>NW_017306410.1:496657-532332 GCF_000935625.1 Nanorana parkeri | reverse complement strand
TTTTTTTTTTTTTTAAACTAAATTTCAGTGAGAGAAATGCAGCTTTTAGGATTTTACACAGAGAGAAATTGGTATTACCCAGCTTTTTATATGACTCACTCTTGCAGTGGGGCTACCGCCACACTGCAAGGGTTAAGTGCTCATTTTTTTATAGGGGTCAGAAAGAAAATATATTTACCCGATCCTTAGTCCTGTGGCAGCCAGCACTCACCTCTCCCCCTCCGCTCCAGCTGTGGTAGGTCTCTTAGTGTCATCACGTCTAATGCAAGTCAATGGACCTGCATTAGACGTGATGACCTCAGCGGCCCTTGGACCACCAGAGCCAAGGAGAGAAGAGGCTGTGGGGACCAGTTCGACCAGACAGGACCGAGGATCAGGTGAGTATATTTTCTTTATTTGCATCCCTAGACCAATACAAGCATTGCAGCCTTGCAGTTCGGTGGGCAGCACCACCACAAGTGTTTGTTTTTAAAAATCCTGGAGTTCCCCTTCAAATCATTCCACTCATTCCTATCTGAAAATCAGTTTTCTCACCCATAGGCATTATTCATAAATACTGACTAAAGGAACTGGGCCATTATCAGTGGCGATTTTCTTTGTCAATATGTTGCATGAATAGTGGATCTGCTTCATCTAGTGTCTAAAATGCTCACATTTAGGCAAAATGTGAAGACTGTGATGGAGCTTGGTTAAGTAAGTAATAATGAAAATAGATATCTTGCATTATGGGAACTGTTACCATTTAAGTATCAAGAGGTAAGGAGATAGAATAGATCTACAAATATACCAGATAACCAGTTTATGACCCTCAATAGTACAGTATGCCCTTAACAACTAGTGTAAAGGCCTGGGTGAGCTACAGTAAGACCAGGCTTTGTGAGCCTCTATTGCATCTAACATATCTTCACCCTGGTCAGGTTAGCAACTTCTTTCTGGCTATAGGTAGCCTGCAAATAAGTCACGATGACCAAATGCCTAGGTTTTCAGTTAGGAAATGAACACGAGTATCTCAATGAGTTTGTTAATATAATGTGCTCATCAGCTTTTGTATCTTCATTGTTATCCCCAAACTCCACACCCCTCTGGCGGTTTCTTTACCGATCGAGTGTGCCACCTTCTGCTGCATATCATCATGGCTGATGTCTTCTTTCTACAACCTCTAGCCAGCCCGCTGATGGCGCACATGTCAGATTTTGTCCACTGATATTACAAGATTGTATGAGCAAAATCTCACAAGTTCTGGGAAGAGGGACATCTCACAAGATGATCCAGGGTCTGTGTTTAGCATTTAGTGACCTATCCTTAGCAGAAGACTGCAAGAAGGCAGGGCATACATAAGCGCTGCGCAAACTGTTGGCGCTATATAAATCCTGTATAATCATAATAATACATTACCAGCTCCTAAGCTGATGGGCAGAAATTATTAAAAAGTTATTATTTTGGCAAGTGCCAATTTTTAATAGGGAATGGAAATGTATAACTTCAGTGGTAGCTGATTTTGTCCACGCTAGGTCCACTTTACAATAGAGGGAACCTCATAAAGAGAGCACACCGGGGAGTTATACAGTATGTCTAAGCTGGTCTATAATGTTCTAGGAATACCCCTTGAAGAGCTTACATCTGCACAATTTCTGCAGAGTATACAAATATAAGATCAATGGGAAGACTGAGGAGAACTGAAAGTCTACACTGAAGGCAAAGCAATGGAGTCATGCATTTTCATCGCTAAACCATTTGCTTAATTATGAAGTGGCCCTACAGTGACAAAGTGCTCAGCATGAACTACCAGTCAAGTAGAATAGAAGCTGTTCTTCACCATAAGAAATCAAAATGATATATTACATGTGCCCTTTGAACTGTGAAGAGCATCAACCAACTTTGATTGATGAGACACAGAGCAAAATTAATAGGTTGGTGACCTTTCACTCTTACTGCAAATCTTCATCCGGAATAATAGTTTCTTATTGATTGTATCACTGTATTTTAAAGCTGTGACTTACATATTTCATACATTCTTCTACTACTCTGTTATATTGTTTTTTTTATTTATTTGCAAGGCTTCGGTCACACATTCAGAAATCTGACCTGTCGCTCATAACTACTTTCCTCTTCTTCGTTATGGAGATTGCTGACTCTACATCTGACACTTGATGTACAACTAAGTGCTCCTATATGACAGTTTAACAAGTCTTAAATCCAGTTACTATGCAATGCAGAGGCCTCAAAAGTATTTCCTTCCCTCCCCATGCCAAATCTGCCTTCATTTGTGTCTCACATGCTCCCCCTCCAAGGCACTGCAGCTCCCCGTGGGCGGGTCTCAGCAACAGAGGCAATGATGTCAATCCAGAAAGCAGGGGGCAGAACTAGCTGTGGTCAGGTGCTGTTCAACAAGCTACAGCCTTAAAAATCAGAAGTGAAAATGTTGATGGTTATGCCCCTTTGAAGCCTGCCCCATTACCCTCTTCCCCTACACACCAGAACCTCAACCATCTTACTCATACTCCTTCACTGCCTCAGCCTCACAGGGATGGAGGCTGTAGGCAAAAGATCCTACTGGCTCTAAGACAGCAGCATGCCCTCTTCTTTATCCTGCAGGAAGAACACAAGGGGGAATGGATCACTAAACCCCACCTTGAACAGAACCCCAGCTCCCCAGAGCCTGTCTTCACACCATAATCACAGGTATTCATTGATGGCAGCTCTGGGCCAGTGTGGCTCCCGTTCCCCAGATGTATGAGCTGCAACACAGCATAGCAGTATTTATATGGTTTTGGGTGCTTGGAGAGTTTCGAGTGGTTGGAGGATGAGACCAGTGAGGAGAAGGGTTATAGGTGACTTTGCTGTAACCATCAGACAAAACATATGGCAGCACCTCCAGCTGTAGTGATGTGTCCCATTCTGCATCCTCCAGCTGCCAGATGACCCACCTAGTGTACCGTAAATAATCTAGCATCGCAGCTCACGATTTCTGAACTATGTGTCTGTGTACACTGCAGCTGACACTGTGGTCCATCAACACAAACACATTACATTCCATATACTGTTGGAAGGCAGGGATGGTATAGGCAAAATAAGGGAGGCTGGGTACCTGCCACAGTGGTGCAGCATAGGCCATAAACCTATGGAAGGGAATGATTTTCATGAGCTGCAATGAAAGCAGCTGCAAAGCGAGCAGTTTTGCCAAGCTGGCATTAAAAAAAAGCATTGGGCTATTTGCGGAATTTTGTTCTCGTCCACACTGTGGAAGAAAAACCTTCCTTGGGAAGGATGCTGCTGGAGACAGTAGGTTGGGTGTAGGAGAATTCTGCAGAGGCTCAAGCTTTCGCTTGGCCATCCTCAGCACAGCCGCATGGCTCTTTTTCCCACTTGACATAGCATATCCTAAACATCTGAAACCCCTTGTGAAAATTCTGCTAGAGGCTGCAGATTTTGAGTAGGAGAATGTTGTGGAGGGGAAGAGATGCAGAAAGTGTGGAATGAGGAGGAGTGTGGTGGGCCTTTTGCTACTGACTTGTCTCATTGAGTTCTGTGGTTCTGGATGAGTAGTGTTTTCTCATGCATGTGGTACCCAAATGGTTAGAACTTTTACCATGGCTGATATGCTGCAGGCAGATGCTGTAAAAGGGTCAACAATGCAGAGCAGTGTGGACCGGCCTATGGCTAGCAGTAGGCCATACCCTTTGTGCAGTGCTGCCGGATGAATTAGGACAGGTACTACCTCCAGTCGTCTTGTAAGCTGCCCCTTACTGACAACATCCTCCCTACCTTTTACATTTCCCTCAGAACTCCTCTCCAGTCAGTGGCACCCATGGATGATCTGCCACCCTATTATTCCCCACTTCCTTATTGTTGGAGCCCACTTTGCAGTAAGCTCCAGCTGCTGGATGATCCATGCCTTTTGTTGCTCCCTGCCTGATGTCTCTTTCCTCTATGGCCCTGGCAGAGCCTTCTTTATTCTCAGTATATAAAAGAAAGAAAGCTTTTGCTTGAACAAAATAATCCACTTGCAACAAGTCAGAGATAGTCAACTCCTCATCTAGTTTGTGGGGCAATGGAAGGATTAGCAGAAGAGACAGAGAAGGAAGAAGAGGGCACATTAGCAATAGTTACAGACAAATGGTTGCTGTGCCTTTAGGAGGAGAAAGAAGGGGAAGGCTTTGTCAGCCATTCAATTACCTCCTGTGTGTGCTATAGCTTTACAGCATGGCCACTCTGAGCTAGAAAAGGCAGATGTACCCTGCCGGTAGATGATGCAGCCCGACCACCGCTTTGTCTTGCAGAACCTGCTCACCCCCTTACCCCCATGTGCAAAACCTCTGCCTCTTACTTTAGGACTTGCCTAACATTTTTAATTAAGGGGATTTCCTAAATTTAATAGTAGCTCTGGCAATAGCGGGGATACATTTGTTGTGCTTACGAGGCACAATATTGTACTAAACAAGTGTGCAGTGATATGCTGCAAACAAAGGGCAGCTTTGCCTGTGTCGGCAACAAGTGCACGCCCTAGCAAAGGAAAATAAAAATATACCTACCATATACCTCCCCCCAAAAATAAACCCTGAAATTCCAAACCCAAACCCCTTTATGTAATTTAGCACAAAATTAAAAAAATGAATAAAATATCAATAAACAACAAAAAAGGCTACAAGGGGGAGCCCAGAATCTAAACAGAAACTATAGTTATTGTTGACATACATGAAAAGGTAGTCCTAAAAGGGACCGGGGGGGCTCTGAACTGTGAAAGCACAGCAATCCACAGTAATTTACTCTCCCTGCACAGATTGTCAACTCTCCCTAAACTACCCTAATATACACTGACAAATGGCTGCTGGGATCCCACCCTTTTATAGTGAGTGGGCTGACAATAACAAAGCCCCCCTTAATTGGCCCTTCCAAGGCAGCTGACCTAAGTTCAACGGACAGTCAGTGCATTTTGGTTATAAAGAATTCGGTCTTCTGGTAAACTTTTAGGACAAGGCAGACAAAAAAAGAAGCTCAGATCACAAACGGTTATGCCACTGGCCAATTTGTACAAAGCTGAGGGCTTTACTTTATTATTTCCTATAATTTTTTGATCTGATGTGGCTCAATTGACTGGTCAGTTCAGGCCTATTATCACTTGCTACAAAATCAACTGTCACAGCTAAAACTACCTAAAGAAGCCTTTTTTTTAAGTTAACAAATCAGATTAGGGAGCTGCTGCTGTATTTAAGCCAAACCAAATGTAAAAGTAAAAAAGTTTAAACATCCAAAGCCTGTGATGCCAGATTTCAGTGTAGATGACGCGTAAAGCCATCTCCCATGCATCATGCATGTAGTTTAAAGAGTAACTCCAGTTAACCCTTGCAGTGGGCCTACCCCCCGCACTGCAAGGCTTAACTGCTAGTTTTGGTCTAGGGTTACAAATAAAGCAAATATACTTACCTGATCCTTGATCCCACCTGACTGCTAGACCGAACCACACAGCCTTAAATTGGGTGAATGGGGCCTAAAACTGCTCATCACGTATTGTACTGCATTAAAGGAGAACTATGAGGTGAGTGAAAATCACTCATCCTCATAGTTCGAGCCGACGTGTGACTGTCACACGTGGGCTCAATACATCAGGAAGTGAGCGAACATATACCGTCGCTCGCTCACTTCTCGATCATCTCCCTGCAGAGAGCGGTGACTGTCACTCACGGCTCCCTGAAGGCATTCCCCCCTCCCCTCTCCAATCCTCCAGTACTGACTGGAGGAACGGACGGGGGAGGGGGCAGGTACAGCTGGCTCTGCCTCTAGATAAGCAGAGCCAGCTGTCACTCACGCAGCTGGTTGGATCTCGACAGTAATGTTGGGATCCGTCCCTGCTGAGGAGGTCTCAGTATATCACGAGCTATAGCTCGCGATTTACTGAGCTTTGGTCACGGGAGGGGGTTAGTCTATGTCCTCCCCTGACCCTTAGGAGAACTATGGGGAAAAACACTTACCCCATAGTTTTCTTTTAATGATTAGGCCTACCCAACTGCCCCAATTCAGAACATCAACCCAACAATATATACAATTACTATTATTATGAATAAAAATAATGTTTATGATGATGATGAAATATTAAGGGCTAAATGTATAGATAAATACATGAAACGTCCAAGTTCAGAACATGGAACAAATCATTGAAACTGGACCTATGTCAATCTACCGTACTACCAAAGTTTCTCAATCTAGATATAAATAATATAAAAAAATAAATAAATAAAGGATCTCACCAACATAAATATTTTGTCAGAGCATTCAATAATGCCATCAGAGACTTGTAGAATGTCGCTCAAAGTTCTGTTTGATTTTTAACATTGTATTTTTGGAATAAATGCATCAACTTCCTGGGCCAAGATGCTGTCCCAGATATGGGGCAACCATATATATCCTGGTACATGTGCAGTTCTTGGCTGTAGATATCAGTATCTGACACAGATCAGCCCCCTGCTGCAGGCTCTCATCTACTTGCTACCATGTTGCAGTCTGGTCACTGGGGGAGAGGAGACTGAGCTTCCCCTTGCCTTCAGCAAATTGATGGCATCGTCCAGGGACAATCCTCAGATAATCATTCCATGTACGATAAGTTGCCGACAGCCATGGACAGATGCAGCCAATGGGCTGGAATGGAATGGGCACAGTGGCCGCATCTGTATGGACCCACCTGGGATTCCTGCCGCAAGAATCCACAGGATGAAATCTGGTTGTCTTAGTATTAATATACCATAATGAACTCTTTATTAAAGGAGAAGTACTGCGAGAGTAAAATATACTCTTCCCAATACCTGGAGCCAGCATGTGGCAGTGCAAATGTCAGGCATTTTTGGACTCTTGAGATGAATACCTGGTGCTCTTTTCTAGTCTTCATTCATTTGGATTTCACCTTCATCCCCTCCCTTTACAGGGTCCCTTGTTCTGTGAGGAGCTACCGGAACTGAGCCATCAGGCTTACATATTGCTCCTAATCAACTAGAGAAAATTCATGGTTCCAGTGCCTCATCCCCTCTCACCCTTTGTGTTAGTACCATGACCACGTTTCCAATGCACCAATTTATCCCCCCAAACGCCTATACTGACTTTACAGAAGTCGTCATTTGAATAGTACCTTATCATGCCCCTTTACCCTCTTGTGACATTTGCTGAGGTCACTAAGCATTGCAAGAGGCTGGTGGTAGTAGTATGCAGGTTCACAAGAGATCAAACAGTGGATCAGGGAGGCAGGCAGCACTGTCAGTTTGAGACAGGGGCAGGCAACATTGACACTCCAGTTGTTGTAGAACTACAGGTCCCAAGAGACATTGCACAACGCTGACAGCCACAGGCATGACTCCCAGAGGAAGTGGCATGATTGAGGTTTGAAGCTTCACCACGGTTGGAGTGCCGATGTTGCCTACCCCTGGTTTAGGAGCTGACCCTTTACGGTGCTTGCTTTAATGTCCCTGTGTTACTTTGCTGAGCTGCCATTGGTTACCTGATTCCCTTAGCAAGTAAGCAATACTAACACAATTGTTTATTTCTACTGGAAGAGCCTCCAGGATCCACTGCAGTATTAAATCATGTGTCCCCTCCTTGCAAACCATGTTGTGTGTCTGTAGCTTGATGTATGCAGACAGTGTCTGTCTATTAGAGCTTCTGCAGCATTTCTCGGCAACCTTTAAAACACCTGTGCTGATCCAGCAGATGCAAACACAGGGTACCCGCTGAACATCATGTGACAAGTTTCCTAGATATGCACGTCCCTTATGAAGACATCTGTGACTGCGAGCAACAGGTGTACACACATACCCAAGAGCTTCCCAAAATTATCACCTGACTCAGCCCAATCTATGATGTCCCCCCTCTCCTCCCCTCCTTCTGCCCTCTCTGATGACCTGAATTAATCACCTATCACATTAAGGAAACTCTAACTTTATTATACTACAACCTCAGCTGTGAATTCATCAACCCCTGTAAATAAACATCAGTTGCATTCAACAATGCCAACCTATCGCAAACATGACTTCCCTTTTATAGGAAACAATGTACAATGTAGGGATTGCTCACTTAGAAGAACAGCCAAACAAAGTCACACCTGCGTATCTGGGTACCAGTGCATCCCCTGCCGCAAGGACTCTGCCATGGGTGAAATGCATTACTAAGAACATGAAGAAAGCATACAAAAAGATGAACCCCTTTTAAAGGTCACTTGTGTTTTTCTATTCATAAATCAGCAAACTGCACATTCATTCAATCAATGAACTACACAATGAGCTGGGATAAAGAATATAATGATGGTTGGTGTGCCATTCAAAGAATTTAAAATTGCAATTTGAAAGGCAAAATCCATGCATTGCAGGGGCAGCATGACACATCAGCTGAAAGATTATTTAAGTCTAGAGGAGATTCCTTGTTGTCTGTCCCTCTCATGGGAAGATAATGGAACATGTGTAAATGGGGCTTACCTTGGCAGTCGCGATGCTGGTGTACAGGCTGGATGGTGGCTATCGCAGGACACGTTGAGTGGGGTTTATTCCGAGTGTTGGAGCTGAGCAATGCTTGGAGGAAGCTGTTACTATCTGCTGCTATTAGGAAGCGATGTGCACGTCTTTGCTAACCTGCTGTTTGAATGCTTGTCGGGTCTCTGCTGGCATACTCTCACATACATCCGAGCGGCCACCAGGGGGCCGTACAGAGTTGTGATCAGCCCTATAGAGTCCGTTATGTGCTCATTACTATCGCAGCATCAATGCTCCTGTCACCCATGTGTGCGGCTACAACTCAGCAGGCAGCAAGCAAGGGCAAGCACAGGAGGCTCAAAGGGCTTCCAGCTCTGTCTCCTCTTTATATGTATTGACATCATCATCACACTGCTCTACACACAGGGCAGGTGGCAGTGCTGACACAATCTGGATCATAATTGTTCTGTACATGTCTGTCATCTCTGCAGGGAGAACAAAGGGTAAATGCCCAAGTGGCTTGAGGACATCTGCATGGTTGGCCATTACTAATGCATGTAGCGAAAGAGACGACGATGTTCAAAAGCAGAATATTTAAGAGCTGATTTATAATTGTTCGCTGGGCTGATGCTATTCACTAAGGCATTAGCACCACTTGATGGCAGTGGGGACTGGGGAGCATAGGAATTATGCCCCTTAGTGCCATCTAGTGGGGCTAGTGCCATGCGAATGTATAGCTGGGTGGAACCTTTATAAATCAGCCCCAAAAAATCTAGATTTAAAGTGACGCTAAACTCAGGGGTAAAATCTTAAAATGCATTCAAGTACCTTAACTCTTAACGAACTTGTATCTTATTTGTGTATCACTCGGCTGTAGATCCTCAAATCATCTCGACGTCCCCACCAAAACAAGTGGTACCTAATGTGTGCGTTTTATTGCAGTGCGACTTGGGTCGTGACTTTATGACCGAGGACACATGTGGCTCCTGAGGTTATACAGGTTGAGAACCAATGTTGCCATTGACTTCAATGCACCGCCACGCCCCCTCCCGCCCCTGAATGCAGGTGTTTTTTCGTTGGTAGATCTCAATGAGCTCATCATTTGAAAAGTAGATCTCCAGACGAAAAATAGTGGGCGCCCCTGCTCTACACCATGAAGGAACTGGATGAGTCCTGAAACGTTGACACACTTGGTGATGTAACTTTCCACATAGAATAAAAATAACTTTGCTCGGAGAACCTTTGGAATGCTGGTGACTTACTGTTTTGGTTATCTGATCCAGCGGCGCCATCCGAGTTCATTTCAGCACCCCCCATTGGAAGTTGGGGCATTTTCGGTTAGGTGTGGGGTGGGATTCCCTACATGACTCTACACCAGGGGTGGGCAACTTTGGCCCTCCAGCTGTGCTTTAACGACAAATCCCAATATTCTTCTACCTCTGGGTCAGTTTTGCAATGGCTCATGGGACTTGTAGTTCAACAACAGCTGGAGGGCCGGAATTGCCCCCCACTGAGCTACACTGATTACCATATTTTAACATTCGATTGCAACATGAAAAATGGTCAGATAGCAACCGCCCTTCATGCCCCCCCACACACACACACACTTACCTGGGGGGGTTTCTCGCAGGCTTATTTATATTTTTGAATTCAGCACATCTGTGCGTGGCTCCACCCACACAGCCGTGTCATAATCCTTTGACAGCATCTGTGAATAGAGAAACCATAAATCCCAGCAGCATTGCGGCAGAGGGACTTATAGTTTTCAATGGAATGCAAGTGAGGTGACGTCACCTCGCTTGTAGTACATTGAAACTTTCTCCTATACATGTTACTGAATGTCTTTACCTCAATATGGACATTGATGGGAGAAAGAGTCTGCAGGAGCCAGAGCAGAGCATTGCACACATGATCCACTGATTGCAATCCAATACTTTACTGGCTCCAATGCAAAAAATAATAAATGCAAATGTATTTCTTTTATGAAGATGTGTGCAGTTATTTTGTTTTCTTCTTAAGGTGGAATTTACCTTTAAGACCTGTCTTAAAATACCTAAAGATTTAAGAGATCCACTGCCCCACATTTCTACTTTCCAAAAATAATTAAAGGGCAGTGGGCATTGGTCACTTTGAAAGCATTCATAAACCTAGTCACTAAAATCTTAATATAAGCCCTAACATGTTAATGTCAGTTCAAAAGTCTTTTTCTATATTCAAAATCTGCAGCTTTCATTTAAATAATATCCAGTGATCCTGCCATGAAGGTCTTTCTTCATGCACATCCTATTATTGGGTGACAACATTTTGTTCAGGTCTCACATTTGTACTTCTGCTTTGTCACCCAGCCGCACAAGCTACCAAAGGAGACTACAAGTGGCCGTTCCAAAACACAGGGCAGGCATAGTCTGCTTTTGTTACCATCAGGAAACCTGTCCTGAGACATGCCATGCACCTTTTACTGGGGCACATGCATGTAGACAGACTGCAAAGTGACTGCGGGAGATCAGCGGCACTGAAATGCAACAAAAGATGAAAAAAAGTGGAAGGTTTTGTTTTTGTTTTTTAAATTGCAGTTGTTTTTGATACACAGTGCTTTAGCAAACTAAATGTCATCAATGGTTTATGTCTAATTTCTCTTTCTTCATGTGGCTATGGCAGACAGATATGCGATTGTTTGGTATGGTTTGCTACATAGGTATTGTACATTACATTCTGATATTAAATTGCCCGTTTAGCGTTCTTTCTCTCTCCTCATAAAACCAGGAACATTTTGCTAAACAGGGGAAGCAGAATTAGCATTTGAAGGGTGATGCAGTAGTATAGAATAGCTTAGCAGCAGATTGGACCATTAGGGGTTTTCAAGCCACAGCGGGTCAGATGTATGAAAGTGTTGAGTTTTAAGGGCAAGCACATTGAATGCAGTGTGTTTTCTCCGACAGAAAGAGACACCAGTGAATTTCTGTGACTATGTCACATATGGCAGCTCCCCTGCACTGGCAATAGTACTCTGGTGTAGTAGACTGATCCTGTTTGGCACATTCAAGATGTAGGGGGAGCATTATTATACGTATTCCCTGTCACAATACTAAAGACCCCTCACCTTCCCACTAGATCTAGATGTTTGTGCAATGGTGTTGCAGTTATAACACACTACATGTGTATCAAATAACAACCCCCGCTGCTTGAAGTACTGTACAAAATGCAATTTCTTTCCAAGGTAATTTTATTCAGAAAGGTAGAAAGAAGTTCATGGGACGGATTGTGTCATGGCATAAATATTAACAATAAACAGATTCAAAACAGCAAGGCTCTTATATGACGTTTATTGGCCTTGGTTCATTTTAGAATTCCTCTATATCTCAAAGCCTAAATAAATACAGTTTAACAAATGAATAAGCATTGATAGAGAATTCTGCACTGCTGTAGCAATCTCATTCCATGCTTCTGTCACTCCCCATAACTTTCTAAAAATACTAGTTGCTTGGCTTCTGTATTTTCGTAGGATTTTGGAATGAGAATGCTACCAATAAAATCAGAGCAAGGTCAGAACACCCGATCCACATACTTGTTGCAGGTCAGTGACGCAAAGTACTGATGTAAATTAACACCATGAGCTAAGCAGATAGCATCTCCAGTAGACTTGGCATTTGCAGCCTCCATATTTCTACTTTTACAAGTTCCCTTTAAAATGAATTTGACTTGGGCCAAGTAATGTTTAAAGTGACACTAAACTCAGAAGTTAAACCTTAAAAATACATTCAAGTACCTTATCTATTAACAAAATGTACTTTATTTGTGTATCACTCGGTTGTAGATCCTCAAATCATCTCTGAATTCATGCTGACACTGTCCTTCCTTCTGGAGGGTGGCAACTTCTGTTCCCCATGGTCCCTGTGTGTGTTGTAAAGTAGCCACCACTCCAAGCTCACTCCTGTGATGGACTACAATCGCAATACAAATTAGTAAACTAAACATGAAATTATATTCCCATCACAGGAGTGATCTTGGAGCGGTGGCTACTTTACAACACACACAGGACCATGGGGAACAAAAAGTTGCCATAAGGGTTCCACTAGAAACAAAAATGTTGCCACCATTTCACAGCATCGCCTAGCTACGTCCTGTGACTTTGGACAGTCAGTCAATGGATACAAATGATGGACTTACTTGGATGTATTTTACATATATTTTTTCACCAAAACCATTTGTATATGCATTGTTATGTGGTTTATGCATATAAACATATTTGTACTTTATCTGAATTAGGTTATGAGGTAGGGGTTTTAAGGGGAACCCTGCACCGTATTCTGTGTTAGATATTTTGAGGTGAATTATTAATTTGAGGGCTTGGCCGCTTACATTTTGGGGATTAGTTTCAGAGCACGGAAGATTTATTCACTTATTGTTTGCACATTATATTTTTTTATGCCACCAAAACATACAAAAGGCAAAAAAAAGGAGCTCTATAATGCTTTTTCAGGGAGTATAAATTATGCTTATTATTGTAATGTTTGATTATGAATTTGAATGCAAAGTTTACAGTTTTTATGCTCGATTTCTGTATTTTTATGCATCTTGCACACAGATTTAGGCCCCTTTCACACAGGTACTTGTCCGCTCTGATCATCTAGGGATCCATGCACACATTCCACGATGATTAGAGCAGTACGGTACAGATGTCACTTTTGTAGATAAAACTTGAGATAGAAGAAAAAAAAACTGAACTAAGCAGACCCTTGCTAGGTCTTTTGGCAGTCGGATGTAAGCGGATGTTCTGTGCCCGCTATACATTGCCCTGTGACTTGTGTATAGCTCAGCTCCACATGCAGCTAAACCCTCCTATTCTGCAATAAGCCAAACTGAGTGAAATCGTGATGCTTTATTAATAAAACAAGGTGGGATGAAACTGGTGATAAAGAACATATAAACATACAATTGGTATATAAACATGTAAATATAGTGTCAGCTCCCAAATACAGAAAGAAACAAGTCTATTTATACCAGCGATGCTGCCTAAGAGGGATTTGGGCTCTTTCCTCCAGACAGGTGCTGAGATGGCTGTAGATTTCTCTTTCCTCTTTCTAAAATGGAACCTGAACTCCCAAGATCCACTTGTTTCCTTCCCTTTGGTGAGAGTGATGTTGAGAGTCTTTTTTATTAAAGGTCTTAAAGCTGCTGTAAAAAGAGCGGTTTTCTCTTTGGTCAATTTTCGACCTCTGATCTGTCAAGTTCAGGGCCGAAAAAACTGAGAAGGATGCAAACCACCTTTGGGTTTTTTTTTAGTATTAAATGGACTCAGTTGTCCATTTACATGCTGTAGCCCATAGGGTTATATTGTTTTCCAATCAGATCTGCCTGAAAAACTGACACTGCCCATGTGAAAGGGGACTTATAGATTCTTTGCCCAGTCACCATCTGTGTGAAATAACTGCCGGGCGGAAACCAAATAGCCAAACAGAGACTGTATTGTTTTCAGTCAGTCTGAAAGGACTTACTGAACTGGACTTAGCAAAAGCAACACTGAATTAAAATTAAAATAGTAAAGTATGTCACCAGCACACCATGGATCACCGCTTCAAGCAGCGATCATTTTTATTGATGCACAGACATCTTATCATGCCTGATGAAGGGACCCCGAGTGGCCCAGAAACATTGCAATGTGACAAGATGTGTGTGCATCAATAATATAATCACTGCTTGAAGATTGAACCATGGTGTGCTGGTGACATACTTTACTATTTGGATCTGAAGCGGCGCCGCCCGCAGTCCCTACGGCACCCACCACAAAGGACATACCAGTAAGTAGTGCGGTAGGATTCTTCTGCATTCCATGAATTAAAATTGCCGCACAACACTACTTGAACATATAACTTTAAGCTGATCACAACTATATCTAAAAACCTATATCTGTGTGTGTATATTTGCTGCCAAAAGAGGGCACACCTCTGTGGGTCTACATAACTGGGTCCTAATCAGGTATGAGATTTGTACTTTTTTGGGGAAATCCCTTAAAGTATACTGAGAATTATACATTTGAGTTATTTATAAAAGGAAAAAAAAACATTATTGGTTTTGGTTAGTTGCTAAGATCCGTGTCCTAGAAATGCTTATATTGTGTACATTTCATATGCCCTTACTGATGTTATTCCTTAATGTCTAGCAATCGTGTTAAGAGGAAAGACATTAGAGAAATGGCTTACATCATTGATCATTTTGAAAGCATTGCAAATGTAATTTCAAAATTGTTTTCTTTTTAGTACATGCCCAGGAATGCAAAAAGTCTGCATAATGCATTGAATCAATGAATACAATCTTTCTACTTCTCTAAGCACTGAATTTATGGTCTCTTCTGTCAGTGTTAATGGTGTAAACATCAAGATACTATGTAAACATATATACCGTACATGGGAGCAGTCATATTTGCTTATTGTGTATAACGGCTATGTGTCCTGCCTAAAGTATGGACTCCAATTTAAAAAAAGTGCTGCAGCACTTTATTTTAAATGTATTGACATTTTCATTTTCTGTGCCGCTAGAATGTCCCACAAATATGGTTGAGCCTGCCAGTAAAGTCCTGCTAATGCAGCTTCCTGTGATGGTGTGGCAATGATGCTGCACTGCTCCTGTATTCAAAGTATAGTTGCTATTCTTATGTAGACTGTGCCTACTAACACTACAGTGGGAAGAAAAAAATGCTGAAGGGGGCACAGCCATCAGCATTGTTACTGCTGGATCACAAGCCTGAAGCATGTCAATCAGCATTTGGTCACACTTAGTGCTAGCAACCAATGACTGAAGAGTAATGCGGTGCGCACATGAACTAATCGCCCACCTGCGCTGGGCTATGGCTTGCAGTGAATGCACCAGCCTTAGAGACCAACGCATCTACTAGCAGGCAACCATAGCCAGCCAAACGTAGGTTGGCGATCGGTCCATTTGCGGACCGCAGGCGGGACAGCGACAGACAAAGGGCCAGAAACAACCCAAGGGCCGTAAAATGCCCAGGTCTCTACTATAGGATACAAAGCTGAATAATGACTGTGCTGTACTTATTCTCTCTGTCACTTCCACTTTATTGGTTAGGCCTGATCTGGCTAAAATGACATCTCAACAGTCATTAGGCAGTAATGATATCCTATTATATCAAATATAAAGAAGACTACTAAAGGGAGCACTTACAAATCTTTATATATAAAACTATAAAAGTATAAAGAGGACCAAAAGATGACCAGTAAGCAAGCAAGGTTGTAAAAGTCAAACAATTACTTTTCAGTAAATTAAGCAATAAGAACTAAACATTTATACTTATTGAATTGGTGGAGAAATCACTATATTAACATTGCTAAGTAAATAATAAGGGGAATTACACACACTAAGAGGAATTACACACAACTGACCTATTTGTTTTTTCTATCGACTTTTTATTGCTGTAGTATGGGTGCATTTTGGTATAGAAAAGGTTTGGTGGTACTATCTGGGTTATAGTATTCCTCTCATTGTGTTATTATAATAATTATTATTTTTATTCCATTATAATATTATAGGGTTAGGGGTACATTCAGTGTAATAGTTAGATTTGAGAGATAACATAGGGTTAGGTGGAAATTAAGTAAGGGGATATTCAGGCTGAAGTAAATGTACAGACATATAGTAGTGCCTGCACATAACCTTACATAAAACCCTCAAATGCTCACGGCGCCCTGATTCCCATGGTGTTGTAAGATTCCAGCTTCAATGCTTCTATATAGTGACCAAGTTGCAACACATTATTATTTTCCACTAAGTCAGTCCATCATAAAGATGAGCGAACAGGTGGTAGGAGATGAGCTAGTCTACAATCAAATCAGGAAGATGACTGGCATCTTATAACAACCTGGGTTTTATTGCACCACTGTTTCTGGAAAGATCATATGAGGTATGTGTAGTAGGGATGAGTTTGTAGTTACCTACACCCCTACTCTAGAGGTAATACGCAAAATTATCAAAGATCTACAGCCAGTACTCTCAGTAGACCCCATACTTAAAGGAATATTCCCTCAGCTTGTCTTGTATATATTTTGTTAGTCCAATAAGAAAGGTATCATTGCACACTGCAATACTGCGTTTTTGTCTTTTTTGACATCATATATAACATATATATATACAGAAGTCTATCATAACTCTCTATAACTCTGATACAACTATCTATAACTCTCTATCAATCTGCTGTAACTAACTATACTAGAACCCTCTCTCTCTCTATCTCCTACAACACACTACATAGGGCCGCGGTGTCAGCAGCCTTATATAGTGTGCTGCAGAGTCATCGTGACTTTGCCCAATCATGGCTCTATATTTGTACTGAGCCCTGATTGGCACAGTCTTGCACCTGACCACAGACTGTAGCCAATTACCGTTTCGGACGGCGCAGTGCATTGTGCGATGTTCGCCGAACATCACGGGATGTCCGCGGTCTGTTCGACCGCCGACATCCCGTAATGTTCGGCGTTCAGCGAACGCTAGAACAGGCTATGTTCGAGTTGTAGGTGCCTCTAGATACATGACTTGTATTGCTGCAGCCTGTTCCATGCCTTTTTATTGACAGGTTTGCTCTGAGTTTAACAGTTCTGTTTAGATCTTATATTCAGATTTAGGTTCAGACCTAGGGGTTGGTTCAGGATAACATCTAGATTTAGGGATTAAATTAAGGTTTAAGTGAATAGGTTCATTTGAGACTTATGGTGATAGGACTACCTTTAGGATAATGGGTACTATACCTTTTTTGGGTAAAATAGATCATTTTTTGATAGTTTGAGCGTGAATTTTTAAAATCTGAGACTGGTTGAGTGAGCTTGGAGCGGTGGCTACTTTACAACACACAGGGACCATGAGGAACAGAAGGAAGGACAGTGTCAGCACCAATTCAGAGATGAGTTGAGTTTAGCAAAATTTGCAGTCATCCCTGACATTGCCGACTGATACACAAATAAGCTACAATTTTGTTAATAGTTAGGGTACTTGAAGGCATTTTTAAGATGTAACTCCTGAGTTTAGTGCCACTTGAAGTGTACTGCACCAAAACTATCACGGCTTAAAAAGGTTCTTCATTTGGTTGGCTGCTAATTGGTTTCTGTATGCCACACACTAGCTATGCCGTGTTAAATTGTGTATTGTACACTGTGCGTGTACGAATGAGGTCTGTTTCACATATTTGCTTACTAAGCTTTTGGTACTCTTGTTTAGAACTGTCAAGGAATGGCTTTTAACGTCTACCCTGACAACTGTGTCACTATTCATGTATTGCATACCATTTTATATTGCGCTGTCACTGACCAGAACCAGACCGCGCACCCTGTAAACTGGTACATTATTGTGTGAGCCGTTGGCACCTGTTATGCCTTTGTTCCTGTTTATGTGCAGTAAGTATTTCTCTGCTCTGAAATATTTTGTAAATGAATTATCATAATATCAAATTTCCTGTAACTATTGCCATAGCTTACTAGTGTCTATTGCTTCTAAGTAAACTGCAGTATGCTCTTTAAGAACATTACACATACTGCAAGAAGGGGAAATTGTAAGTTCAATTACTTTGTAACAATCATATTAGATTAAATATTATAGGTGACATAGCCCACAGAAAATGAGCTTTAAATTATATATTCGCACTAAATGAGAAGCATAATGACACACTGACCAGGGAAGAATAGACTTTCTATAGTATTCAGACATATAGGAACAAACCCTATTCCTCTCTGTCAACTTAAAACCTGGCTCCACAAGTCACCTGTGCCATCAAGGACTGACTCCTGTAGAGTACAGTATAATATACTGAAATATATCATATACTACATTATCTTGTACACTGTGAAACAGGTATTTTCCAGTACAATGTGGAATGCTTCAGCTATTTTGCTTTGCTTCAGTCACTCTTTATGCCCTGATGAAGAGACCCTGCATGGTCTGGAAACGTTGGCTCTTGTGATTGTGTGACGTCTATGTCCAATAAATAGACATGTTGGATTATTCTACAGAGTGCTGGTGATTCCTTTCCCTACATTCTTGTTGTCTGTCTTTTCTAGGAAATAAACATTGGCAATAGTCTGTATGCAATATGGATACACTAAAAGCCAGTTGGCTTCCAATATAGTTGGTCCATGATTTCCTAAGGCAACAGGACTGCCGGCAATAAGCGATAGTAGATAGATATGTACACACATTTTATGAGGGACAACTTCAGTTTCCTATGGTGTATGAGTATCTACTGTAAACAAATTGCAGAGAAAGTACACATCTTTAACTGTTATTATTGATTAGAGGAGCTCTGGTCAAATACTGGACCCAAGCTTTATAGCAGTGTCAATAAGAATCAACAATAGTTTGATCTTTTGACATAGATGACCTATGGAATTTATAGTACTGTGCTGTCATCTAGAGTTGGCAGACAGAAATATTTACCGCATAGAAATTGCTGTACCAACATGCGGTAAGGTCTAATAAGTAAGTAAGGAGAGCTACAAACTTTCCTTAATGAATGGCCCAAACCAAAAGCTGAAGGGAGGACTCTGCCCTGAGACAACATTAAAGCTTCACTACAAAAGAAGCTGCCAAGATCAAGAACCCGTTTTTCTTTAAGGCAAAAATTAGACAAACACCAGAAAAGAACAAAAAACAAAAATAGGGCACTGGCAGAGTAGTTGTACAGTAAAGTTATAATCTCCCATGCTTCAGTTACTATACAGGTGCAAAGTATATAATTGACTGAAGAAAAAGCCTGCCGTAACTATGTGTGCAGTCACTGGGACATGAGCAAGGTAGATGTCTTTAACATGACAGAGAGTAATAAGATGACTTCTTTGAGATATCTAGAAGCAATGACAATTTGTATTGCCATGATTCCATTTCACATGATTCTATTAACTTTCTATGTGGCCCCTGGCATAGATCATGAGGGGAAAATATTCAAAAGTCAGCAACAACAAAATTAAGTTCTAACCCATTCCGTCAAACTGTTTAAGCTGGAGAACCACTCTAACTTTGACTGCAGGATCCAAACATCCCTGTTTTGCAGCACCATTTTTTTTTTCAAATAGATATTTACCACAGCTGAAAAAATGATATACTGTATTTTACTTGCATTAACATTGAAATTATTTAAACCAGAAGAAGGATATTTGTATTTCTTCACTTTTGAAAAGTAGTTGTTTATTTTATCTGTTAGAAGATACAAGAATCATCACCAACAGCAAATCAGTTGTGCTGCAGTGCAAGGAGTATGCTTATAGGAGAAAGCATAGTGACAAAGATGAGCTGCTGTGCCTGCTGCCTCTCCTTTCATATTACAATCACACCCTCGGGGGGAGGAGGGGGTAATACTTTGGGGAAGTGTTACTAAACTGCAGCATGGAATAAAAAGTTATCCTGCTCCAATATATCCATGTCAATTTGTTCCATGTTTAAACATTCTTACCACTTTTTAGGAATCTTGCTAGTAGCAGACATTTTTCCAGGACAGCAGCATTATTGCACCTGTATTTTGTACAGAAGGGCCCAGCTTTGGAGCTATCCACTTGAAGTTACTTGAACTAAGAGCTACAAAGTCCCTTTGTGGATTTTGAGAATCAAAACAATCAAAACAACCAAAATGATAGATTCCAAAAACAGTACATTAGGTAAGAGTGCACCAAATAACTTTACTTCTTTACATTTTTTTTGCCCAAACACTTACAGTCATCATGTTTCTGACCAGCTGGCTCCAACTCTCTCAGCACAGCTTCCCTGAGCTGCCTGTCCAGTATTTTTGTTGGTTCTTTGACAAATTGACACATTGTAATTATTGAATCCAATGTTGCGATCACACTAATGGTCCACTTATAGCAGCATTTAACCCTCAATCCTTTCTCAGTAATGACTCCAGGTCAAACAAATATATAATGACCAGCAAAGCATTTCTCAAAATGTTTGCCCAAACACTTATAGTGATCATGTTTCCAAACAGCTTTCTCCAACTCTCTCAGCTCAGCTTTCCTAAACTTCCTGTCCATTACACGATCACAAGGGACAGAGCAGTCTCCAGCAGTTTTCCATCTACTAGCTTGGAAATGAAAGGAAGGAGGGGGCAGGGTTGTGGTTTGCCGTGCTGTGCTGTGCCTGTGTATTTGTGGAGACACACACACAGCTTACTAGCACAAACAAGGGTGTCTCCGTAAGACCCTGCAAGGGAAAGGAGACATCCTAAAACAGGATATCAGGGCCAGTGCTTAGGGGACCAATTGATTCTGCAAGAAACAAACTTTTTAACATTGAGGAGCAGCATCCATTGTAAGTAATTTTATCCGCACCACCAGCAAGACAGAAATACAAGAAAGCTACAAAAGAAAATGCCTCCTGTTAGGATTTTATCTGGGGACTCATATATTGGATATATTTAGTAAGACCAGAGAATGAGAATGTTGTTTGCTCACCAAACCTTTTTCTGTCATTCTATATCCTCCTTTCTAATATGATATGTTTTGCTCAAGCTCCCTACTTGTAGTTTTGCCTAAAACCCAGATTAAAGAGTCATTCAATGAACATACAATTCAAAAGTAAATTCCTTTTTTGTCAGCACTAAAACTGCTACAAAATATGGTGGGAAAATTTAGTTTTAAGAAACCCTGTCACCTTGCTTATGCAAAGTCAATGAGCTAACCCAGTTACACTCACTCCTTCTGCTCCTTCTCCCTTCTCCCAGTGCAGTCACTGCAAAATTTCCAGGAAGGAATTTAACAAAACTGGAGCAGACAGAATCTGGAGCAGATTTGCACTGCAACCAATCAGCATCTCTCTTCAGTTTTCTCAGGTAATATTTAAAAATGAGACAGAGATTCTGATTTGTTGCAGTGCAAATCTGCTCTAGTTTTGATAAATTCCCCCCAGTGCTTCTGGGTATGGGAGAGCATGTGACCTCCTTTCATGATGAAGTGCTCAGGCCCAGTGGCTAAGCCCCAGATCCAAACACTGTCACATTACAGAGGGGATGGCATCATCACTCTCTGTAAGCTCTGTCGACACCTAGTATTTTGTAATGGCTACAACAGAGCAAGGACCAACAGTGAGCAAAGGTGAGGCAGTGTATTCTGGTGCAATACGTAGTACAAAAGGTCACATGTCTAACAATATGAGTTGCTGTGAATTGACAGCTTACTCAAAATGAATGGGCTGCTTTAACATAATGCTAGCGTCCATCATATCTAGCTCCAGCCATAGGGTTTCCACGTCTTCCCCATTAATTGATGCAATATTGTCCCATTTATGCACATTTAGATGACTTTTTACGTAAATGCAAACGCCCCCCCTTCTCCTACCTCTGTGCCTCCTAAACAGGTTATACCCCTCTATATTAGTAGCCCAGTCATGCGTGCTGTCCAGCCAGGTTTCCGCTATACCCACTATGTCGAAGTCCTCTTCAATTAACCTAATTTCAAGCTCCTCTATTTTATTTGCCAGACTTCTAGCGTTGGTGTACATACATTTAATTCCTCTCTTTTTGTGGGACAAAAGATTACTACCTTGATGTTCCCCACTATTATTATTACATATTATTGTTATTATTCTGCCTTGATTTCGGTCGTCCGTTGGTAGTTATACTTACATGTGCCAACGGATTTCCTATATTGACTGGAGTGAGCCCACTATTATTAACTCCTTTTTTACTACTTTCTGTGTTATTTTTATCTATGATTAAATTATCAACGTTTAGTTTAAGTAATTTTATTTTTATACCCTCCCCCCCACTTTCTAGTTTAAAAGCTCCTCCAGTCTTTCTACCATTTTCCCTCCCAGGAATGCTGCATGTTAAGGCGAGTGTGGTTACGCACAACAGTCTAAATGGGCCCTAAGGTGTAATGTGCTTAAGACGACTATTACGGAGCTCTATTATGAAGTATTAACTGCTTATTTGCACTTCACTTTTGTCCCAGGATATTTTCCAGCAATTAGTTGAAGGCTCAACATACAAAGAGACCAGGAAGGGAACATTCTTTTTGGTCCACCTTTTTTAATGAGCTCAGAAACAATGCGGTAGTCTTTGTAGTTACTACTCACAGCCTGATCTGCCTTATCTTCCCACCAAACCACAATGAAAATTATAGAACGCAGGATGTAACACATTCACCAGAAAAATTCCCATTGATGAATTGCTGCAAGAAATGATCAGACCACAGACAGGCAGTCTGTGATTGTTTGACAGATGTGAAAGTTAAATAGAAGATAGATGACACTGAATTAATGTGAGTTGGAGGCAGCCATACACGGACGGAAATACTGTTGTTATAATTATGTGTGAGAAATGTCAACTGCACAATAGGCAGCATTTCATATTGTGCTTTGTCAGAATAAGTAGGAGTCTGATGTTCACAATGACAAATAGTAACAGAACGTATTGATTCTGGGCTCACTGCAGAAGAAACATGTAATGCACACAGGAGTTTTTTAATTACATGCCATGTGTAATAAAGGAAGCTTGTCATCAGATAAATATTGGTTATGTGTTTAGATGAAGCACTGAGATCTTGAGGAATGTTGAATTCAGTTTTAATTGCTTATAGGGACATTAAATCTGTGTACAGCATCATGCAGGAAACATAGATCATAGACAAAAGCATGCATATAGAAAACCAGCATAGACTAGATTTGCACCACAGCGCCATCTAGTGCTCAACAGGCATCATTACAGTACATTAGCATAAGCCGTTGTATTTCCAACACCCCTTCTCAACAGCATATGCGTTGTTATATGACATTTAGCTTCTCTCAAAGGAAACTGACAATCCTTTGGCAATGGCTTGGTGAGTGCGTCCGCAGTCATTTCTTCCTTTGCTGCCTTTCTCCATCGATTGGTTTCACTTGTTGGTAATTTTTCTATGTCTTCCCACGATGTTTGTTTAATTATGCTATTTGTCTTAGCGGGGTGGTATTCCCTTTGTTGCTCAAGTGGATCTTCTAATTTCAGGTTGTTCAGCAGAATTTAACATGGCACTTGATGTATACTGTACATCCAGAGTTCCATCTCTTGTTCTGACTTCACTGGGCAAATTCACTTCACAACTTTCTGGGATCATTGTTTCTGGTGATGGGTTCTCATCGAAATAAACGCTGTGGCTTATTGTCACTTTTTCAGTCTTTGGGTGGAGAATTCTATATCCTTTACTTAATTCACTGTAGCCCACCAGGATACCTTCTATGGCTGTGTTCTCCAACTTGGATCGCTTCTCGTTGGGAATATATGCATAACCTTTACATCCAAACACTCTAATGTGTCCTAGGTTAGACTGCGATCCATGTCACATTTCAAATGGGGTGCTTTTAATCGCTTTTGATGGTAATCTGTTCTGTAGGTATGTTGCAGTCATGACTGCTTCTCCCCAGTACTTCTTAGGTAGGTTGGCTTCTGACAGCATGCATCTGACCATTTCTATAAGAGCGTGATTTTTCCGTTCTGCTATACCATTTTGTTCTGGAGTGTATTGTGGTCTGGTGTACAGTACTGTACCTTCATTCTTCAGATAGGATTCCACTTCCTTACTAATGTATTCCCCTCCATCGTGGGTGTGTATAATTCTTTGTTTCTGTTGGAACTTGTTGCTCAATATGGCTACAAACTCTTGAAGTTTTTCTGATGTTTCATTCCTGTGCTTCATCAGATAAGTTGTGTACCTGGAATAATCATCAATAAAAGTCAGTAGATATCTGTTTCTGCCTGATGTGGGAGTTTAATTGGTCTGCACATGTTGCTGTGTATGAGCTCCATGGGGTTGGTGGTCTTTCTTTGGGTGCCCTGTGGAACTGGGGTACGTGTGGCCTTTGCTTCCATACAGCATTTGCATTTCATGAGCATTAGGCAGGGCAAATGGGTGGGGGGGGGGAAAGTGGGGTCCCCCCTAAAATTCCCAACCAGACCCTTGATCCAAGCATAGGCCTGGCAGGGCCAGAAAGATGGGGGGACGAGCGAGCACCCCCCCTTCCATACCAGGCCACATGCCCTCGGCCCTGGGAGAGTTCTTTTCCAGGATTGCCTCTGGAAAAGCACCTTGCCCCCCTGCCGATAGGGACAAGGGCCTCTTCCCCACAAGCCCTGGGGTGTTGGTTGTGGGGGTCTGCAGGCAGGGGGGGGGGCTTATTCACATCAGGGTACCCCTTTAATAAAACCCCCCCCCGAAGCACCCAGATGTCACCCCCCCTTGTGAATGAGCAAGGGCTACTTGTATCCCTACCCATTAACTAAAGGGTTAAATGAAATTGTAAATAAAATAATGAACAATAAATAGAAATAATAATGAGCCCAACCCTAGTCAACACCTCTACTATAACTATTAAAAAGAAGCCAATAATATATTAAACTATCATAAAACTTTTAGTTAATGCCATGCTGCAAGTGCAAAGGGATGATACTGGTGTGAGACATATTTAAAATACTATCTACAATATCATTGATATCCCTCACAAAAGGATGTTTTGCTTTACTAAAAAAGAAAACAAATCATGCCCTAGCTACACCCAGTTTCAGATAATGTCATATATGTTATATGTCATAATGCCTTTATATGTTATTACAAGGGGATGACCAGGGGGACATAATTTCTAATACATGGAATACATTCCCCACAGCATGCTCAGAGTATGATGTGACATTAAAGCCTGGAACTGCTCATCTGGGTGTTATCCATTGAGTAACCAGGACCAATTTAATCGTCTATAAAAGTAAATCTAATTTTGCCAGCTGAGAGCAGTTCATCCTTTACTACATAAATTAAGATGATAACTTACTTAATTAAAATTATGCTTACTTACTATACCATATCATCTATATTTTTAGATTCTAAAAAAAAAAAATGACTGCAAAATATATAGTCATGGCACAAAAATCAGTTACTATTTGTAACCAATGTGGGTAAAGTGGATCTGAACTCAGAAAAGCCAAGATTTATGACTAACCGCTGTGCCGCAGCTCCCGCATGCCGCCCGTGTCACAAAACAAGAAGACACCCGTCTGCCTTTGCTCAGAGAGCTGACTCCAGGCAGAAAACTACATTTTCCAGCAGGCAGCGGCACAGCGCGGCAAGGAAGTATGGCCAGCCGGGTCGGGGTGAGGTGACTGAGCCTCAGTCATTGTGGGAACTTCTGACTGGAGGTCCATACAGTCCAGCCTGGTTCCTGGCGGGGATTCCACAGAGAACTGTGGATGGCATCAGAGAGGAGAGCTCCAAGACAGCTGCAGCCTGCAGGTATTGTGACACTGTGTATGACAGTATTTAAAATAAGACACCCCCGAAAATAAGACCTAGCGTGAGTTTTTTGGGGGGAAAAAATATACGACAGCGTCTTATTTAAGCACGGGATGTTAGAGGGAACATTTAGAAATGGTAACTTTACCTAGGCAGGACCTGACATTAACTTTTTATCTTGAATTTCATCTAAAAAAAATAGCAGTGCACTTCCTGTGCCTAGGCACTTCTGTACAGCTTCCTAGGCGCTTCTGTACACTTCTTATACATCTGCAGTGTAAGATCATCTAACTCACTGCTGCATCTAACTGCTAATCTCACAAGATTTGAAATGAGATATGGGGATGTCTTTACTGTGCTGTTATTATTCTCCTTGCTGGAGAGGAAGCCCTACCCAACGACCTGCAGTGCAAGGATCTCCCTGGTTCATTCATTCTATGAATCTGTGCTTTCTGCACATCTCTGCCTCTTCTTGATCATCACCCCACTAGTCATCCTATTATATGTCATCAGGGGGGCAGCTATAATATATGGAAGCGAAGTCCTGCTTCTCTACCAAGATGGCTGCCATCACTCAGAGACATTGTGTGGAACAAGGCAATGGGAAAAGATCAACTACAGGGTGTTTACAGGCGATACTGGTGACTAGTCCTTTACCCCCTGCTTGTCTGTTTTGGGCACAGCTTCTACAGTTCAGCTCCCCTTCACATCAAGTTATCCAACCTTACCTACTATGTAAATATGTACAGTAAGTTTTACTTGCATCATACATGTTAGATTGCCTGTTCCATTTGCTTAAAGTGGCATGAAAAGCAGCTGCAAATTAAGATTTTACATTCAGTCTCTTACAGTTTGTTTAACTATGCAAGCAGTATCTGTCTTTAGTACCATGTAAGTAGATTTAGTGTGTGCTTATTTTGTTATCCTCCAGTTTTAATGGATCAGCCCTATTGTGCTATAGAAATATTTTTGCAGTCGCAGTTGCCTGGAACAAAAAAGGGAAGTTGTCACTATAAAGGCAAGTGTATGTCCCTTCTAAGCTACAATAACAGGATAGGTAGTGAATCATTTACTAGTGGTGGGAAGTGGTAAGGCAGGAAGGCCAGTCCCACATTTGTAACACATTGTAAAACATTTGTATTCTTACTTTATTTCTAATACTGAGCACGTCTTCAAACGTTTTTTCAAAGTTTCATTTGATCAACTCTTGAAGACAGAATCAAACAAACAAATGAATTGTAGCACATTACAACCCCTTTTCAAATATCAAAAAGATCAGATGGTCCAATAAATGTTCTGAAACGTACATCATAATACGCCATTGGTCATAATGGACTAAAGCTTGTGGGTATCCTATTGTGCCACTAGTCATGATGGCAGAGACATGCTGCATAAGATTCCTCATTATACCTTGCCAATTTTTGGTGTATTTTATTATTTTAGGTATTTTACACAAGAAAAGAGTCCAAATGGCAACTTTATAGATTTATTTTTTTCCCCTTTTTTCCCCAAACAGGGTCCTACTTTATGTATTGGGAATAGTGATGGGCTGCATGTTAGAATCGAACATAGGTTCGACTCGAACATAGCCTGTTCTAGCGTTCGCTGAACGCCGAACATTGCGGGATGTTCAACCGTGGAACATCCCACAATGCACTGCGCCCTCCGAAACTGTAATTGGCTACAGTCTTGCACCTGACCCTGGGTCAGGTGCAAGACTGTGCCAATCAGGGCTCAGTACACATTTAGAGCCATGAATGGGGAAAGTCATGATGACTCTGCCCAATCATTTCTCACAGCTAAGTCCCTGCAGCACACTATATAAGGCTGCTGACACCGCAGCCCTATGTAGTGTGTTGTAGGAGATAAAGAGAGAGAGAGAGAGAGAGTTCTAGTAGAGTTAGTGACAGCAGATTTATTGAGATTGATAGATAGTTATTACAGAGTTATAGCAGAGTTATAGAGAGTTATAGATAGTTATAGCAGAGTTGTAGAGAGTTATAGCAGAGTTAGATATATATTAGAGTTCTATATATTAGAGCTCTATATATCAGACTTCTGTATATCAGACTTCTGTATATATTAGAGTTCTATATATTAGAGCTCTATATATCAGACTTCTGTATATCAGACTTCTGTATATATTAGAGTTCTATATATTAGAGCTCTATATATCAGACTTCTGTATATCAGACTTCTGTATATATTAGAGTTCTATATATTAGAGCTCTATATATCAGACTTCTGTATATCAGACTTCTGTATATATTAGAGTTCTATATACTGTATTAGAGAATCACTAAATTACCAATACACAGTTATCGGCAATTTAAATGTCATTTTTTTTCTTAATAAATGTCATTTTTGCTTCAGCAGGTTCTATACATCATACAGATGCGCCACTTTACAGGCAGTGAAAGGGGACCCCCCAGGCACCATATATAAAGGATTTTTTTATTTTTAATGTTTCATTTTAAGTGATGTTAAATCACTGCTCCTTTAAAAATGGTATTTTTTTAAAGTGTTTTTTTCATTGATACATGTTGTCCCCCAGGGCAGTCCCCCAGAGCATACACTTTTTATGGCAAATAAATTGCACATAAGCCTTCAAAATGGGGACATTTCATTTTCTGAGTTCTACCCCCATAGACTTACATTGAGTTCTAAGTTCGAATTAGAACTTTTGCCATGTTCGAAAGTTCGAAATAGAACCAAACACGGGGGTGTTCGGCTCATCCCTAATTGGGAATAATTCAATACACAGATGTCAGTTTTAAAAGCCAATTCTCTGTGTATTGCTAAACACTGTCCGTGCTCCTAATACCTAGAGGAGACAAGCTGTCAAACTGAGAACAGGGCACCAAATATTCATACCTCCCAACTTTGTGAGATGAGAACGAGGAACACCTTCCAGCACAATGTGTTTAGGCAATAGGCACACCCAAACATGCCCCCAGTTATGCAGACAATGAAGACTTTATAAGTCAAAAATGATTGGTTAAACCCATTAAGAATTGTTTTTTCACTATTACTTTTCCTTTCTACTGGATTTTTAAAATTGTAAACATGATAATTAAGAGATAGGATGAATGTTTTAGTGCAGAATAACACCTTTAGTAGTTAAATAGAACCTTTTCATAGATATTTGTACATCAGACCAACAACTGACTGGCAAAATGAGAAAGTAAGAGGGACAGAGGGATTTGGTTCCAATTGGGGGACAGAAGTATTTGGTTCCAAAGGACAGTTTGGAGGAATGAATATTACATTGGCAGAGCAGCTCTCCCTGTGGCATTCCTAAGGACCCCTGCTTCCCACGACATGGTCTCTTTAATGGTGGAAGGGAGAGAAAAGGCTCTGAGACTGAAGTGATTAAGAATATGTTGCACTAACATCAAACATCAATAATGAAAAACAAATTTGCAAGTTTGGTAGCAAAAACCCCTTTGTAGCAATTATATCACTACCAAAGAAAAGCAAACCTTCGGTGCAAATACAGAAAGGCATTTTGTGCACATCTGTCAAAGTAAAGAGTGATAATATCTTGTGAATATAAGTCATGAGTCTAAAAGGTTTCAGAGATGTTCTTGTCGCTGTATTATAAATTAAATAACCTGCTCCTATTGTTCTGAATATCTCCATGCATGATTAACACTACTATCTTATGCATCACAGAGCCTTTGATGACGTCAACCTTTCTCTACGCCTGAGTGACCGGGACTCCAGAAAACTTGTCAAGACTACTCACTGCATGAGCTTCAGTGTTTCTCTGTAATCTCCAGATAATGCAAAGAAGGACTAGTTAAATGAGCAGCAGTGGTACTTATCATGAATTATAAATGACACTCCTTGTTCAATACTTGCATTCTGCAACAACATCATGTTTTTGAAGCTCAGCACAATTCACTATAGCCTTTATGTGGATGGTAAGAGCTGCTGATGTTATTGCATGAAGGAAAGTTTACATACAAGCCCAGTTTTAGCAGTTTCAAGACCCTAAATCATCAAGTCATTCTATGTATTTAAAAACCAGACTTCAATTTTATTTCAATCATTCTTAACATTTTCTGTACTCAAAAATATTAGTGTTAGTTCTATTATTCATTTGCCCAACCCTATGGCTGTTTTAGAAATTAAAATTCAACAGGCATTTTGCCGTGCCCTGGGATTTCAAACCTGATAATTACTGTTCTTGCTGATACTTGACATGTGATATTATATATCACAAGTTCAAGATGGCCAATTTGGAGGCGAATGTATTGGTAGTCCTGGCTTGTATTTTATCTGCACTGTCTAATGGAGTTAATTTGGCTGCTGCTATATTGGACGTTGCCAACGTGTTGCATGTTTTTGTGCCTTTTTATATGAAACATTGTTTATAGACCATTATACGATCACTTCAGACTTGGCAATAGCCTGATTTGAGAGGAAAAAAATAATTTAGGGTTTGAACTTCAAATCAATCCGTTTGTATCTTTGTATCTCTATAGGTTGGACTCGGTGGACTTGTGTCTTTTTTCAACCTGACTAACTATGTAACTATGTAAAAAAAAGTTATAGTTGCCATACACTGTCCAAAAATAGCAAGAGTAATTACTGTATCTAATACAATTATCAGGCTGTGCAGAGGTTAATGATTAAAGGGTATCTATGACCAAAAGTTACAAATAAATATGTATTTCTATATTAAATTTCTATAAATTCTATCCCAGTCCTAATAACCACATTGATGTGGAAGTTTGTAAACTTACTTATTAAAGATGCCTATAGGACCAACTTCCTCAATGCACTGACGCAATTTCACTCAGCCCTGTGACTATGCACTTCTTTGTGTCACCACTCTAACTAAGCCTGCCGTCTAAACTCCATCTTAATGTCTGAACAATGTAACATTATCAATATTTGCTGGAAGCAATGCATGATGGGCTATGTAGTGTTGAGTATTCATCACTTCACACAAGATTCAGGTAAAGAGAATCAAAGCACACTGGGAATCCAGGAACAATTGTTGAAAGTGATGGGCAGCACTCACTATATGAAAGGGATTTTTTCAAGTAAACTTTGATTGCATTATCAGTAACAACTACGGTAGGCATTTCTATCACAATGCTGATGTTATAACAGGATAGTATATGCTGGGACTTTACAACTCCTTTAATAACAAAAATACTTTGGAGCATCAGTCCTTTAAGTTGTCATTGCTTGGAGAAAAGGTATTGAACTTCCTAGGATACGTTCACTGAGTTTATTCACTAGTCAAGACTGAAGCAGCAGTGGGTCTGCTGAGTTACGATTCATCACTTGGCATTCTCAGTATTATCCTCTCGAGTTTGAAGATGAATGCTTTATTTACAGGGACTTTAGGAAACGTGTGTGGTTGTTGTGAATTTAGTGGCAAAGCTTGTGTGGTTGTAGTGAATTTAGTGGCAAAGCTTGTGTGGTTATAGTGAATTTAGTGGCAAATACTCCTTCCACCTTGAAGCCAAGTGGCAGGGCAATGGTCATGGTGGATGGCGCTGAAACTACCGACACAGAATGAGCCATTAGGCAAGCTCAACTACAGTAAAGCTATCTGCATGTCTCATTTCCATCACAAATCCAAAAATAAGTATTTATTCTTTATTCTAGGATAATGGACAGTTCCATATCATTCCTTTTTGCCCCTGGGAAATGTGTATCCAGATCTGCTAATTTACAGCACAGATACAGCTCAATATCACAAAGCCATTTATTCCAAACTGCATAATTCAGACTTGTTCATCAGTGCAGCATATAGAAACCATGGTTACTATGGAGAAAGGCTTGGGGACCGACAGTACAGGATAACCAAGTACTGTGATAACTTCAGTTGGAATTAACAAATGCAGATACTGTCTAATAAATAAAAAAGTTCTGTGCTTTACATTGGTGCTGTGGATGCTTTCTTGGTTCCGTTCAGTCCACCTTCTCAATAACCGGCCTTTTGCACTCTTCTTAAGGTTCTAATAGTTTTTTAACCAATCTTTTTCCAACCAGGAAGGGACTTCCAGGACTGTCTGCAACAAGCTGTTAGATTTTCACAGTGGCCAGGTCAGCTTGTACTTTATATGAGGAGCATTAGATCATTTTGAGGATTTATGTATCACATATCAAAAAGAAAAGGGATTATGTCAACAGACTTTATATAATCTATTTTATGAAAATCAAAATTTTTAAAGCTAAAATCTAGGATATGCAAATATTGTCTTAATACAAGAGGCATGGGTATTCTTACTTGAATCATAGTGTGCTTTGTATATTTCTTTCAGATCGGTGTAGTAATCCAGTGTCAAACTTTGCCTCTGTGCAGGAAGTTCCTGTATTAAGGTTGGTCGCCTCACCTGTCTGCCGATCTAGTAGCTTCAATATTTTAAGTCAATGTAGATTTTTTTTAATTTTATATCAATTTATGAAATTTTTCAAATAACAAATATACTTATAAATACACATAGGTACATACATAGAAACATATACACACAAACAATTAAATATGGCATAATGCTTTCCTTCCTCCTTGTTACTAGGGATGAGTCGAACACCCCCGTATGTTAACTAACTAACTATACTAGAACCCACTCTCTCTATCTCCTACAACACACTACATAGGGCTGCGGTGTCAGCAGCCTTATATAGTGTGCTGCAGGGACTTAGCTGTGAGACATGATTGGGCAGAGTCATCGTGACTTTGCCCAATCATGGCTCTATGTTTGTACTGAGCCCTGATTGGCACAGTCTTGCACCTGACCTGCGGTCAGGTGCAAGACTGTAGCCAATTACCATTTCGGACGGCGCAGTGCTTTGTGGGATGTCCCGCGGTCGAACAGACCGCGGACATCCCATAATGTTCGGTCTTCGGCGAACGCTAGAACATGCTATGTTCGAGTCGAACATAGGTTCGACTCGAACGTGCAGCCCATCCCTACTTGTTACATGCATTCCATCTACGAGAGATTACCTTCATCTTACATTATTAACAGACCATATGCGGGTGCATATCTTTTCTGCAACTCTGAAAGTAGCATTACGGTCTGGGCGTTGTTTACCTTAATGCATTCTCTGCATTAGGGTAAAAACGGCCCAGCACCTTTTTTCTACCCCAGTCCCCCCCAATTCCCTCCACACTTACCTGTCAGTTCGTCCCCGCCACCTGTCCTAAGAGATCCTCCGTTCCCCATAGGCCATAGGCTCCTTCTGCCATCAATCAAAGAGGGAAGGGGCGTGGCCTGCCACAGGACCTTGTGTGTCTATGTGCAGGGCTGCCTCCGTTAGAACGATGGTGGCACCCGTGCAGGGGGCAACTGTGTGCTGCGGGGAGCCACTAGAAAACTAGGAATTAGGAACTTTTAGATAATAAAATCAACAGCCTCCAGCAAAGGAGGGTCTCCTTAAAGAAGAAATTAAAAAAAGTTAGACTTTAATATCACTTTAACTATTATTCTATACCATATTATTCAAACCTGCCCTGCTCCACATAATGTTATCTTCCACTTAGGGAGTATAAAAGAGAAAAAAAAGAGGAAAAAGGCCCAGTGGCAAGAGAAAAAGAGAGTTAATTAAATAATTAATTGTTGTTTCCTCTATTCCCATATCATGTGTACAGTGCCTCCCCCTTTGTTCCTTATGTGTTCCAGTGCTCTTCCCCTCCTCCCTCTCTCCCATCTCTCCCTCCCATTTCCACTCCCCTTAGTATCCCCCCACTATCATTAACTCCTCCTTCCTTTAAACTAAGTAAAATGCATGAATTCCCCATTATGTATGTTCATTATGAACCTCAGGTTCTTGCGCCTGTGTGGTCGGCAGCAGGGAGACGGTGCTCCCATAGTGACAATTGATTCTTTCTACACATGTGTATTGTTGCTTATGTTTTTTTCTTGTACCCTAACCCTAATCCTTTTATTCCTTTATTATCATAAATACTATCATACCTAAATTGCCTTCTCCTTTTACCTCTATTGTGTTAAACGGAGATGTTTTATAAAGGCAAATAGGCTGTTCACTTTGCAAGGGAATGTACACTGCTGGTGAATTTTACCTTAGCTCAGTGAATGTGGTTAAATTTCACTTTGCAAAGAATACCCAATCAAGTGCAAGGAAAATAAAAATAAAAAAAACTGTATTTTTGATAGCAAATGATTGGATAATGATGGAAGTCAGCAGAGCTTCAGCTCGTTCACTAAACTAAGCGGGAAACTTCCCCTGCAAAGTGTAAATTCTCCTCCAAAGTGAACAGCCTAGTAAATCAAACCAAATGGCTAAGAACATGGGCACAGATCAGCCATTCTGACTATTCTTGACCTTGCTGCCTGTGTCTTTCTGGCAGTTACTCAGAAATTATTGAAGCCAAAAATAACCAGGCAACTAGCATTTTTAAAAGGTCAGCAATAGTAGCCTACAGGTTTCATTTAGTAAAGGTTTCCTTTAGGGTCTGGAGACTTTAAGAGGTAAAACATAACTGGACTCCCCCCATGCATAATGAGATCTTGGTACAAATGTTAAATCAGTCAGAGTAGCTGGTTGTCACATCAGCTTGGTTCTCCTAACACACAAAAACAAAGCTTGCCCCTCAGGCACAACCAGTGGTCTAATAGCAAGACTTTAAAGATTTGTAATGACACTTCAACACTATTCATGTTTTATTGGCTGCAAGGAATGGTTTGCACTTAGCAACTAGCAGAGCCTGGGAGGAAATATATCCGGCTCCTTGAGATCGCAGATGTAATACCTTCAGCAACAAGAAAGTAATTAGAATACAAAAAGATTAGCAGTCTTCCTTTGGGCTTATACAGTGTTACAACATCAATTGTCTATGCTAATTCATAAAGACAAACTGGCTGTCACATTGAAAAATCAAACGATCGGGTTCCTTTTCTAATTAACAGAACTGCTGCCAGAAAGCATTAAAAAGTTGATTGTAAAATTGTTTGAAGACTATACTTTGAATTTTTGACCTTAGAGAATCTAAATTAGCTAATATTGTCATTGGGGATTTGATGAACTATACAGATCATGAAATAAACATGAGAAGATGAATTTGTCTTGCCTCCTACGCTTCTTATGATGTTACGTTGATCACATACAGTGTACATAAGACAGGAGTCAACGGTGGAGCATGTTTAGCAAGAACAAAAAAAACAATATGCAAATTCTAAGCTATGTAACCACAGAAACCACATTATTTGGGAGCATTTGGTTAGTAGGTACCTGTTACGTACCGTGGTGTGAGCCCGAAGTGACTAGGAGGACCTCCCTTGCGGTTCTGTCTGTGGACCCCTGGGGTTTGAAACAGGAGGTGCACAGGCAAGAGCAGCACGGGTGCCGGATGTGGAATGGTGCTTTTCCAGAAGATTCCAGGGATGGTCAGAAACAATCCTTGCCGGGCCGCCGCGTCACACGTGGGTGTGCCTTGCTGGGCCGCCGCGTCACACGTGGGCGTGCCTTGCCGGGCCGCCGCGTCACACGGAGATGTGCCCCGCCGGGCCGCCGCGACACACGGAGGTGTGCGACACCTGCGGGGGTGCGTCTTGACCCTGGACTGCGGGCTGGTGAAGAGAACAATGGACCGTTGGCCAAAAATTCCCAATAAGACTGTTTATATGCAGGTCTTAGATAACAATAAGGGACATCATCCTGGTCTAGCTATTGCAGTTGTAGCCTTGTGGGGTGGTTCTATTTCCTCCCTAGAAAATTAACTTTCTTTCCTAGGGTGACAACACTCACTGACTGTACTGTATCTGTGGTGGAACAGTGTTGTCACCCTAGGATAGGAAGTGTATTAGGTCTACAGAACACCCAGGGCCAGATTTACTCTCCCTGCTGCTCCAAGGCCAGGTTCCGCAATGAGCCCCCCTCCCCGCCAAACCCACCCCTCCCCAATGGAGAATGACAACCGGATGGCAGGGGTGGTAGGGTTAGTTTTAAAAAATTGTATTGTTTCTTTATTTTTTTAACTTTTTATTTTTTTACTTTTTTA
>NW_017306410.1:495719-496616 GCF_000935625.1 Nanorana parkeri | reverse complement strand
AATTTAATTATTATTTCTTATTATTTTTTACTTATTTTTTTATTTATATTTATTTAATTATTCTTTTTATCAATTTTTTAGGGAGCCAGCGAGGAGAGTGGTAGGTGCGGATGGGTGGGGGACACAAACGAACAAGTCGGTTTCTCATACTACATTTAGCCCTGCTTTCCCAAAGCAGGGCTAAACGTAGAAAACAACTTACCGCCCGGAAATGCATGTCGGGGGATTCCACACCGTTGCCGCCCCACTGCTTCCTGCTGCACCGGGGGGCCTTGTGGGGAATCCAGCCCTGAGAACACCACCTCCCCTTCTCCACAGCATAGGGAAGGAGGTACTCTGTAGTCCACAGAGAGAGCTGAGAACAGTGCTAACACATAACAGTCAGCACAGGCAGAAATCACAGGACGTTATCAGTTCACAAGATTTCTGGCAGGATCAACTGTTTTGGTTTTTATTTGCACTTAACAGGTATAACACAAAATACTTTGAATGGTGTATTTAACAGACCAAAATGGAGCGAGTAAGTGAAGTTCATTGTTAAGGATTACATACGATGTAACCGATCAATCAATTCAACCTTTGTTTCTTTCAGTCTTCATTCTTGATCAGCAGCCTTTTCCCTTTGGTAAAATTGTCAAAAACCACGTATTCCAACTGTGTCATTGCGTGCAAATGTTCAATAAAATTTGGGAAAAATAACATATGGCAGGATCAACAGGTGATAAAGTTTTGTTAAGTGTTGATGGTAGTGACAGACTGCAAGGAATATGGTAGGGTTGTAGAGATGATAAAAAGCCCTATACCAATTGTGTATACGCACAAACAGTTGCATACCATGTTGAGTAAAGGATGCTTCCCCCCCCCCCCCCCCCCACAAGGGCGGCGGTCCACACTTGG
>NW_017306410.1:479173-494893 GCF_000935625.1 Nanorana parkeri | reverse complement strand
AAGGGACTCCCCCCCCCCCCCCCCCCCCCAAATAGGAGGGCTTCCACTCTTTGTGTTTTGCAGCCTCCCAGCCATTTTATGAAGCATAGGGTTGATAAACCTACCTGATTCATGGTACATGGTTCCTTTAAATGTGGAGTAAAGACTTGTAGATCCTGCAGGGTACATACAAAATCATGGACAGTGCAGTTGTTATTACCTGAGGAGATATTTCACACAGTACTGTACATTAACAGTAATACTAAAAAAGCAGTATATGTGATCTCCTGTTCAAAATGTGCCCCGCGATTATTTCAGCTGCACAACATGTACTATGATAATTAGAGTTGCTGAGCACTATGGTGCAGACAGAATTCAGTGACTGTTCATCACTCCAACATATCCAAGCACTTCATTGGGGAACATGGAATGGAAATTATATGTCTGGTTTCTTTTTTAATGGTATTAAGAGTGTTCTTCTCCCACGACATGGGAGAAGCCTACATGTTGTGCGCTAATGTACATATTACAGCAATGCAAAAGTATGAATCCAGTCTTAACTATTACATTGATGATAAAGGGATGGGTGTATGTCCGTTAGGCTAGGTTCGCATCTGTGTGGTAACACAGGTTTTATTGTGTGTTAACATGCATTGAGTAAGGCATCCAATTAACTTTGGTTACTTTGCCAACATACCTAATGGTAGCAAAAACTGCACCTGACCCTTTGTTTGGAACCCAGTGTATGGCAATGCAATACCATAGGTGCTGCATCTCACCCTTTTTAGGGAATGCATTGCAAAGCAATGCACTACCATAGGTTCTGCACCTGAGTCTTTTTCAGCAATGGATGACAACCCAACACACTGATGCACATAACGTGTCTTACAGTGCATTACCACAGCACAGTAGTGTGAACGGGCAAATACTGTATGTTGCTAGACTGTGCATATGTATTATCCAATTATACTAAATTGGACATATGTATGGAAATGTTGGTATTTTTTAAAGTTCACCGCGACACCCAGTTCCGAGTTTTACATCTATCCCTGTGTGTGTTGTAGAGGGTATTTTAAATGCACACCACAGTGCAATTAATTACTAAGGCCAGTAATGGCTGAACCGTATAAGCTTTGCATTGATTTTATGTCCTAGCTCCTGAAATATAAGGAAAGAGTGACTGAAGGATTGTCATGTTGGGTGCTATTTGTTTTCTTACGTTTTCCCATAGTTCCACTTCAATGTATCATGTAAGACTGGTGTGTACTTTTAAGACAATGATGCAGAGTACATTACATAATCCTCTATGTTTTATTTTTTTATAGTTGCTAAACATATGGCCCGGTTGAAGTGTAATGTCACAGAACAAAATCTTAATGGTTGCTTGCAAAATTAATTATTGGTTTGGAATGCTGATAAGTTTTCAGTCCAATGCAGTGCTACAAAAAGAAATTAAGTTTCATCAGTTCCTAATGATACCATGTTCACAGTTAGCGACAGCAATAAATGCTATGTTTACAATAATAGAGATCACAGAGAGAGATATGGCAGATATTATTACAATGTAATTTTTACTGCTCAGAGCACAAGAACATTTCCATATAATTCAATTTTTTTCCTTGTAGTCAAATGACAGAGGAATACAGAGGAATGCAGGTGACCAAACAGAGATTATGAGATTTGTAACATGAAGTGTTATATATGATAACAAAATGCTCCCCTAAACGTTTGAGTGGTGGTATGAGTTTTTCTTTCTGCTGTCTCCACGTTTATTGCATTGAATAGGTTGCTGGTCTATTTTATTGCGTACTAATAAACAGTTATTGCCCAATACCAAACCAGCATACATAGGGGTCTATTCATAAACAATTTGCAGAGCAATTCGCCTTCAAATCCCTGTGAATGTTTGTTCTGTCTGAATAGAGGCAAAACCAATCTTTCTTATATCTTCTTTTCAGATTGAATGTAATGTAATACCCTACTTTGGCCACGAGATGGAGAGGAGGAGCACATGAATTAAGTATTTATTTCCTATGTTTCTCAGCTTCATCTAGTGGCCATAATGCAGTATTACAGTACATTACATTCAACCTGAAATGAAAATATACTAAGACTGTTCATTTTTGTCTCTATTCTCACAAAATGAACATTCACAGAAATTTGCAGGGCCAATGGCTATACAAGTTGTTTATAAATAGAACCCTTAAAGTAGATGTAAGCCCTAGCTGAATGACATTTACAAAAGCATTGTATAATATTATAAATCACCATATTTGTTTTTTTTCTTTTAATATACAGTAATACTGTTTCATTTTTTTAAATTCATTTTTGCATCTTAGTGCTGCTGATCTTCTCCAGCATATTGCAGTATCTTCCTTTTTACAAGCACTCACTCCAGTGTCCACTATAAGACATTGTTTAGGACTGGCTTCTTGATAGTTAGAACAGTGACCCATGCTAGTACAATATGTGTCACAAGGTTTGCCTGGAGTCTCAACCTAGGGCACTTGTAAAACTGATAGTTATCACACTATACTGGGAAGTGCTTGTTAAACCTAATATAACATTTAATAACCAGATTTAGATCTAAATTTAGTTCTATATTGAATTCCTGTTGAATAGAATGTTTTACTACTGCTCAGCTAAAGTTTAGTCGAGGCATAAAGAAGAAGAATCATAGTAACCATTAAAAGACAAGAACATATGTCATATGATTTTTTTTAAATAAGCAAAACAATGTTTGTCTTAATATACATACAATCTCAGAATAGTCATTGCATAGTCCAAGCATACATAAAGAACAGTGATTTTGGATGTCAGAGTTGGAGGTGATGCAACGAACTAAGTAATAAACTATGACTGTGCCTGAAACATGCTGTTCTTTGTATGTTTATTTATTTCTGCATAAATCTGATGACTTCTAGAGCTGTGGATCTTTTCAGTGTATGTCAGGGCAAAATAAAACAAACTGAAAAAAAATATGCAGTGCATGTACATTCCACTATTTTTAAACCCTTTAAGGACCCTGCAAGTACAATTAAAACACCTGTTGATCTTCCAGAAATGCACTCAGTTCCTTGTCGGCTGACAACACACAGTATTTTATGTGGATAAGGTGGTGTGAGCCCTGCCTAGTTTTCTTTTACTAAACTACTCAAACTTTCCCCCTATTCTTTTTTTCCGCAACATAGAGACGAATTATTCTATTAACTAGGAGGGCTAGTTAGGCTCGCTGAGATAATACAGGAAGTGTGCACAATACACAAGACAAATCTGAATTTCTGACATTATCAATGTGTATTTTTTTGCACTTATTAAGCACATATAATAAAACAATTTCAATAGTATATTTAACAGGCCAAAAGGGAGCAAAAAAATAGAAGTTTATTGTTGAGGTTTACATACACTTTAAAAGGAAACCTGTACTAATAGAAATTTGGGGCTGACCTACTTCTGCAAATGCTAGTTTGCTGTCTCTGCCTTCAGTTGTTTAAGTCAATGACCCAGAAGAAGGATTCAGCATCTAATGTCCAAGTGAAGTGAGCGCTCCTAATATGCATACCTGTTGCAGGTCATTGATTCACAAACCACTGAAGACATTGGATAAACATGAGACCCAGGCAGCCAGCATTTTCAGAATGAGAAGTTAGTAATGGCAACCTCCAAATTTTCATCATTTCAGAGAAAATATTTTAGTTGTCTTCCAGGAAAGCATATACTGATTTATTGTACATCAAGTTTGATTTTAAAATTAAAGTATTACGATTAAAACTCAGCTTCCATTTATTTTCCCAATACTTGGATGTAACTTGTTACCAGCTTTGCAGAAGATACAACTAGTGGGGGAAAAATAATCTGCCACAGCAGAAAGCTGAGTGGGCAGCTGTGTACAACTTAATATCTTTGTCTAGTTGCTAGGCAGCAAGGTGGATACAGATGTTTGAAAAAATAGTTCTATCTTGAAAAACAATTCCATGAAAAGAACATTGCAAACCAAACTGTGCTTTAAAATACATCAATTCTACAGATCGATGGAAGAGGAGCCCTTAGAATATATGCTTATGTGACTTCAATGATATGTCCTGCAGGGGACAATTTCTATGCTGCTAATATGACTATAAATTTTTATGGCCACAAAGTTCAATGCAACTCTTAATAAAATATATGGATTCTCTGTGTAATAGAATGTTGCAGTATGTTTGTTCCAGCCTTGTAGGGTTACATAGGAAAGAAAGCCTTCTGAACCTAGAACCTTCTTCTTCTAAGATCTAAGTCTAGAGCCTTCAATTCTTCCCTTTCAGATGGATGTCTACTGTAGGTCTGTAAAATGGAATTACTGAAGGTATTTATATTACTGCTAGGTCATCTCGCGGATGTCTTTTGGTTTACATTTTGGGGAGGTAATTAGGAATGAGCGAATCTGTCTGGGTTCAGATTGCAGACAGTTTCGCAAATTTTGCTCGAAGGTCGAAGTTTGCAAACTTTGCGGTGAACCCTACTATAGTCTATAGGGGGGGAATCTTGTTATTCAGTTCTGGCTATTTGTTGGGCTAATAGCTACTCTCAAATAAAAGGTATGGCCATAAATAAATAAATATATATATTTTTTAAAGTATGCCTCCCTACACAGAATTGTCAGCTGTCCTTAACAAATCTAAAACACACTGAAAATATGGCTGATGTAAGCCAACCTTTTTAAAGAAAGGGGGCTAGGTTACTAATTTTCTTTCAATTATTGGCTCTTGTGGCGCAGCTGACCAGCACAAAGGTCATGTGAGGCATTAAAGGTTGTTCCTTTTTTCTGGCGGTGAACCTGAGAACTTTTTGGCCAAAAGTTACCAGTTCACAAAACAAACCCATGGAAGTGACAAACGTAAACTTCATCCCTAGCAGTATGGTGATCATCTTTCTCCACCACAGAAAGTGGTGAAATTTAGTGAGCTAGGCAGTGTTTCCACAAATCCATTCTGTAAGGAAGTTCAGTAGTTTATGGAAATTTACCAAAAACGTTTTGGTGTATATAGTTATAGTTGATTGCCCGATTCATTGTAAATCTGCACTTAACATACTGTAGATGTCAAATATACAAATTTGGTGAATAAAAATATATTAAAATGCATCTCTGCCAAATGGACGAACTATAGAGACAGCTGTATATACAGAATGTAGTGGCATCTAGGGAATGCTTTCCTCATAACTCTCAACATGCTTCATAACAGCATTCTTTAGACCCTTTTATGTGTATAGTTCCCCTGTTTAAACAGATTTAATGTGTACTGGGCACAGCACTGAGAACCACAGCAAAGCATAATTGGCTTCCAACCATGGATCGTACAGGAAGACAATGACATGAAGAATCTTTTTTAAATATGCTTTGTTATAGCAGCAGCACTATAACAAAGCATTCAAACTTACAACATCAGAATTATGATAAGCAGTGAGCATCATCAATATCTCAAACTGGACAGAAAGGATACATATTGAAAACAAAAGGTTATGGGGGTGTTTTTAGAAAGGAGGTTAAAGATAAAAACAGAGATTTTGATTTTCTACATTTTCTGAGACCTTTGGGAATGTAGACAGCCATCAATGGACAGAGTAGGCTGGGAATATGAATCAGTTATTGTGAAGAAGGAGGACAGGTGGAGGAAAGGCTTGTTAAAGCCCTCCTCCACCGATGATGGGATTATTCCATCACGGTTCTTTGGTTCATTAAAGACCGTTAACAGAATAATCCCGCCATGCGGTACAATAACTGCTGGTCCTTGGAGGGACCAGCGCTCATTGAGGTAATGCTGTTGCTGGGTCCCTCGGCACCTGAGGCAGACCCTCAACAGCAAATTAGGGGTCCCAGCACTGTGATCACTGCGATAAGTAATCCCAGTGATCACAGTGCTGTGACAGCCACTAAGCCAGCTTGGAGCTCACTTTGTTGTGGAGCTGCAAGTCAGATCAGTGTATTACAAAAGTGATACAAAGTATCTCTGAGGAGAATACAGTATCTCCTCAGAATACTTAGTATCAAAAACCCATGAAAATAAAAAAAAAAACCCTTTAGTGCCCCCTAGTTTAAAAAAAAAAAGTTTACATTTTTTTAATATTTAAAAAATTTTAAAAGTTGAAAAAATATATGTTTAATAAAACATTATAAGAAAAATTAGTGCCGAGACGGCTATTAAAGTTAGGAGACAAACATACCACATTCTAAAATTGTTCCATACTAAAATTGTATTTCACTCTTTGTGACCTATAACTTCCAAAATAAACCCAAAGCCCAGACATATGATATTCATTATTAATTACTTTCTGTTAGTACGTTATAAAAAATTAAAGTCATATTTTAATTATAGATGTAAGTCGATGGAGAGACCCTGCGCACTCCTCACAGCAGTCCCGGCCAAATAAGAAAAGGTGGTGCTCACAGTGATGAATTACCACGGATGGCGCCGTGCAAACACAGGAAGATCAGGAAATCACCAGCACTCAGTAGTACAGATAAATATGTCCCTTTTATTGGACAGAAAGGGTCACAGACATCCAAATAAACCGACGTTTCGGGGCCGCGCAGGGTCCCTTGAGGAAGGGACATATTTATCTTTACTACTGAGTGCTGGTGATTTCCTGATCTTCCTATATTTTAATTATATACACATTATTATTGCCAAAACTGGGGAAAATTAGTTTTTTTGCATTTTTTCAAAAAAATGTATTAAAAAAAAATAAGAATTGATATATGTATATGCCACATCAAATTAAAGCCCATTTTGTCCTTTAAAAATGGTATATAATATATGTAGGTGCAATGAATGAGGAAGATGGAAATTATGGTTAAACAAACACATAGCAAAAATGGCAAAATTCCTCTGGTCCCCAGAAACGAAAAACATTTCTGAAACTGTGCTAACTAAGGGTTTAAACATAATATCATTGATGGCCAGTGTGCCAAGTTAAAGAAGAATGTGAGAAGGATTTGTACCTGGCCTACCTTTCTGTGACTGTTTTTACTGCATTACCCAAAAGGCATGCATTGCAGAGTGGTGGAACCAGACATGAGCTGCCTAAAAATGTTGCATATCCATATACAACGAATTAGCACAATCCAGATCAAAATATGGTTTGATTTGGTCTGATTTGGTTCTTTGACTGGTATAATATAAATTCTCAGATCAGAACCAAATTCTGAGATCAGAACCAAAAATTAATGCATGAAACAATATTTATGGCCTATTCACAATTATTTGCATGTCTTAGTATGTACATTGACATGTGTTGCTTGATGTGCCGCAAGTGTCAATTGGTGTATGTGTTTCAGAGCATTAGTGGCCATGTGGTTTTGGTTGGTGCATAAATGTACATTGAAAATAGATAAATGCATACCCAAAATGCTCAAAGCATGAGTGGAGTGAACTTCAACATGCAATAGAGGTTGCATCAATACATACGGTAAACACGCACACTTTGGTGTGAAAGTGGCCTAAAACCCTGCATTGTATTTCCATGGATTAGTTCTATATCTAAACAACTATGCTTGCTATTCTGCTAGCATGGTTGGAGTTGCATCTACAGCTGGTTAAAAAGGAAAAAGAAAAAAAAGGAACAATTTTAATAAAGGCTATGTATGAATAATGAGATGGTCCAGACGTGAAACAATTCCATTCTCTGTCTTCAGTGACTGATTGCACTGTGCTTTATATAATAAGTATAGATGATTCATAATCTTTTTAAGAGAGGAATCTAAAAGGGAGATCATCCAAGCAAAAAATGAAGGCTATTACAAGTGGCAGGTACAATGTATTGTTTGCATCCAGTGATGCATAGGACCCTTTATCTGCATTTGCAGGAAATGATGATGTACATGACGTAGCATGACTGCTCTTATGCGACAGGCAGTCAGTTAAAGAATCTCACATATAAGAAATATTAATAACAGTTCTAAATATATAGAGAAGGCAGTCTATGTGCAGATGGTAGACTAGCATATAATGTGATTTTGTACTGATGGCCTGTTAGCCCTCACAGTTTATATCTGTTGATAAATGGAAAAGAGATTTTAAAATGGAATTGTAATGTGTGTGTGTGTGTGTGTTATCAGCTTAAAGCTGTGCTCCTGGCAAACAGCTACACATAGCCTGTCAGGCAGCAAAGCCAGGTTGGTGACGTAACTTTCTTCTGGTGCAGCCTAGTCACTTCCCTATCACTAGCATTTGAATAGTCAAGTCCAAGTAGCAGCACATTGATTTACATAGTTACATAGTATTTGAGGCTGAATAAGGACACAAGTCCATCAAGTACAACCTTTATGTGTATGTGTGTCTAGTAAGTGCATGTGTGTGGTACCTGTACCCTTGTATGTTATGGTCTTTGAGGAACGTATCTAAATGATTTTTGAATGAATCAATATTCTCGGCTGATATCACTGCTTGTGGTAGAGAGTTCCAAAATGTAACCGCTCTGACTGAAAAGAAGCCCCTGCGCCCTTTGTGGTTAAAACTTTTCTCCCCCAATTTTAGGTGGTGGCCTCTAGTCCTTGTTATGGAGTTTACAGTAAAAAGTTTATTTCTGATGTTGCCGTCACCACTAAACATTTTGTACATTTGGCTAATTTGTTTGTGCTGCTTTTTCCATCATATAGTATATACCTTTTTAACCTGTGCAGCAAATCTGCACTGGTACGTATTACAGGGGTGATTTAGGCATAAAGGATTAGACATAGCAGAAAGGTTTTAAGATAAATTAGGGTGTATGCTGGATTTATGTCCACTTTACTGGGAGTTCTGGCTGCATATTTAAACAAGACTTTGGCACATTTCAAGCAAAGCTAAAGCTGACTAAGCCTGCCAAAAGCTTCTTTTTTTTTTTAAAGATACAGCCAACACTCCCATTAGGATCTGTATTCAGTACACCAAGACAGTTTAATGGCCTCAAGAAAGCTGCTCAATGCTTTTTTTTAAAATACTTGCTGAATCTCCTGCTCTTCATTTACAAGATTTATTAGTGCCTTTGTATTTAGGGCTTTAGGCAACGAGGTATAAGGGCAGCAGAAGGTCCTGTGTTGTGCACTAATGATAGCGTTGATCTCAAAATGTTTTTCATTACAATATGATAGAGATGGAATTGGCTTCATGATGCTTAGAGATGTTCCATGGGGGACAGCGTCAAAATACATTACCTGATTCTGTTGCAAATATTCATAAACACAGCCAGAGAACTAGTGGCTTGGAGCGCCGTGTACAACCCAGAAGCCCATGGCATATCGAGAGAGTACCCTCAGTAATACAAGCTCAGAACAAAGCAGTGTCATTGAATTGTACAGAAAGGTTTAACAAATCACTACTGTTATATGGTATAAATTCATTTTAACTTCTTTTCTATACAGGTAATAAATACTTCATTTAAATGAATTGCAGTGAAAACTACGACCTTTGCAGTGTGTTCTGGGAAGCTTATTTTACATTTTACAATGACTCATTTAGGTTTCTTTTTATGGACATAAGGGAACGTTTGTTTTTTTCTGAAATGGTTTTAATGTTTCTAAAATTAGAAAGGAGGCGAATGGAGGTAGGTTAAATGGCAACTGTAAATATTTTGTCATAGAGAGGTGCACCATTCCTAGTCCACAATGTGACCTTTATACGATTTATGTAGCAATTCGTTCTTTCACCCACTGATACCGCCTTGTAAAGCCGCCAAGAATGACCAAGGACAAACAAGCAGCTTGGGACCTGGGATGACTCTCAGGTCTCCCGGTGCCTACATTGGTGTGATCTCCTGGAAAATTGGTTTTGGTAAAGAGGTCTGACTACTACATACATGGTCAGCTTTAGTCATAAGATTTTATGACTAATCATCATTAGGGGCAAGGGACATTTCACCGCTGGATCAGGGATAGGTCTAGTAGCCAGGCAGGATTGAGGATCGGGTGAGTATATCTTTTTTATTTTACACCCTAGACCAAAATGAGCAGTTAACACTTGCAGTGCATAGGTATCCTGACTACTGACTAATGGTTCATTTTTTTTCTGCACAGAGTTCTTCTTTTAAAGTGTCCAATAAAATTATAAAAAATGTTATCTTTACCACAGAGAATCTGAGATGGCATTATGCAGTTATCTATAGTTTTAGGCAGAGAAAGAATATACCCATCTCAAGGGGAAGGAAATATATAAAGAGAGAGAAATTATGTTGGCTCTCTAAATCTATTCTCTCAATGTTTTCCCTGTTCATTTAGAGGGATGAGAGGAGGTTCTGAGGATAGAAGCAGGGTTCCTGTGGCGGGAAGACCAGTACTTGTGATCTACTCCGTATTAGCATATTTGCTTTTTAGCTTCTTGATTTCAGTATGGAGGAAATAAGCCAACCATAATGAGGGGAATTTATCAAAACTGGAGCAGACAAAATCTGGTAGCTATGCACAGCTGCTCCAATCGGCTTCTCTCCTTCATTTTCAACTCTTAACTGAACAAACTGAAGACAGAAGCTGATTGGTTGCCATGAACAGCTGCTCCAGATTCTGTCTCATCCAGTATTGATAAATTCCCCTCAATGTCTTTGGTTTTGGACAACCAGAGAGGTGGCTGTTTTTTGAACTCCAATTACCTGATCTTGGTGAATGGAGTTCTAGAGACTGAACCTGTTAAGGATACAGCCCTAATGAGGACAGAAACATAGTTCGTGAGTATAGGTTCTATATGAAGATGAAGGCAGAGGGGTTAATTGGCTAACCTTATAAACACACCACGAACATGTATACACCTCTGTAGTGTGTTCCCTCCCAGCATGATCTATGGGTGGAATCTAAACACCTTTGTAGTGTGTACACACCCATCAGGTGTGTTGTGCAAAGCCAAGCATGAATTGCAGGTTGATGTTGTGTAAATTAGCTCTATGTTGTGTTGCTTGCGTTGATGAATGCAGGAATGTAAATGCATGAGCTAACCATTTTTGTCTAAACTGTGAAGCAGCATTATATATGCATCATGTGCATGATTTTTCCATATATGGCATTAGTGGAAATATGCTTTTAGAGACTTTTTGGTTGATAAATACGTTTTGCTGTGTAAAAATCACACGCACCTAGTACGTGCGTGTGTTTAGGTTAGTAAATCACCCCCAGAGTCTTGGGTTCCACCACACTTTTTACTAGTATGCTTGGGGCCTGAGGATAAGGATTGTAGAAAAGACTAAATTACACAACTACCGGTAATTGATATCATTAAAACATGCAGGGTATGTAACATAAAGCTACCCCTATTTTATAAAATGTCTTTATGTTAGAAATGGTCTATAAAGGACTCAATTCAGAGATCCAAAACACTTGACCTTTTGACCTTTATTCCGCAAGCTCCCGTTCCTGTACCTGTAGATATTCAGTCTCAATCAGCTAATGTAAACCAATCAGCTTAACAGACTATTGAAACAATTCTGAGTGCTTTCAATCTCAGAGAAAAATAGAGAAGGGGGTTAGCAGATCAGCAGTATTATGATCAGGCAGAAGCATCTACCAGCAAAAAAAATTGAAATATCCGACTGTGCTCTTGTATAAAAAGGAGACGTATTAAAGGGGATGTGAATTCAGTGAACTCAAGTGAAGATTTGGTATCTTAGAGGGAGCATCTAGAAATGTTAATTGTGCTTAAGGTACCCTTAAAATGTTATAATTTGCCCAGAAAATTAGAATTGCCTTTTATGCATCCAGGTATTAATGGGTCTTAAAACTCATCTGCCTGCAGTGTGAGATCGTCTAAGGCCCTATGTCTCCTACTGCTAGTCTCTAGAAATTTGCAGCGAGATTTGGTGATGTCACTACCGTACTGCTCACTATTCTCCTTGCTGGAGGAGAAGCTGTAATAGAGAGCCAATTTTGCAAGGATCCCCTGATTCTGCTTTATTAATTCTGTGAATCTTTTCTACCTCTATCGCTGCTTCTTGACTATAACCCTCCAGTCATCAGGGGAGCAGCTCTGACATGAGAAAGTATAGATTTGCTCCTCTACTGAGATATCCTCTGCACAGAGACACAGTGCACAACAAAGCATGGTAAGTCCGTAATGGGAAAAGATCAGCTGCAGGGAGCCTACATGCAATATCGGTGACTAGTCATGTGTTTTTTGCTTGACAGCTTCCTGTGTTCAGATCCTCTTAAGAATATTAGGAACTTTGACTGTAATGGAGGACAACTGGATTTTGGCTACGTAATAAGGAAGATTATAAAAAAGAGATGAACAGGTTACTAGCACATATGAAATATTGAAAGCAGACCCAACTAAAATGTATAAAAAAGAATTGGAAATACTGATAAAAAAGAGGTTTAAGAAAGATATTTTATATAAAAAAAGAACAGAGATATTTAATACCCTCTGTATGTAAGATACCAGTAATCTACTATCTACCGAAAGTTTACAAAGACAAGCGCTGTCACAGACTTACTCGGCGTGTCCCCGCGCTCCAGCGAAGGGTCGTCTCGTGCGTGACGTCACGGCGGCTCCTCCCACGGGGCGCGGCTACCAAGGTAAAAGGTCAGCTGGTTCGTCGCTCGGCGTTCTCTCGTTGTGGAGAGTCGAGTGACGAACAGAGAACCCACAGGCTGCCCGTGGATTATCAACACAGATTACTGCACAGAACCACTAACTGGCGAATTGAGACTGCTACCCCGCTGTGAGCCCAGAACATTTCACAGCACACAACCGCAAGTATTCTGGAAGTCTTTGCAAAACTTGCTGAACCTGCTACATGTGTTAGTGCTTGCTTGCATGTTGCTTATGTGTTGCTATCTCACACACACACCCAGTAAGCGTTCCCAGCTGATCCGGATTGCATCTCCTTCAGTTGGCTATACCTGCTAAAGAGACGTAGGACAGACACAACCTCTAAAACTGCCATATTAACCCATGAAGGGTTGTGATAGTGCTAAAGTCTGTTGTCTGCTGATGAGTCTAATATTGGAGAGGATTAGATCTGTCCACATATTGCCCCCATGCTTGCTACCTGCTGATAAAACTGCATAGTGGTGCATCTAATTGTCTGTTGCTGAATAACCTGCCATTTACCTCCCCATTGGCTCAGCCTACATATCCTATATATGCATCTGCTCTGTTTGCTAGAGATTAACCCTTAGCTACTCTTACTGCTTGTCTCCCCATTTGATACTCCGCACGCTGGTACCGCACATGTACAGCTTGCCGCATATGAGTGTGGGGTAAGGGGTACTACCTTTATAGCATCCTAGCTTATTCATCACTCAAGCCTAACAGGAAGTATATGATGAGTGCGATCTCCCTCTAGCAGTTAATGTAACTGGGAGTCGCTCACTGAACTTCCTTATCCAACAAAGACCCCATCGGTTCCGCAGCTGTGATCCAGTTAGATACTTAGCACTGGTCCAGCCTTGACAAGCGCTGCGCAAACTGTTGGCGCTATATAAATCCTGTATAATAATAATAATAATTAAATCCCTCAGGTAGACCCATAGTTAATGGGATTAACTCATTGGATACAAGATTGGGGGAGTATGTAGATTGTTTCATACATCCACTAGTCCATAAAACCAAGGGTTATTTAAAAAAATACTAAGTATGTGTTACAGATTTTGGAATCCTTAGTGGTAGCGACAGAATCATAGCTAGTAACAGCAGATGTTAATGTATTGTATACAATGATTGGACATAAAGATAATATAGATGCAGTAGAATGGACTATGAAGGATAAAATATAACTAGATATGAAACACAAAGAGTTTTTTTTTAAAGCATTAAAGTTTGGTCTGAAACACAATTACTTTTGGTATAATGGGCAATTTTTTAGACAAACAAATGTATAGTCGCACAATTTGCGCCCAGCGTAGCTAATGCCTTTATGCAAAGTGGGAAGAACTGGAAGTTTTTAAAGGGGTGTCTAAACAATTAAAACTATCTAAGAGATTTATAGACGATATTGCCATGATTTGGGAAGGCACTAAAGAATCACTAAAATGTTTCCTTTTTTTAGATATCACAATACAGAAAGGACAGACTGATGTATATACCAAGAACTTCTTCAAAGAAACAGATAAAAATCGTTTCATCCCCATTTCGAGTTGTCACCATCCAGTTTGGTTACATAATATACCAAGACAACGCTTTTTAAGATTGAGATGAAACTGTAAAAAAGAATAAGTTTTGTAGATAAGGGATATAAGAAAGAACATATTGAGAAAGAACGAAAGGAAGAATTAAACATAAGAGAAGGATTATTAAAGAATAAAATAAAACAAAAAAGAGACATAAACCTGATGGAATTTGCTATTGTATTAGATTATGGCATTCAATAGAAAGAAGTCATGAGAGTGATTAGGAAATATTGGAATATGTTATCTAGAGACAAAATACTTGGAAAAAATTGCTCGATAAATTGAAGTTTATTTTTAAAAAAGCTCCAACCATAAGAAACAAACCAGTACATAGATACGATGGATCCCCCAAATATAAAGAAAGGAGGCTTTTTGCTCTAGAAGGTTTTTTGTCTTGTGGTCGATGCTACGCTTGCAAACATGTTAAAGCAAATGATAAAAGAAGAAAAATGTTTGAAATAAAAAGTAAAGGTGAAATGGTAAAAATTTAAGATTTCATATCATATAGCTCCATAGGAGAAGTACACATGCCGGAATGCCCATGCAGGCTACAGTATTCTGAGGAGGATGAAAAGAAGTCTTGCTGAAAGAATACATGAACAAGTTTACAACATAAAGATACGTTACAAGTATCACAATGTTTCAAAACATTTTTTAAAACATCATAGAAAAGATCCAAAAGGTTTGAAGTTTTGGGGAATTGAAAAAATGAAACCACAATGGAGAGGTAACAATGTTTTAAGAGATCCATATAAGAAAGAATTGTTCTGGATTTTCAAAGCTATCACATTAGTGCCCAATGGCTGAAATATTGAATTTGATCTCAATTGTTTTATTAGTGATTTCTGACCCACTAGGGGGGTATAGAATGTACAGTATCCTTACTGGTAAAATCAATATCAGTTTTATATTCCAATACTGTGTGATTAAGGCACTACAAGCTGCAGGCATAATATATGGATCCGATTTATTGGTTGCTAAGGCACGATCTTCAATCCACTATGCTAAACATGATTATGTTAATAAACTGATGAATGGACTTCTACTGATAGTTCTTCTGCTCGTTTAGTATCCCTGCTATTCACACCATACATAATTTGAAAAGCAACTAGTGGACAAACTTGTACAAGCTATCGAAGGTTGCTGTGGTTACCTGGAGTGTTAATGTGACTCAGACTTCTCCAACAACCTAGTTACAAAGCTTTGACATTAGTGACACTTTGTACTCTCATGATATATTAAAGTGGCTATTTTAAAATATAAACCGTAGACAGCTAACAGAAATAATGCCAAAAAAAAAGGTTTGATGTCTTGTCAAATTATATGCTTGAACCATAAGTTATGCCAAGGTTTGAACAGGTCATTTTAACTGCGCCATTAAAGTTACTTGTTTAACATGACAGAAACAGTGGGATAGATACTAAATATTTTTTATTATTTCGGCCATTTAAAATGACCATGTAAGAAAAAAAGGCAGTATCCAAAAGACCAAACAATGTTTTTTTTAACATAACAGTCATATCTACATATAGGTTATCTTTAGGTGACTAACCGGAATCAAAATTAGGCAAGATACCCTCCCCATGTTGAAGGCATGTTACCTGGTATAGTTCGGGGGGGGGGGGAAAACACACACT
>NW_017306410.1:476239-478507 GCF_000935625.1 Nanorana parkeri | reverse complement strand
GGGGGGGGGGGGGGAAACACACACATGGTTGCTGCCCCTCCCTCCTAGGCCAGAAAAGGGTCTGGTAGGGATATTAAGGGGCCTCTTGCTTTTTTTGTTTGGTTGTTTTTTTTTTGATGGGGTCATATATCCAATACATAGAAGCTGTTGTTACCCTTTCACCAAAAATGTTAATAGTAAGAAAAACACACACACAACTGAAAAAGTCATTTTTTGCGAAAAAGAATGTCCCATGATGGTAATCCAACATTAATCTCATTGTCCAGCTATATAGATTAATTGTCAGCAAACCAGTGGGGATCCTGGGTGAAGTAATTGGCCAAACATTGTCATGCAAACTGAATATTTGAGTTTACAAACACCTTAAAACAAATGTGTGCTTTGCTGATGGGTTGTCCATATGCCTATGTGAGCTACGCCTGATGTGACTTGTAGCTTACTACAGGGATTTCTTCTCTCTCCTGGCAGATGAACAAAGCAGTGGGGAGCAAAAGGAAGGTCAGTATATGCATCTGTGGAGGTCTGCATTAGAGTGAACCTGATGATTTCTGTGGTGTCATAAAATAATATTCTGCATGGTTTTCTTTGGGATTGCTGCTTTCCCAGCTCCAATCCAGACGCAGCCAATTCCCATCGCCTCCTACCTCCACGGATGCCAGACTTGGAGTTCAGCGAAGACAGCAGGGAACTACTTCTCCATACACAGTCTGAGACGGGGAATGGGTGGCAGCATAAAAGTGAGACGTTGTATATTGGGACAGTACTCCGCTCCAAGACTGAGGACACCCATGACCGGGAGATACAGGAGGTGCGCCAGGAAGTCCAGCAGATCTCCTAAGGAACTGCAACTCCGACAGTTATCCTGTCTCCAGTTTCAATTGGATGATTTGGAACAGAAGCCGCTGAAATGGTCTGCAGATTCAGGGTCTTCCGGAAGCTACGGGTACTGGGAACATATCAGAGATGGTGGTAGCTATTTTTAACAAACTTCTAGATAAACCCTCGACTGCTATTGAGATAGATTGGGGACACAGGGTCTTGGAAGGGCTTAAGGGTTAAGGGCGGAGCTTACTGATGCTGTCCTCAGTGCACGAGCTAGCAGAATACACTGTCCTTTGACTAGACAGATTTACAAAGCTTTTTATGTAAGTTTTTACTATTTTTAAATAAAGTATTCTTGAATTATAGATGGACTTTTGATTCAATTCCTACAGTGATTAATTTATATTTTAGCACTTTTTCTGATGGTTTAGATAAGTCACTTACTTACACATGTTTAAATATTTGTTGTTCACGTTGTTGGAGAGTGTTTTTATATATTTATATGCACCTTATACAGGTTAGTCATTCATTTTCATTGCTATTTAATTTTTAGCGCTGTGCAATTATTTTTTGGGCACAGGGTCTTGGGCCCCAGATCCGCAGACCCCTCCAGACCATAGAGTCTCATCTGCAGGGGTTCACAGATATATGCTTATAGAAGAAATATTCAGGGACCTCTCTACTTTGATGGATTGACTATTCATATCACTGGGGGCTCCTCTTTTACCTGATCGTCCAGAAAAAAACTCCATCTTTCTTTCTATGCTCCCGAGCAGATTTGCCTGACCTCTTTGCTTTCCTCAAGATGGAGCTATCCCTGTGATATCCCTGCAACAGCTTTCTATGGTTGCTCCATGGCAACGGATCCTCCCGACCCACTGCACTGACTCTTACTGCTTATCCCAACAGTGACATCAGCAGCGGATCACCAGGACAAATGAACCCTGACTGTTCCCCATTGCTGTCTAAGTAAGATGTACATTTCCTGGGACAGAGCTTCCCTGTGTCCACTGCCTTATTGAATTCACATTATTGGATTTTCCACTCTCAGCAGTGTCGGTGCCTTTTTGCTCCAGGCTCCTCTTGAAACCATTACTCTACATGAAAGTTTGAGTTCTTACTTTTGCTATGTTCCCTTATGCACAGTGTCCCAGTACCCATGTTGTTGCACACAACAGCTTTCTCTTCTCAAAAGTACATGAACACATGTTAATTGGTAGCTGGCTAATTTGCTACGGGGTTACGGATTGCTCCATACTACATGGGGGGGGTGAGCTGCTGCTTTGAGGTGTGGTCCCTGTGGTTGCGGGTGCATGCCTCCATTTTCTTTGGGATGCTACTGTTTCATAAATGTATATGTGAGAGTATATTATCTATTATTTTGGGGGTATTCTTTGGCAGGTGGCACTTGAGTGTGTGTGTGTGGGGGGGGGGGGGTGGGTGTGT
>NW_017306410.1:396988-475872 GCF_000935625.1 Nanorana parkeri | reverse complement strand
GGGGTTGCTGTGTTGGTCTAGAAATGTAAATAGATGTCACCAGCACACCAAAATCCTTTCAGGATCACAAAGTGTTCATTTATTGGAGATTCTTGTCATAAAACAAGCGCGTTCAGGGCGGCACAGGGTCCCTTCATCAGCATAGCATTGACTAAAGTGTTGGCGACACGCCTCATGCACCTTGTCCAGAATGTTTTCCATCTAGATCAGCTGAGTAGTCAGAGTCCTTTATGTGATTCTTGCTGCACGGTCGAGATTTATTCCTTTGTTACTACTTTCTACTGACACCAAAAAGGCATTCAACTGGGTGAGCAGGTCAGTTATGAACCTCACTCTGCTTGGTTCCAGGATGATGTCTTGGATTCGGGCAATACATCCTATTCCCTTGGTTTGAGTAAAAACAATTAACAAAAAAACGAATGTATTGAACATTTCTATCCCAGCAAAACAACTAGCTAGGCTTCGAGGCTAATTTCCGTTCCAATGGTCGGATAACTTCATCCATTATTTGGGCATAGAAATCCCACGGGACCTTTTGGCAAAGTTTTTTGTTAATTTCCCGCCTCTTCTGCAAAAAATTACCTTGGATCTGGCTACTTAGCATTCCGTATATTTTTTCCATGGTTTGGATGCTGTAACATCTTAAAGATCAATATTCTGCTCCACATACTGTACCTGTTACAGGCCTTGCTGATCTCTCTCCCCTTTTCCTTTTTTAAATCAATTAATAGGATGTTTATTCAGTTCCACTGGGCTCATAAGGCACTGAGATTGAGGGTAGAGGATTTGCGGTTGCACAAGACAGAGGGAGGCATGGTTCTTGCAGACGTTTCATGTTATCAGGCAGCATGTCACCTCAATAGGGTCATAGATTGGTGCTACCATGGTTCTCTCAAACAGTGGAAACGCATTGAGCAGGCTGCACCTCTGGTTCCTCTGCCGTCGGTTCCATGGTGTTCGACCATCCTCCCTGTAGATATCAGGACCCACTCTACTCTTTATGCTAGAAAATGTTTCACAGAGCAAATGTTTCCCCATCCCCTTTTTTCTCTATTCTGGGCAATCCAACGTTCCCACCTGGGATAGAAGATCCACGTTTTCGTTTCCCCATCACCATCCCCTTTGTTCTCTATTCTGGGCAATCCAACGTTCCCACCTGGGATAGAAGATCCACGTTTTCGAGACATGCTCCAGGAGGGGTTTTTCAGGACCAAGCATTAACGTGTGAATCAAGTCTGGTCCTTGCTGTCCCAACTGACCTCAGATTTGCAATGGGATAGCCTGGGTTTTTGGAGACTGGTGCAGCTGTCACATTTCCTGAGATCACTTCCTATGGCCTGAGACTTTACTGGAAGGCTCCCAGTTTTTGAACGAGAATGTGAATCCTCGACACCGCTGCACCATGTAGTTTCCTTGATGTACATGTGACTCATCTCCCCTCATGAGAATTAGGTACCCACATACTTTATCAAATGGGAATTTGAGTTACAGTGTAAATTCGCTTCAGAACAAAGGGGCAAATTACTATTTGCACATAAATCCTTGATCTGTACCTAGTACCGATAACTAGGATATAAAATCTCTACTAGATGGTACAGGACCCCCCAGGCAATTATTTGCCTCTTTCCTTTGGTTCTGTTGCTATGTTAAAGATCTGGTCACTCAGAGGGAACCTTAGTACACATTTTCTGGTCCTTCTCCTCACTTCACTCCTCATGGTCAGAGGTGCGGCAGATTGTCCAGAAGTTCATGAATTATCTGGTGCCATCTGACCTTGCCTTCTTTTTCCTGCATCACAACATGATACTACAATCTAAATACCCGCACATTTGATTAATGCAGCTAGGGGTTGTAGTCCAGATATGTAGAAAAATAACATCCCCCTTCCATCACCTTAGGATAAACATGAAACCGAGATCTGCCGTGATCTGGATCTAGAAGACCTTATTTTGTTGGGTAAGGCAACCTAAGACAAATGTTGTAAGACATGGTTTTACTGGGTTGAGTTTTCTTGCACCCCTGAATATGATAGGTAAGTTTGTAAAGGGCTCCCAAGCACTTAATGGCCGCTGATCAGGGATCGGTCTAGGCCTGGGAGACACAGGTGGCCCAGCTGGGAGGGGGCATCTTCCTGCCTTTTCTATATGCTTTTTTCCCCCTCTCTCTTTTCTCTTCTGCTGTTATTTTTTTCTCCTTTCTTTTGTGTATTGTTCTTTTCTTGTGTTTTCTTGTTTTCACTTCCTATGCATCTGTAATAGACTTGTGCTGTCCACTAAATGCTTATACAAGATTGGAAACATGTGTCACGGGACTGTTTAGTCTTCCTATTCTCGGGAGATAGCTCCATATGCGTGAGCTTCATGTGTACTAAGGGTGCCGGCATAGAAGGGGGCTCTATGGGTTAAGTTCTGCACAGTACCCTGGCCTTTACTTTCTGTTTATATATTGTATAGGTACATTATCCATTATATGTGGAGCTGACTGGTGTGTTGCATTTCATATGCTATTGTGTCAGTCTTATCTTCCTGAAGTTTGTACCGCTTTGTTTCTTTTTCTATTTAATAAAAATAGAATATATAAATAAAAGGTGATGCTGTACCTTATCCAGATATACAAGTATAGTACACAAAATGTTGTCATAGCAAAAAGGATAAGAACGACATGTTTTCAACACATATTTGAAAATGTTTTGATCTAAAATATGAACTAAGTATTATATTGTGCACTTGCCCACAATATACAACTACCCAGCAGTCAATATTAATTTAGCTTTCAGAAAGTTGAAACTACAAGAAGAACAAATCTTGGTCATCTGATCTCTTCTTTAACAGACACAAGTCACGTCTTTAAGATACAGCCTCTTCTTTAGCAGACACAAGTCTGTTACAGCAATAGTTTAGCAGCCTGTTAATTTCATGTCTATGAGTCCATATAGTAGCAAAGCTCAACTTAGATATGTCATCAATGGCTATGGCTGCAGGTGCAGCCTAAGGTTTGTCTAGTAGCTTAAAATCTAAAATGGGCTACAAATTTTAGATGCCCACCATCTCTTCTCTAATCTGACCTTGATCAAGTAATCAAGTCAGAAAGGAAATAGTATAACACTTAGGGTAACATTCTACTGGAAATGTAGTCCTTGTTCACAGGTTGTGTCTCACCCATAAATGCTCATGAATTACAGTAAAAAGGAAGTGAGGGGTGGGGATGTGGCAGGAGCTCTTACTTACTGTGCAAGTGCTTGCACTCTTATTTCTGAATTTGCCCTGTTACATCAATGATAGCTCTTCACACACTCTCTCTATCCTTCACAGCCGGTGCCATCACTTAAATAGTATGTGTACAAAGTACGTATTGAGCTTCATCCCACATATAAGTTTAATGAACTTACAACTTGTTGTAGTAGTAGGGTACTGGTTGTTTTCTAACACCTGAGAGTTCCTATATCATTAAAGCCATACTCAATTCCAAGCTTCTTTTTACCTCTGTTCTAATTTTGTAAGGTTTATATTTACTATTTTTGGGATAGAGCAAGGATAGGTTAGATTTTCTGTTGGGGCTCTAATTACGGTGTCTCTATCCAACTTTCTATTCCAAAGAGCATAGAATGGGAATGAAAATCTGTAGCAAAGTGGAGAAAGTTTAAAACCCTCAGTGAGGTTTTTATTGCGGCTGATCAACTGTTTTCAGGGCAGGTCAACCAGGGAGCTTTAGGCAGGTTCATGGAAGTCCCTACAAATATACAAACATTCCCTGAACTGACCAGGCGGATCACTCTTTAACATCCATAGGCATTTTTACACTTTAATACTTGGATTGAGAAGTAGACACTAGATCTACTCACGTGAAAAGTAGATCCTAAAAGAAGTTCCATCTTTAGTTTAGTGTGAGTTGTGTTGTCTAATATCTATTAGCAGCAGATAAAACATTAGCTCTAAGCTGCCAATTGTTTTAAGAGCCTCTGGCCAGAATCTGCAGGCAATCAGATAATTACAAGAGGAATATAAATATGTAAGGTGGTTGGCAGCCACCCAGCCCCATTTATCAGTCTTAGCCTTTCATTAACATTTGGTGATGCTGCTTCCTGAGATATGTCTTGTGTCTGGGATGGATTCAGGTCAATATTATACACTTAATGCTAATTGTCAGAGGTGTGAGATGTTCTGAATTGTGAGGTTTTCAGAGGGTCACATGCAGAGAAAATGAATAAAATTAGGCTCCATGTGACATACCCCCACTAAGAACCAGGTGTTCTAGGCAAAGTAGTGTAAACAACTGACAATTACATCTATGATGATAACAATTATTGCAAATTATACAGAGATACAAGTGCTTTCAGACCTTTCACTGCACATAAATAGCAATTCCACAGAAACTAGCTAGTGAATTCAGTGGGGTTTATTGTGAATAACAGTGACAATAGAAGATAAGATCAAACTAGCGAGAGTGGTAACAATACGCGAGTGGCACAGGAAAGTGTATCTAGGAGTACTCAGTCACATTCAACTGGACTTGCTCAACTTAAAAAGGCAAGTCCTGCTGGATGTGGCTAAAAGCTGCTAGGTATACCTGGACCTTCCCAGACATATTAACACAGAAAGGTATATGGAACAACACAGTAAACAACTGTAAATACAAAAAACAGGCAGATCTCCCATGCGCTCAAAATAATGGTGGTCAGTGTGGCCTGGTGTGATGTTCATTCCTCAGACATGTTCTGTGCTGCTTCATCCTTATGAAATAGAGTATATCTGAGGAAACACAGCCCCAAGTTTCCCTCAGAGCAGGGGGGAACTCATTTACGCAATCACATGATAGGCCTAAGAGTTTCCAGCACACATATATGCCTATGCATACACCTATTAATGATTGTCATGCAGCAACCAGTGCCTTTCTTCTGAATAGAGAAAGACTTCCTCCAATCTGTTGCTCTATTATGGTGAGAGGAACGCGGGCTGTAACGGAGTGCCCATGTACTTCACATGCTCAGATGCAGGCATATGCTCCTTAAATTCCATACCCACAACTCCCTGGGTTCCTGGATATGCCCAGGGAGTATTAATTCCTCAGCTTACCTCCCTCCAAAGCTCAGATAGGCCACACCCGATGTGGCAGAGGTAGCTGAGCAAGTGATCTGCAGCCAGGTAAGAGGCTCTCCAGTGTCAAAATGGGTGTGCGGGTAGCCAGGCAGGTGCCTAATAGCAGCATGCAGCTTCCACGGAAAACCCAGCTTCTGTGATGAGCACCTCCCTGATTGGTACCACAGTACTTCAGTTCCAGTGGGGTGGTCTTTTGTCCTCAAACCTCGCATTCCTCCAGCTGTTCCACTGTGTTACAAGACCTACCCTGGACTTCACTGTAAGGGATGCTGTTTATGAGAATAATTGCAGGTAGCTGTATTCTGAACTGTTTGTTTAAACTAGTGCTTCTCAGATTGCTTGACTGTGTTGTTAGACTCTTATAGGGACTATGCTATGCAGCCACATGTTACCCTGATTCAGTCACAGAGACATTGCTGCTGAGGGCCAATGTTTGTTCAGCTTTTCAAAGTCTGCAGTGCCTGCATGTTCTTTGCCATCGTTGACCTCTTTTAATCACTCTGCAGTGTATGAACTTTTTTTTGGCTCCCTAAAGCTGTATTGCATCTAACTTTACTACCTGCTTAGTAAACTGCATGTTACAGTTACTCCCTGCCTGATCATTAGGCAAGTTACCTATTCTGTTTAAAAGGTCACATTATGTAAGCACCTCTTACATGCAGGTTGTGCTTCCTGCTTAGTAGACATGTGCGATTCATTTAGTTCCCGAATTGACATTCATACAAATTTCTGTAAATTTTGACATTTAGATGCATCCGAATTTCCGAATAACAGAAGTAGCGAAGCCAAACGTATCCGAATGTTTGATAGAGGAGCGGACCTGGGAGAGAAAGTTCTCCCTCAGGTACGCTCCTCTATGATTGACATCAGGCAGTGGGCTGGTGCATTAGCCTGCCTGATATTGGCTATATCAATTTAGAATAGCCAAGAGCAGGGTTTTTTTATTTTTGCCCACTGCCCGATGTTAGACATTCGGTCGGGCAGAGAGAGACGTGTGAGTTTTTTTACATCGGTCGGCGGGCGTTGGGATTGCAAGATTGGGACAATTTACATCACTGGAGGACGTGATCGACACTGGATTGACATTGTGTGACTTTTTTTTAAAAAAAAATAAAGGTTTTTTAAAAGAAAAATTGGTGTTGTGTTTTTTGTTCAATTAAAGTATTTTGTGTTTATTTACATTTTATTTAACTCTTTGGTGAATGAGTAGGGGCACAACTACCCCTTACTCATTCTCAAGGGGGGGGGGCAGCATCTGGGTGGTCCCTTTATGAAAAGAGGTACCCAGATACAGATGAGCACCCTGCGCGGACAACCACTGGGCCAGGTTTGTGGGGAAGAGGCCCTTGTCCTCATCGGCATGGGGACAAGGTGCTTTTCCAGGTCCCCCTGGAAAAGCACTCTCTCCATGTCGAGGGCATATGGCCTGTTATGGTGTAGGGAGGGAGGCCTCTCGCTCATCCCCTCCTCTTTTTCCTGCCCTGCCAGGCTGCTGCCCAGATTAAGAGTCTGCAATGCAATGCCAAAACATTTTTTTCAATTTTTTTGGCATTGCAGTCTCTCTTAAAAGTCCTACCAGACCTAAAGGGTCTGGTACGAATTGCCGGGTAAACTGCACGCTGTTTTTTTTTTTTATTGTTCCTGTGGACTGTCAAAAGTTAAAAAGAAACAAAGTAAACATTAAGAGGGTTATTCACTCAGCTGCCGAAGGCCGTACATTGATCAAAATCAGCCGTACATTGGCTGGCTTCGGTTGCCTTCGGTCAGCCGAACATGCTCAGCATGCCGAACGGCATTCGGCTCGGCTATTCTGCTCACTACCTCCTAATAATTTTTTTTTTTTAAACCAAACTGACGCCCACCAACCCGACCGCACACGACAAGCGCCCGCCGCAGAATGAAGAATCTGACAGATGGCAGCACTGCTAGTTCCACCCAATTGTTTATATTTTTCCGCCACCAGAGGCTTCATGCAGGTCCCGGACAACTGAAAACAACTGGGTGGAGCCAGCCATGACGACACAGCCAGCTCCGCCATCGCTAGCCCTCCTTTAGACAGAGATGTAAGAATTCAAACGTTTAAGATCAGGGTTTGAGGTAGGCAATTGAAGCTAAAAAATCAAACATTCAGTGCAGGGGTGTATCGCAAAGGCTCAATAATTAAGATTAAATCTATGTGAATGGTTGTGTATAACAAGTGATCAAAAGATGTATGAAATGTATCTAATAAATGTTTAAAAAACTGAGATAAACTATGAATCATTGTATCAAGTGTGAATAAATATATTAAATGGTGAATGAACAATGTGTAACCATTTAAATAAACTGAAATAAAATGAAATAAACTTCTATCAATGTATCCGTGAATAGTCCAAATCTTTTGTAGTTTTTCAAGTCTTTAAAAGTCCATAAATATAAGACACTTCCACAACGAAAATTCAGTGCAATAATGTGTCCAACGAAAATCCAAACTTCCACAGTGAAAAATCAGTACAATAATGTGTCCAACACAAATCCAAAAAACAGAAGAAAAAATGAAGAAAAAAAGTGGAGAAGATCCCCTCAAGGGAATGCACTCACCAGATCAGAAGATGTTAAACACGTTTGTTTCGTCAAGATAAGCCTGGAGCTCCGTCCTAGATTTCCACGCTGGGTCAGGTTTCAGGGAAGGAAAGGTCTCCCGTTTACCCGTAGTGTTTAAACGGAGTATCCTCGTATTTTAGGGCCCTGAATCCCTTCCGGCTCCGCCCAGTTGTTGTCAGTCTCGGGGAAAACGGTCTGCTCTGTGTATCAGCTGAGACTACGGCTCAAACGAGCCGAAGCACATGTTTTCAGCTCGGCTGAGTCGTGCGGCTGCCTTTGGCTGCTGTAGGGACTATTGTGACCGAGCCGAAGGGCTCCAGTGGCTGCAGTGAGCTGAAGGATCAGCCGAAAGGACGGCCGGATCCTTCGGCAGGTAAGTGAATAACCCTCTTAATGTCACTTTTCTGCAACTAATTTTTGTTCATAATTATTATTAATCTTATCCGAAATGAACGAAACATTTGGATTCATGCAAATCCGAATTCCGAAACACATTGGCTTTTCTGGAAAATAAAATAACGAAACCTCTGAAACTAAATACATTTGTTGCCGGCCTACGACTTAGTGAAGGAGCACACATGCCATTTTAAGTAGCTTAATAATACTACTAAATCATCAGCATTTGTTCTGAAAGGTTAATATGTTTGCACTAGGGCACTGAAGTCTCTAGTGAAAGAGAATGAAGACTTCTTAATAGAGGCCAACATTATCATATAGGTCACGTCTTGTGACCTTACAGTGTAGTTTCAGATCACGTGAACTAGAACCACTAGCAGCTGCAATTTATAGCTCAGAGAAAAGTTTTGTTTGATTTTCCAGTGACTGCTTTGTCTCCTTATATTCTACATCATCTTTAAAGCAGAAATTAAAGTTTTTCTTTTTGAATTATAAGTAACTGATGGTACATGCATATCTCACATTTTTCTGTAAATATTTAACTTGATGCCCCCTTCCACTTCCACCTTCCAAGCATCCTGACTGGTCAGTGAAGCTAACTGACACATTAAAGAGAAAACGGAGCATCAACAGACCACTTGACTTAACAGGAATAGTCAGGGGTAGCATATCATTTCAGCTATCTATATCCCTACATCTACCGATGATGTTGGCATTCGGTTTTTACTCAAAATAGCCTCTGTGGGTTTTTTTCATCAGTTCAGTTGGAATTGCTCAGTTTTGTGATGGATTACTGTAAAAAGCAATAGAATATTGCATAAAAAATTGTACAAAGGTTGCCATCTGTAGGCATTGCCTATCTCTCTGCTGAAACCTCATTTGCAGAGAGACAGACCCAGCTTGAAACAGCAGGCAGCCTAATGAACCACATCATCTTTTCATTTACACAAAACAAGCTGAGAAAGTGCTGTAATTGCTGTGTTGCCTTAACAACCTTTTATGAGTATTTATAAGATCTACTCTAAATCCTGGACATCAGCATATTATTTGCAATGGCTAATTGGTTTCTAAACCCTCCGGTTTTTTTTGCATATATCTACTGCTAGCAAGCAGTGGATATATGCCCCTGTCTTCGCCGCACGCTCCCTTCCGAAAATCCAAAACTGCTCGGGCGGCCGCAAAGCATCTTGGGGCGGGCGCATGTGCAGGTCGAATTTTCGGCCGGGAGACGAGGAGAGACGCAAGGTAAGTCTATGGACGCGTGCACCCGCATGCAGACACCGTGGGACAGGAAGTGCCAGCAAGGACAGAGGAGTCAACGCTGGATAGGACACCCGCAGCAGCGCTGGACAGAAGGCTGAAAAGGACAGGAAGGACATGAAAGAAGGGGAAGATCGGATTAAGAGACATCATTTAAGGTAAGTGCTTTAATTAACATGGGGGGAGGGAATTTTTTTTGACTTTAATGTCACTTTAAGTTAGCTAATAGAAGGTAGCCCTTAAACGCCAAACTTTCTGCACTAATCGATGGCTAACATGGCACAATGCTCCACTACTTACATTCTTATATGAAATACTTTTAAGAAACATTAGTTTTACTACTTTTGTAAAAGTGATGACACATATACAAATTGTGTCTTTCATATTTCTTTCTACAATCAGTGGGAGTATTTTTACAAAACATTATTTTTGTGCCCAGCGCTGGTGGGTTGAAATTAGCAGTATGAAAATAAAAAGAGCATTTTAAAGACTACAATTAATTAAAGAACACAAGTGCCAGAAACACATTATCCTGCAAGACATGTTATGACAAGAAAATTATAATGAAAAAAGGTTCATTTTGAATCAAAAGATGGCATAATGGAACCTTGACATAGTCATATACAAAGTGATTATATAATTTATTCTATTTATACCATAAGCAGCTATTGCCAGGGTATGCACACTTCCAAACAGATTTTCACAAAATTACTTAAATAGCAATGGTTTTCGAACTGTTTTGTTTCAGGTTTTTTATGTTTAGAAGATGGGGCCGCACATATATGAAATGGAGTACAAAATATGCTAATTAGGTATTCTGACTCCAACCGTTGTATTAGTAATTTATCTCTTGCTGAGACCTCTATGTCTGGCCTGTATAAGCAGATACAATCACCATGGACAATCTTTTTCAGATAGCTTAACTCACCAAATGCCTTTTTATCCATGAAGATCGTTATTAAATGCAGCAGGTTACAGAAGACAACAGAATGCAGCAGGTGATTGAACAGATGGTATTTGCAGGGCAAAGCATGGTAATGTTTCCCCCCATGCGACCATATTATCATGTGGCCATGAGACAAGCAGCCATTTTGATGCCATAATGAGAATGTGGGAAGAAAGGGTAAATACATCATAAAATGCGAGGTAACACAGAAAAAGATGGTGTAATAAACAAAATGCCCACAAGATGGCAGTATATATAACAATTATACTAGTACCAATGAACAGTGGCTTAAAGGGGTTCTAAACCCTCCAGTTTTTTTGCCTATATCTACTGCTATTAAGCAGTAGATATAGGCAAACAGTTTTTTTTTTTAAAACCACTTTAACAGTGGTTTAAACTTACCTTGTTTTCGCTGCGCACTCCCGCCACAGAAAACGGAACTGTTCGGGCGGCCGCAAAGCACCTTGGAGCGGGCGCATGCGCAGTTCGGATTCTCGGCCAGGAGAGGAGCAGAGACGCAAGGTAAGTCTATGGATGTGTGCACCTGCATGCAGACACCGTGGGATCAGAATAGCCAGCAAGCAGAGAGGAGTCAGCACTAGATCGGAGGGACAGATGAAAACATCAGGAAAGAAGAAGATCGGATTAAGAGACATCATTTAAGGTAAGTGCTAACATTAACATGGGTGGGGGGAAAAATGTATCCTTTAATGTCACTTTAAGAAAAATTAACTTTGTAAATCTCAATTCACAGTAATATGAATATCAACCATGACTATGCATTGTGTCATATTTTCATGCAATAGATGTAACAGCACATTGAAATGAGGGCAGATTTAATAAAGAATTTGAAAATCTTCACAATAAATTGTGTAAATATTTACTTCAGTGATCCAATCATGTGCAGATAAAATAAGTAATAAGAAATGAGCATTTCACATGTTTGGATAATTGAAGTGAATATTCACACAATTTATTGTATGAAGATTGTCAACTCCTTTAGTAAATCAATCTAAATGTGTCAAACCAACAGCACCATGAAGCACTTGATCTCAGTCAAATGTGCAGTAAATCCATATACTAATACTCTAAAGCTACAACTCCTTCTGTATTAACAGGATAAATGACAGAACACAAATGACCTTGTTTTCTGCTAGCCATATGCTCTGAAATTAGTAAGCCCTCTAGAGATGATTCATTTAAACTTTACAGAAGCAAACCATTAAAAAATATTTGATCTAAAAAATTACCCTGCAGATTAAAACTCAACACAACTAGAGCAATCAAGCCCAGTTTTATATAATGTTATTCTAATAAATTATTCAATCTGTGATGCCCTGTAAAATCACATCTTTTGTTATGTTTTTCTTTTCCCAGAATAATGTTAGAGAGAAAAAACATTCTTGTCATACATTTATTAATTTATAAAAAGTTCTCTGCTTTAAGCAAATGTCTATTAAATATTTATAAAAATGCAGTGAGTATATGAATTCTTGCTAAATTTGCGGGAGCATAAATAGTAATTAGCCGACTTTGATAGACTGTCTTTGCTAGGTACGTGAAGCATGGTGGCCTTTAAGATTTTGTCAAAGGGAGCAGAAAAGCAGCTTGAAGCCGGTTCAAAAGCTTAGAAGGTGGTTAAATGCAGGCCAGAAGGAGGTCAACTACAGGTCAAAGGCACCTCTCAATTAACTCTGAATGATCTCAAAAACTTCTCAAACTGATCACAAATGAAGGCAGAATGCACCTTGGAGCATGCAGCATTTGCCTATCAAAACAAGCCCAAAGCCCATCAACACAGGCCCTAACTCTTCTAAAAGCAATTCAATTGATTTACTAAAGGTGTAGAGTAGTTCACCTTGGAAGATGGATTTTCACTTAGTGAATGTGGTGAAAAAATTAGTGTACAAAGACTTCCAATCACATGCAAGAAAAAAAAAAAAAAATTTTTGCTTGCACATGATTGAATGATGGAAGTCAGCAGAACTTTATCTCATTTACTAATCTAAGGAAAAATTCCCTTGCAGAGTGGAAATTCACTTTGTTAAGCAAAAAAACCTTTAGTAAATGTACCCAAATGTATTTTTCACACCTTTACTTTATGCTCGTTGGAATGATCTTCCCTCACCGAGACCATCCATGAGAGATGAATCTAATAAACCTTTCACACAGAATCTTTAATGTATTGAGAGCAGATGTTTTGGTAAATTAACCCTTGAGTTTGGGATTCCTTCTCCCCTTCCAGCACCCCAACCACATCCCTGTGGAGCACCCGTGGCATTCAATACAAAAAAATTGTATACATACCTTTTTTCCAGTTATTGACGTCACAGATCCTCTTTGCCCTTTTCTTTCTCTGACAGTGGGCAAATCCTAAATTCTACAGAGTGGCACCACATAATGAAGTATCAAAGCTTTATCCCCCATCCCGGGCTCGCATCAGTGGCGTAACAATCGCCATAGTGATCCAGACGGCCGCTATGGGGCCCGGGGCACAGGGGGTCAGGCCAGGACATCCCTGATGCCGTGCGGGCCTCCTGGGTCGCTATGGCATCTCATGCTGCTGGCTGTCACTGGCGGCTGTGGAGAGGAATGCACTCCTGCTCAGATCACTGACAGTGATCTTTGCAGCAATACGTTCCTCTCCACAGGCGCTACTGAGTCAGTGTGAGCCAGCAGCGGCAGTGGAGGAGGCTGGACCCGGCAACAGAGGAGGCGGGGCCCGGTGATGGAGGAGGAGGCCGACCCGGCAACAGAGGAGGAGGCAGGGCCCATCAGCAACCGTGGAGGAAGAGGAGGCGGACAGGTAAGTAGTGTGACCTGCCCACCTGAGACCCTGCAGAGCCCGCCATAGAGAGTCTATGGTGTGCTCTGCAGGGTCACCCTCAGGTGGGCTGTGTGGGATCTCAAAGTGGGCTCTGCAAGGGGTATAACTAGAAATCACGGGGCCCCATACAAAATTTTGCTATGAGGCCCTGTGATTTCTAGTTACGCTCCTGGCTCGCATAAGATAAGTTGAATGATGCTAAATGTCATTCAATACAGAATAGTAGCAGCACTGCTTTTTTGTTTTATAGAGCTGTGGGGGATCCATAAATTTACTTTTTTGTCCACATTAGAATTAGGCTTCAATTATTATTTGAAGAATTAACTTTAAACTAGAAACATTCCAATACATTCCTGGTCCAGAGGGTTAGTAAAGACACCAAAAATATTGTATGCTATAAATCATTATCCACAGGCTGTGTAGGGCCATAGCATGAACCATGATGACCTAATCTTTTATATATTGGCATGTGTATGGGTACTTATCTTTGTACGTGTACTTGCAAAGCCCTAATGGTTCACTTTATTTTTGTACCTTTTGCTTTAAATAAGGGACTTCTTGTTTGGAACATCAAAATTAAATGATTACCCCCAATATTATAAGTCGTCATTATCCAGTTATGAGGGGAAGCTTCCTTCATGGCGTTTCAGTAGTATTTCCAAAGTGCAGTCTAGCTGTGTGTAGAATAGGTGCTAGTTTTCTCTAGAATAAACAGATTAATATGCTTTTTGTTTTGGGATAACATTTTCACATCATATCACAGAGTAATGGGTAACCAGGTTATAAACGTGCCAGTGGTTGCCCTATTTTATTTCTGCATCAAAGGAACAGCCATCCCTAGGTAATGGAAAACCTCCATGGCCGTGCTCATTAAAGAGTGGGTCCGGGTGCTTTGCCCAGCTATAGGGTAAGCAAGACCAGTTTAATGCCCTTTGGAGCCCAGGGGTTTCATAATACATTTGATAGATTTCCAAGCCTTGATTCTGTGAAATACATCCGCTTAAGGGTGGATCGTTATCCTTGGTATTATTTTCACCTTATTTTTCCTAGACTGAAGATACTATGTTTTAGATGTATTGACCATCAATACTTTATTGCTGCCCCTGTGGAATTACCATACATTTTTCAATAAAATTCTAATTTGTAAAAAAACAATAAAAAACGGGTTGTGTTCGCCTACATTGACATGTTTAGAAACATTGCAATGTGTTTTTTAAAGACCCCATATTTTTTATAGTTTTTTTTTTCACATTTGGGATAGTTGACTATTTAACTAGCTATAGATAAACCATATTAGCATAAATACAATTATATTTATAAATAATGCATTTCTAATTTATGATCACCAGATGTCCAATATGATGGCATAAAAGAGGTACGTCATAACTAAAATGGAACTCATAATTATCCTAGTACTGGACAGTTGCATTTCCAATCTAATACTTATGTCAGGTTCTTTGACACAATCAGACCCTCCCACATTGCCTGCAGCATCTTTCCCTATCAACAAAACCCAAGCACCATCCACCCACACACTCCAGATGGTAAGACTAGTGAAAGTTCGAGGAAGATGCTGCCAGAGAGATATCAAAGACAAGTTCTGTTTCATTTTGATATCATTATTATTATTAGTTTGTGCAGTTTTCATTTGTATGTAAAACAGATGAGCTCACCGAGGCACAAGAATTGAATTTCCATTCTCAGAGTGACATCTGCTGTCTGATTTATCCAGAGGTAAAGAAACAGTACCTCCCTTCTTCATCTCCTACACATGCTTCTGTAGCCCTAGCAGTTCAGGAGACATGTGTATTAAAATTGTAAAACACCACGACAGCGACCCAATAACAACTTTAACTTTATCTCAGCCTGGAAATAACAGAATTATGCTGCCATTTAATGCAAGGTAACAAAATACAGGCTTTAACTCTAGATAACATGGGCTCATTACTACAGGAAAGCTATTGTAGAAACAAGAAGACACTCTATAGAAACAATGTTTTTAATACTTTATAGGATTTCTTAACCCGGGAACAAAAATGTAATACATTGTAACATGCCTGTCCTTAGATTGGGTGGCTGCATTAAATTCCTTTTTTTTTTAGGCTTAGCACATTTTCTGCAAGTACAGAAAAATAAATTTTTATCCTGATAGAAATCAAATATCCTTGCAACTTCCTCTAGACCCTTGGCTCTCAACTGGTGGGTCGTGACCCAAAAGTGGGTCGCGACCCCATATTCAGTGGGTCACCACATGCCTTCCACTTTTCTAGATGACACTCCTCAGCCTCCCCCTAATCTAGCACCGTCAGTTCTCGCGCTGAGCAGCCATTCAAAATATGCTGTCCAACCCTGCATGTCAGCTTGGGGAGGAGTGGGTTGGAATTATGGCCATAAGGGAGCTCCATCCATATGTGCATTGCCTACAGCTCTCACATGTACCCCGTAGAGGTGCCTGGACTGGACTGACATCACATTCTGGCTCCTGGCACCTATACAGGGTGTGTAAAGGAGCTTTACCTACAATGCACATATGGATGGAGCTCCATCACAGCACACTGGACCCCAGGCTAAGGATCCACTCCAGTTCTCATAAGGTAAGGAGACTGGGTGGATCTTAAAAAAATATATATAATTTTTTTTTGGAGTGTGTATGTGTGTGTGGGAATGTCTGAGTGTGTGTGAAGTGCAACTTGGGTCACGTCTTAATGACAAAGGACAAATGTGGGTCCTGAGGTTACACAGGTTGAGAACCACTGCTCTAGACTGAATTGCAATCTCAATGCAAAAACAATGTTATCAGCTTTCGCAGTTATCCTCTGTGAACTAAAAAACACATTCCCCAAAATTAAATGTAAACAAGGAGAGGGGAAGATGTTTCCAGTCCAAATCAGGACAGCAGCCTAGGGTGACATTGCTGCTCCTCAATAGGTACAGTATGGTAAGGGAGTGTTGTCACCCTAGGACAGGAATGTGTTAGTGGCAGAAAAAGGGAAAACAGCCTTAAAATTAAAACGAATCCAGACACTGCATCGAAGGACTAGGAAGTTGCAAAATGTAATAATACATTTTTGTTTTTGAGCTTAAAGTGACACTAAACTCAGGTGTTAAATCTTAAAAGTCTATTCAAGTACCTAAAGTATTAACAAAAATGTATCTTATTTGTGTATCGATCCTCAAATCATCTCTGAATTGATGCTGACACGGTCCTTCTGGAGGGTAGATAGTTTTGCTCCCCATGGTCCCTGTGTGTGTTGTAAAGTAACCACTGTGCACCAGTGATAGACTATAACTTCAATATAAATTAGTAAACTAAATCTGAGATTGTAGTCCATCACAGGAGCGAGCTTGGAGCAGTGGCTATTTATAACACACAGGGACCATGGGGAGCAAAACTATCTACCCTCCAGAAGGACCGTGTCAGCATCAATTCAGAGATGATTTGAGGAGCTACAGCTGACTGATACACAAATAAGATAGATTTTTGTTAATAGTTAAGGTACTTGAATTCATTTTTAAGTTTTAGCTCATGAGTTAAGTGTCACTTTAAATACACTTACAATACACAATACACTTTAAATACACATATTAATAAAAGTGGCTAGACTTGGATGATCTTTGTATAGCTAAAAACACCCAGAAGACCATAGTTTGCATTCAGGGTAAGTTACCTGCAAGTCTTGTTTAAATATATGGATAAGATCTAAGGTGGACATGTAATGAGATATCCTGAGACAGAGATCTCAAGCAGTAGGGATTAGGGAAATATTAAAATGCTGCACAATGTACTGTAAGGGATTTAAGTTTGTGTGCTTATAGTTTGAATTGATTAAGTATAATTGCAAGTGCTATGTTGATCTCTGATTAAACAGCCTGCAAGTCTACTTTTGCTAAATGGGTTTGTAGAACATACCCAAAGAATTTATGTTGCAAATATTACTCCTATCTAGTATATATGTTTTGTCTGTACTCATCAGTGATGTTTGTGTACTGCATACCTGCCCTACAGTACACAGAGATGTAGCTAGTCAGTTTAAATATTCTGAAATGAGAATGGGTGACACAGCAGAGCAAACAATTCTGTAAGCCACTGCACTGCAGGATATTTAATTTCCTGTGTATCTACTCTAGGCGGTACATACAAAAAAGCCAACAGCGATGGCTTTATAAAGATTATTAATAATAAATGTTGGTGTACACATCAAAGAAATTGACTAAATAGATAAAATAACGCTTTACTGTCAGCAGCAGTATTTCAGTGTCCAGATTCATCTTTCAAGAATAATCCAGAGTAAAAGTTGCCATTTTAAATAAATCACCAGTGATCAGGCACATAGCAGCATCAAGAGTTCTTGACTCCATGCAGCTTTCAGGAGTCAGAAATGTCAGAAGAAGGTACTGATTACTCAGCAACAGCATAATGATGCTCCACTTGAGTCATAGAAACTGTATTCTACTTAACTATGGCATCCTCAGGGAGGATTAATCACAGAATTAATTCAATTCAAACTAGTGAACTTGTACCTGAGAGTTAGAGATAAAGAAAAGTCATACGCAGACATTTATTGATTGATAAATTGATTTTTTTTTTTACAAAAAGGTTGTTTTATGCCATATCAGTAGTAGTCAGTTAAAAGCAACGTGTATTCAGGAATGAAGGCAGTTTGCCATTGCTGACCCTTTCTCCTGAAACGCTAGTTTCCTGATTGTAAAGTTCCATTGTCTTTAGTACTTTGGCCCATCGCAAGTACTGTATGTCAATCAGTAGTTTCAATGTTGTCCACTGAACATGTTTTTTTTTATAAGGAGGTCAGCAAATGGCAGCATACATGTTCTTTTGGTGCCAATAAATTGGCACTGATATTTTTGATAGTTCTTGATGACTAGAATTATGTCCTACCATAAGGATCCTCCAATGGGACACTAGTTATGGTGATCCTGCTGATGACCAGGGATTTCCCTCACTTTGGAGGGATTTTCTCTCACTTCCAGTAGTAGATATCAGTTGGAAAATGAAAGGAGATCTCCCCATTGGGACACAGATATATCGAAAAATAGCTGACAGGGTTACAACCCTCATAGTAAATAAAAGTAAATCACCGTCACACACTTGAAGGGTTTTTAAAGTATTGATATGTTTATTCAATACCCAATGTCACATACTGTCATACGGTGCTAACGTTTCGGGTCCACACTTTGATCCTTCATCAGTGTCACTGTCGCTCTGATGAAGGATCCCTGTGCGGACCTGATACGTTAGCACCGTATGACAGTATGTGACATTGGGTATTGAATAAACATATCAATACTTTAAAAACCCTTCAAGTGTGTGCCGGTGATTTACTTTTATTTACTATTAGTGTTTTGCACGGCGCCATCTGTATGGTCACCTTGGCACCACATATACCTTGTGGTTTTGAGACCGTGGCAGTGCGAATGGGATTTGGACTTTGTAGGGTTATAACCCTCCCTCACTCTATCCAAAACTATAAAAAAAAGTTTTGACCTGTTATTGTCATTAGTATTACTTTGTACAATCACTTATTTTATAAGTACTCATACTTCTTTCACAACTGGAAACCATGACAGTTACAAACTGTACGCAGCTAAATGGAGGGCATACATATTGTCTCAAGGGTGTTGACGATGACTCATCTGTCCACCTCAGAAGCCAGCTTTAAAATGTCTGCAGCTGCAGAACACTTTAGGAAAGTGTGATTTTAATCACTATAATGCTTTGTGAAGTCATGCATTACAATTGAGCAATGTTACTCTGCTCTTCGGTGAGTGGGCAAATGGGTTTTCCTGACCTGTCTATAATTACGGCAGAAGATTACTGCTTCATATCTGAGCCAATAAGAGTCACTTGCGCCTTGCAGGCAAGACATCTGCCAGTTTGGCCTGAACATAACAGCGCATTTGAGGCACTTGGCTTGTTCCAGTATTAGAATAATGACAAGATGAGTGAAGAATTGCTTCATGCTATGCATCTTCCAGAATACAGATGAAAATGATATGATCACAATATGCTTGGCGTGTTAACTCAGGTGTACGTGGTTTTTACTCTTTAAAGCACATTGCTGGTAATTAGAACTCCAGGAAAATGCTAAATTCAATATTAAGTATGTAAATAAAATAGCTATTTAAACATTTATACTTTTGGATACACTGAAAAATAATTATATTCTAAAAGCTGCTGAGCCTGACGTAGGAAATAGATTCCATCTAGGACACAATTATCCTTCTGTTTGTTCTTGCAATTGTCCACCATACAACACATCCAACAGTGACTGCTGATCCAACCATAGATTGTGACTAGTGCTCTTCCAGTGGACGCTGATTTGTAACCTTCAGTGAAGGCACTACCGCAACTCATACCTTATAAAACAAACACTGAGGGATTTATTTATAAATATTTTCACCCATGATTCACACAACTTTCACCGAGGAGTCACACATTTTCCAACTGAATCCAATATAAAAATGGATGGAACCCTGGATGAAAGTTGAATAAACTTAGGGTCAAAACATTTATAAATAGACCCCTTAATGTACATAACCTGATGTATACATGCTGGTATATTTTATCTTGAATCAATGCATGCACAGGACCCCACGCTTTGTGGATTGCACATATGTTTTTAAAGGTGTGTTCGAGTGCCGTTTGCAGCACACCCACACGTGTAATATGCATTGCCATGCATTACTGCATTATAAATAAGCCAATTATTGTCATTCAGTTATTGTAAGTTGATGGTCAGTGGTGAGTGCCCCTGTTCTTGGGCGTCACTGTTGAGTGCCCCCTTTCATTGGTGTTAAGTGGGGGCTCAGTAAAATAGATAATTACCAGAAAAAGGAGAATTCTACCGGTCCCTTTGGAGAAGGTTGACCGAGAAGGTTACAGTCACCACAGGAGAAACTTGGGTCATTTTTAGTGTCTGCAATTCTTCTAATGAAATCCGAGAAGCAAGAAAAAGGACGAAAAGAAAACTTAATTTTCTTCCTTGTACCTTACTACAAGGTTACAGCTTGGTTCACAAATTCCTCCCTCCACTATAACACAGCACTGCGACAGAATAAAAACATCCTATCCAGCACAGTGGCACCTATAGATATACAAGTTGCCTCATTCCCCTTCAGCACTGCTCCTGGGTCCTCTTGCACTACAAATAATCATCATACCTCTCCGTCAGTAGGTCAGATGACCTGTATACACGTGATTCTGTTCTCATCAGAACTGCTTTTCTCTCCATACATGTGAATAGGAATACAAAAGTTAATGTTCCTTTGATATGAGAGAAGAATGAAAATGAGCCCACTTTCCTGTAAAAGTGTTGTTTTCTAAGTTTGGGGGAAGGAAGGGGTTCTCTTTTAAGTGACCCTGTCATGAGAAAGCTTTGGGGGCTGCCGTTGCAACTCTCTGTTTTGAGAAACGTTTCCTGGCCATCATGCTGACACTTTGGTTTCAATGCTGTCTGAGTCTCTGACCCAGAATGAGTATAGAGATAAGGAATTCTGACACTCATATACTGCATGCTTGTTTCAGGTCTGTGATTTTAATGTATTGAAGCCAGACTCTGCAAGGCAACTAGTAAGAGGGCCAGCAATGATAGCCCAGATACCTTTCTCATGACAGAAGCTTGCTGCATAGCTTGCTCTCCATTATAAATGGGCACATTATTGCACATTTCTAAAAGCCAAAAAAACACTGGTTCCTTCCTCTCCAGATTACTCCACATTGTCATCCTCAGCTCTTACAGCAAAGAACCCTCTCCAAAAATCAAAGAACATTGTGACATTTTAAACTGCATGAATGTTTTCTCTGTAACTGACCACATCCTGGCTGTCATTTACATCACAAACACATTGCTGCACCACACATGTTAGAACACAATGGGACTATTCTGCTGCTCACAACCAAATACAAAAGAGCAATGTGGGGTGAATGAGAAATTTGGGAGCATATACCCAAAAAAACGTACGCCGAACACCACCAAATGGGTGGCCCATGATTGTTGGCCCAGGACAATCGTCCAATTTGCTCCTCTCCATCCGAAATACTGGCCCTGAAGTTCCGTCAATACACATTTCTGGGGTCTATGAAGCTGGAAAGAAACACTTAAATATTTTTGAGGAAACTTACACTAATGTGGTGATTTATAAAGGGTTCCCCCGGCATTACTGCCACTAGATGCATCCGAGGCTGGGGAACCCTTTATAAATAAGTCCCTATGTGAAACATAAAGGCTGCTATTACTGACTTCTGAAAATAATTCTTGCCCTACCAACATTTCCAATGCTTTGGGTCATTGACCTGGAACAACTATGCATATTCAGAGTTCCGACTTCACTGGCTGCATGCTAGTTTTAGGTCAGTAAATCAGAGAGGCTACAGCCAGAGACAGCAAGGCGTCTAGCATTTTCAGAAGGAGGTCAGCAATGGCAGCCTGCCTATTTCTCTCAGTATGGATTTCCTTTTAGAAAAAGAAGCACAAAGGCTTGAAGTCTGGACAGTCATAGCACATCATGTGACTGATCTTGAGCAATGACATGTGTGGTCAAACAGAATGGTACATATCATCTGCTATTAGGCTGCAGAGAGCAACTACAAATGTAAGTGTAAGCCACATGTGGCTTCTGGGAGACTGCTTGAGGACCACTAATTTAACAGATGTCCAGAAGACACAAATATAGATTTATCCAGACAGATGGGCTTTAACCTTTGTAAGTGCACCATTTCTGAACCTGATTTAGAGTGATATCACCCATGAAGACACAGAGCTGTTCGTCAGACATGTGGTATGCATTCTCCATTAAATCCTATGGAGAGCTTAAACGGAGAACGAACTCTCTGTAGGACTAAATGGAGAATGCATGTAGTCCAGGCGCAGGTCTGGCTCAGAGTTTGAGACACGGCTCCTTGGCTTCATAAGGGGATATTTCGGGGACACTGGATCGGGGACAGGTATGTTGCAGTCGCACCTGAGTTTTTTGGGGAATCTGTTACACTTGAGGTTCTCAGGGAGTATAGGACTGGTGGTGAAATGGGGGGGCAACCTAGAATAACTGCACCAATTACATTTTAACAAGACAGTACATTGCAGAGAAGACAGACTTTCGGTAAAAGAAAAACATTTGCATTTATTTTATTTTTTGCATAGGAACCAGTAAAACATTGCAACCACGTTCAGTGGTTCAGGGGTGCAATGCTCTGGCTCCTGTAGAGCCTTCCTCTCTTTCATGTTCGTACCTATGGACATTCAGTAACATGGATGGAGGAAGTGGTAATGGACAACAAGTGCAGTGATGTCACGTCACTTGTATTCCATAAGAAACTACAACTCCCTCTGCTAGTTTATCCATTCACAGATCCTATCATACCATCCTCTCCTTTAACCTAAAGTGTCTCAAATGAAAGCCAGGAAGCCTCTCCTACACACATGCCATGCCTTTATCAGCCTTTCACTGTAGCTTAATTGGCCCTGTAAACAGTAGTTATAAAACTAAAGCTGCAGTGAAGTCAAACATTCTAAAATGAATGTATTACAGAACATTGAGTGCCATATGGTGCCAAGACAAACCTTTACTTATATATGGCTATCCCCAAAGTGCTGCCAAAGCACCTATGCAAAATTACATTTTGTTCTAAAATCATTTTTAAAAAGCCGTGTTCTTTGTATTTCATTGGCAGTGGCGTCAAGTGAGACAACTTTTCAGACTAGCAGATCACAGACTAGACTGACTGCCGAGACTGTGGGCTCTGACAGCACCGGAAGACAGCTGCTGAGTGTAATATCCGGAGACTGTGAAGGGGCAGTGAGGTGAAGATTTTTATAAGAAGCAGCAGCTGCAGGTAAGAGGATACACACCATTACACATACATCCTGTGTTTATTGCCGGATTCATTTCAATCAATAAAATATATTCTTATATGTATTGCAGAAAAATGCTCTAGAGGGAAGAGGATTGTAGAATTGAATGGAGCTTCTTAATCTGAAAGAAATAATATTTTATATTACTCTTTCCAAAAAAATATTTAAGTGTATCTGAAGACAAAACTTTATTTTAGTTTTTGATAGTGTGCAGAAGTGTTAGAACCTCTGGCAAGATGCTGCTGTCAATATCTTTGCTGGGCAGATTTGCGATCTCTATTTGCCCTGGTGACCATCTTCTAATGGCACATCTATTCTGGTGACAAATGTCTGAGAACAGATTTCCCTTCACTTTGGAGTTATTTCACCTGACTTCCTGTGGTGTTTCTGGTGCAGGAAGTGAAGGGAAATCTACCAAATAAGACCCATACAGGACTAAGAAACCTGACAGGGGTTTTAACCATTTTCTATACTATCCAAAACTAAAAAACAAGTTTTGGGGTTAGATATCATTTTAAACTTGTAAATATCAGTGCTGCTAGCTAGACTTTTTTAAATAAATGTAAATAATTAAACTGTACAGAATACATAAAGCCATGCTGGTATTTACCATGTTTTAAACTTAATGACAAAACAATGATGATGTAGCATTATGTAGCAACACATTCTATTGTACTGTTACCAGTGGAAGATCGGAATGAAGAACAATGGATGTTCAGCGTGGAATCAATATGGGACACTGCAGAAGTAGATCATCGCTTCCATCACATTCCCCAGTGCCGAGAAACACCATGCAGGAGAGCCATCTTCCTCCATTTGGAGGGTGAGATTAGCCTGCCATCACTGATCTTTGTTGTCAGCAGCGAGTCGTCTCTAAACAACTCTGGCAACAGAGAAGATTGGAGCTCGTCCAGGGTAGTTCAGGAAGTCATAGTCATCTCCTCCGCTGAAGACTACCTTGATGGTATAACTATCTATCTATCTATCTATCTATCTATCTATCTATCTATCTATCTATCTATCTATCTATCTATCTATCTATCTCAATGACTGCATATCTGTTTTTCTAGCTACCTTTATATCTGTATGTAATATTCGTTGATGTTCCATATCAACAAATAGGGATGCACCGATATATTGGCCGCCGAAACATAATGCCGAAAGTGCCATTTTCAGCCCCATACAGCAGTGCATCCGTGTATTCTCTCCTCCCCGCTGGGCGCTGCTCTGTATCCCAGCGGGGAGGAGAGAAACTGTGACAGCCGGCCAAGCGCTGCAGGAGGAGTCGAGCAGAGCGTTGTGGGGGCGGAGACAGCCCGTGCTGTCACAGGAGGCTGAGCTCTCTTCCCGCACTGCTTGTTCAGCCTCCTGTGACAGCTGTCAGAAAGGAGAGACAATGCAAACACTCAGCGATCAGTGATCGCTGATTGTTTGTACATAATTGAGGACAGAGTATGGTTACTATATCCTCAATTTTGAATGAATGGGAAGTGATCTATATCACCTCCTGTTCATTCATAGTTGTGGTTATATTAAACACACTATGTTCTCATGTTATGAATGCACAGGAACACTCATAGTGAATTCCTGTTCATTTATAACATGGGCTGCAGAAAAAGAGATTGAGGACCCTGTGTTCTCAATCTCTTTTTCTATTTTAAAAGGGAAATAACAGGGGTCTGTTCAGACACCTAATATTTCCCCGTAGCCCCTAAAAGTAAAGAAAAAATATTTAATAAAAATAAATAAATATAAAAAAATTAAAAAGTTTAAAAAAGTAAATAAAAATAAAATATTTTAAACATTTAAAAAAGTTGAAATAAAAACATTTTCGGTTTTGGCCTGACATTTTTTTTATTTCAGTTTTCTTTCGGTTTTGAAATTTGCACCTCTAGTATTTACTGTATGTAGCAGAAGATGACAGACCAGAGTTCATCTACATCATTCCTCTGAATTCTGAGGAAGAAACTGCTTCTGTTGTGACCATAAGCTTGGATTCACCCATCATCAGTATTCCCTCATCAGGTGAGTCATTTCACTCTCAGATGTCACACTCTGTTTCTCTTGGGAGGTTTATTTAGTAATTGAGAGCAAAGATTAAGGACTAAGTGTAAAACCAGTAGCAACTAGCAAGTTCCTATTATATTCAGATCAGTCAAGATTGCTATGGGTTACTGCACATATGTTTTTTACAGATGATCATCTATCATTTCAGCTCTTGCACCTGTAAACCCCTTAGGGCCTAGAGGAAATGTTAAATATCAGTTATGGCTCTATTGATTTGGTCATAGCTTTGTTATTAGTTAACATAACAAAGTAATACCTACAGTATATCGTTATTTTCAGTACAAATAAGTATTTGGCAGGCAGGGCCGCTTGCCAAACACAACCATTGCAATCAATGGGAGCACGACATAACAGCCTGGGCACATGGTGCAGTATTGCAAAAAAAAAATCCCCACTGGCATAAATAATAAGAAAAAAAAACATTCAGGGGGCAACAGTATCGCTTTCGCCTGCCAGCCATGTGAATGAGGCCTTAGTTATAAAACACAGCATATATAAACTATTTGTTTTGCGTTTTGGCCAGAGAAAGTGGCCATATATTCGCACTGTGCAAATTTAGCAGCATTCACAAGCTATATTTTGCACTATGTATAAATCATTAGGAGTTGTACGAATAGGGCAGATTGAATGTTGTTTACTTTAATATTTCACTTGCTGTAGGTTGAATGCTACAAAATCAAATGTTGGTTACTTTAATCTAACAGTTGCTATAGGTCCAATGTTGCAAACTCAATTGTTTGTATAACGTGGATATGCATTGGCGGGAGATGGGAGAATGACAGCTCCAATCCCCACAGCAGAATATAAACAAAGGAGCTGGTGCTCATCCTCCTTTGCCATTGACCAGAAATGGACATCACTGTGTATAACCACTCCTTTGTTTACATTTAGGTAAAAGTCAGCAGGGCCTGATGGGGAACTCTAACGGACTAGTTCCCCATCAGGTCCCCCTCCCTTGGACAAATTACATAGCCAATAGACAGGCTTAAATTGGTGGGTATATATGGGGAGTGCTAAATCTAGGGAACCCTTTATTCTTAAAAGGGGCTTCCAGATTCTGATTAGCACCCCTGCCCACAGAACCCTACATTCTTTTGGGGACCAGATTTGGGGAAAAGGCTCTTGTCCCCAATGAAATTAGGACAAGGACTATGGTTCAGGCACACCCACCCCTTCTTTTTTAGTCTACCAGTCTGCTGCTCAGATAAGGATCTGGTAATGGATTTGGGGGGAGACCCCAGGTTAATTTCTTTTGTGCTGTTCCCTTAAAATCCTCCTGATATGGAATTTAAGCGGAGCCCCACTTTATTTTTTATTTTTACCTTGATGTATACATTTAGCTTGATGTTTACAAAGTTTACGCATGCCGGATAAAGAGACACTATTCTAGATTACTGTACAATCTCAAGCTTGAGTTACTTTGACCAGAGAATGACAGTAATTACACACTTAGTTATTGTTGCCTACAAAGGAGGATACATTCATCCGTGAAAGGCAAAAAAAATGCCCTTTCTTTAAGAAATAATATATTCACAAGGTTGTTATTTTGTGCAAATGTTGCAATATTGGCAACACAATTTTTTTATAAATAGACCTCCAAGTGTTCCTGTTAATATACATTTTATTGTATGACAATCTTGTTTCTATTACAAAGCATAGAAAAACTATTTATAAATGACAGAGGCATTGTCGTTTTTCAATTTAGCACTTTTTTACATGCTCCACCAAAAAATTAAGTACCAAATGAATGAAAGTTTAAATATTAATAGTAAAAAAATTAAAAACAATTAGCAGCAAAATAATAGCTAAAGTGAAAAAGAGAGGAAGACGCTTAAAAGAGAACTATGGACAAACCCTTTTTGGCTAAAGTTCTCTTTAGGGTCACAGGAGGACTTTGCTTAATGTTCTCCTGTGACCCAAAACTCAGCATATAGCAGACTTTTGCCTGCTATATGCTGACAACGCAGAGCCGTGCTGCAGCCAGGAAGGATCCCAACAATACTGTTGGGATCCGCCCTGGTACCTGATTGACAGCTGGCTCTGCCTTACTAGAGAATGATCAGGCAAGGTAAATTACAGAGGGACATGGGGAAGTATTTTGTGCATAATCAGGAGAAGTCTCTTTTAACAAATAATAACAATACTGTATATCGCAAATATAATACCTTTATGAGTAACAGTATATGTAATAATGTATATGTGTTCCTCACTGGTTAATCACTCAATGGCTCATCAGAAGCTTCTGGAATTGAGGAACGTGACCAGGTTTGTTTAATTATATCTTTAATCTTATAAAGGTATAACTGAAATGTGAATTGTCATCACTGATAGTTGAAAAAAACCTGTGCCCCGGAAATAAATAAGCTACCGTTACTGCTCTCCTTCTTAACCACTATTAGAAACATGTTCAGTGGAATTTATAAAGAGTGTCATGGACACTCATAAGAATTCTGACATCTGGCTGTGCAATAAATTGATTCATGTACCTGTCGGAAACGCATGGTGAGGGGCCGATGATGAGGCTGGAGTATCCATACCTGACACAGTTCAGCTCAGAAACGCTGAGTCTAAAAAAATAAAAGGCTAAGTGCTACTGAGCTCCCCACTCAGCGACTGTGCCTGTCATACAGACAGTGGCAGCAGCCAAGGAGTTTTGCTGTGGGTGGAGCCTCATGGGGAGCTCTGAAAGACTTGTTCCCCATCAGATCCACCACCCCTATGATTAACAGCAGATGCCAGTGGGCAAATTCTGTTGCCACTAGGCTATGGGATATGGCTCTGCCATCTGCTGTCGATCACAAGGGAGGCCGACCTTCAGCTTCATTAGGTTCCACCCACTGCTATTCAGCCATTTCTTTGCTTGCGAGGAGGCTGTCAACTGTGCAGCCAACAACATTCTAGCAACCATTGACACATCCCATTCCACATTCACTTAAATGTATATAAAAGGCGTGGGTATGCTGGTTGACATCATTAGCCAAATATATATATATGGCCACTATAAATGTAAAAATATACTGTATTGGTTACTTTGTAATGTCCTATAAGTTTCTTATTTTTTTTTTTGCACGAAATTGGGATGTCTGTAATATAAGACCTACCCCGAAAATAAGACCTAGTTCGGGGTAGGTCTTATATTACAGACATCCCCGAAGATAGCGCTAGGTCTTGTTTTCGGGGGATGTCTTACTTTCGGGGAAACACGGTATCAGTTTTGTATTATAAAATATTAACAGTAATAATACAAAATACTAGGGCTGGTACTGATTACATTTTCGTGTTCGATTAATCGAAGATTTTTTTTAATCGATTAATTTCGATTCATTATAACGCACATACAGATCCAACTACATTGGCCTATACACATACAGCACAGCAATGAAGTAATAAAATGAACTAGGATCACACTAATCCAGCACGTTATTAATCTCACGTGCCCCACTCAATATGGCCGCCGCTTGAGTGGGGCAACTCAGAATAATAACGTGCTGGACAAGCAGTTGACCAAAGTGGCCAGTTAGTGTATGTTAGATAGATAGATAGATAGATAGATAGATAGATAGATAGATAGATAGATAGATAGATAGATAGATAGATAGATAGATAGATAGATAGAAATTATAGTTTTATAAGTAATTTGTGGAAAGTACTATAAGTATGACCTTTTATCATCCCAAGCTTTCATGAGGTTTTTGGAATTTTTACAGGCAATAGTGAATGGCAATCTCTGAAAAATGCATGAATTACTGAAGACACTAGAGTTGGCAGCTGACAAATCCAACAACAGAAAATTAAGTAATCCTTCTGCGTAGTTTCCAGGATGTATGGAAGATAGGAGACATTGTTCATCTCATGAACAGCAAGGAAAAATCTAATGCAACAGAGCAGGAAAGCAATATGCCCTGGTACATGACCTATTTAGCGCTGAGCAGAGTTCTCTCCCACCTCATCACTGCACTTTCTACAATAGGTCAGCTTAATCTTGACTCCAATCTCAGTCACTTCTTTCCTGGTGTTTTGCCACTAAAGCTCATTATAACGAGCAGACATATCTAAGTAGAACCGGTAATATGATGCATCAGCATAAGTCGAATGAGGTTAAGAGCTCAGTGAATGCATGTCAAAGCTCCCGTGTAATTAGCTGAAAAAACAATGCAGAACAAATAATTATAAATAGAAGATGGGTAGGCATAATGATTGTACGTTATGAGGGATGCTTTTCAAAAACAATGAACTATTAGTCCTCATACAAACACAACGCAAGAGCAAAATTGTATATTGTATATTGCGTATATACGCGTATGTATATGTGCATATGTATACGCGTATACGCGTGCACTATATGCAATCCCAGAATGCATCATTCGTAATAGATTTTTTTATGAACTGTAAGCGCGTACGTGCGTATATGTGCGCGTACGTGCGTATATGTGCGCGTACGTGCGTATATGTGCGCGTACGCGCATAAAATACACAGGAATACGTTGCCCGAGTGCATCTCAGGCCCATTCTGTTTTTGCGCAACTTTACACAGCGCAAATATATGGCTCCATACGCACCTATGTGTATGGAGCCATTTATTTGTATATGGGACAATACGCGCGTACGCGCATATACGCAGCAGTGTGAATGAGGCCTTAAAGCTAGGCAACATATTTATATCTGTATGAAAAACAGATAAGAAACAGTTTAACAAGAACATGTTCACAACAATACTAAAGAATCATACTTGTAGGTACTCAGAAGCAAAAAATAGAGTGGATAAACAGAATAGGTACACATATTAGAAACATGTAGAAAAATATTTCAAAAATTTCTCACAGTAGAGAAAATAAAAATCGGTGTCAATACAGAGTATTTCGGCGAGCACTCGTACTCGCCCAAATGCTCCTGATACTTATCCCCATACCGGAACTTCCGCTATCAGAAAGCTGTCACCAGGGAGCATGGAGCTGGCTTCCCGGCCAATCTGGAAGCCAGGCGGCATGTAATGACTCAACCCCCCCAAGCTTCCTGATTGGTCGAGAAGCAGGCCAATCAGGAAGCCGGGCAGCGAGTTATTACACAGCCTCCGGCTACCTGATTGGGACTTCCAGTATCGGTATTCAACAAGTACCGAAAAAAATATATCAGTACTCGTACTCGATACCGAAAAACCGGTATTAGCGCATCCCTAATTATAATGCAGATTAATGTATGATAATGCATATGCATAGTTGTGAACAAGCACTGAAACTTGGACATGGTTATGGACATTCAAATATTTATGTTCTTAACAAGCAGTACCTAAGAGGCCATTAATTGTAAATGACACCCCAACGCACTGTACAGTAGCAGCAATAACACTAAACAGAGCAGTACGTCACAACACACATACTATGTAGTTGTACTCGATCATTAAAAAAAAATGTGCATGTGTGTTTTGGTCCATTGCAGTGCGTTGCCAGCCCATATATTTTAGTTTTGGTGACCACACCATGGAAAATAATGCAAAAAAGGCCTTTTCGACTAGGTCTATAGCACGGGTGGGGAACCTCCAGCCCTCCAGCTTTGGTCCTACAAATCGCATGATGCATCTGTCTCTGGGAGTCATACCTGAAGCTGTGAGAATGTTGCAATGCCTCATGGGATTCCCCAATGCCAGATGGGATTCCAGAGGTTCCCCACTCCTGGTGTACAGTGATGTTCAAAGGTTCCCACAATATTGATTGTCTACCCAATCAAAAGTGGGAAGCCAGTGACAGACCAAGTTACAGATTGCACTGGATGAAAGTTAATGGAAAGCCAGAAAAAATTATCAGATTGGTGAACCTCTGCCTATCTTTACTTCTGAGACACTCTGATTCTTTAAGATGCTCTTTTTATACCGAAGTATGTTACTGACCTGTTGCCAATTAACCTAATTAGCTGCAAAATGTTCTTCTAGTTCTTCCTTGTTAGTACCACTTACTTTGCCAGTTTTTTTGTTGCACTGTCCCAACTTTTTCGAGACGTGTTGCTGCCATCAATTTCAAAATGACCTTATATTTTAATAAAATTGTATATTTTCCCAGTTTAAACATTTCATATGTTTTCTATTTTCTAGTGTGAATAAAATATGAGTTTATGAGAATTGCAAATCATTGCTTTCTGTTTTTATGTAGATTTTACAAAGTGTCCCAACGTTTTGTAATTGGGGTTGTGCATCAGTAGTCCTCCCTTTCTCATTCTTGGATTGGCAGAATAAATAAGATAAAAATTAACGTTTTGCAGAGGTTCCTTTTTTTGGTTTCTGATGTTGCCGATACCCCTCCTATCCAGTTTTTTTAGAACTTTACGTCTTATAATTTTTAGCTATATTGGTGTAGGAAAGGAGCAAGAGTGTCCCATGGACTCCTAACCAGGGCAAACTCCTCTGGTGGTTTGGCTTGATTTTAAGCGCTACTATCAGGCAGTGGATTTGATTAAATTGTAGAACTGGCAATATGACAAAAAAGTTATGGGTCTCGGCTGAGTTTGCCATGGGCAATGCGGATTTGAGTGTAATATGTTGGTTACCAAAACAATATAGGCATTTACCTGATGAGTCACACTTTTTAGTAGTGAATAGTGATGGGCCGAACACCTCGAGTTCGGTTCGAATTCGATATTTAGAACATGGGAAAAGTTTGAATTTAGTTTGAACCTTTATGTCTAAGAGGAAAGTTGGGAGGGAACCCATTTTTTTTAAAAAGCATGGGGTTCCCCCCAAAAGTCATACCAGATCCTTTAGGTCTGGTAGGAATTTTAGAAAGGACCCCAAGTTACAATCTAAAAAAAAAAGTACATGGGGTTCCCCCTCAAAGTCATACTGGCCGTTAAGGTCTGGTATGAATTTTAAGGAAGAACCACTCCCCCAAAAATGGGGAAAAAAACCCGGCGGGTCCCCCCTAAAATTCCCAACCAGACCCTTGATCCGAACACAGGCCTGGCAGGGCAGGAAAGGGGGAGGGCGAGCGAGCCCCCCCCCCCCTCCCTGCCATACGAGGCCACATGCCCTCGGCACTGGGAGGGTGCTTCCCCAGGGTCGCCCCCTATGCAGATGGGGACATGGGCCTCTTCCCCACAAGCCCTGCGGCTTATTCACATCAGGGTACTGTACCCCTACCCATTCACTAAAGGGTTAATTAAAAGTTTTTGACAAGTCTTTTATTAAACCCCCCCCCAAATGGATCCACCGACGTAATCCAGGGTCAATCACGACGTCCATCGTTGTCACGATGACGACAACTTGACGAAATAATAAATAAAACAGGAAAAAATAAATAGAAATCATTTTTTAAAAGTCACCCGCTGACCCGTCTGCTCGTGATGAACTCCCGCCGCATAATGGCATTCTGACAGATGCCGGCAAAATATAAACAATTGGGCTGAGCTAGCAGCTGTTTACAGTTATACGGCACCTGACAGGTGAGCCATGATTGGACAAAGTCATCATTACTTTGCCCAATCATGGCTCTTCCAGAGTACTGTGACCTGATTGCAAGGCTTTAGCCAATCAGGGCTCACAAGGCACTGTGCGGTGCGCAGGGCCTTGTGGGGTGCTCAGCGGGCGAATAGCCTGCCGAACACCCTGACAGTTCGTGTGTTCGCCAAACACACGAACTGCCGATGCTCAAGTCGAATTCTTGCTCGACTTGAACATTGAGCCATCCCTAGCAGTGAACACCTTGACAGTGTGGGACTCTCTTCATATGAAGTACAGATTGTTGTATAATTCCCCTTTAATGCCTCTTTCGGGTCACTATTACTTTTTCCCTGGACTTTAAGACTCTTATTATTACATATAGACTGGGGGGACATGTTGCTTTTACATCACATAGTTGATAGTGGATCGCTGAAACCTTTGTCGTTACTTTGCAAATCGTCGAAACCTATTAGATCTACATTATATGTGAACTCAACCCTTTGGAGGAGTTGCTCTCACAGCCATTTTGTCCAAGGCGAAGTATTACATTATTATACAAGTATTATACAAGTATTACATTATTTTACAAGGCATTATCCCAATTGACTATTTCGCCCTGGCCCTCATACTTATTACAATGGGAGGAGGATTTAGGAATACTTCTATTAGAATATTTAAGGTTAAAGGTTCTACAGTTAGCAGATGTTGCCTCCACATCCTCCCACATTGAGGAAATTATTTTTAAACTTCTCTCCAGATGGTATTTTACTCAGGTAAAATTACCTGCAATCGTCCCTGATAATTTGACGCTCTGTTGGCAAGGATGTGGGGCCATGGCAACTACTGCCCATACTTGGTGGCACTGCTCTATAATTAGTAAAGATTGGTTGACTGTCACTGAGACCATTTCCTTAACACTGGGGACCCCCATACACTTTGATCTTTGGGTTCAATTAGTTCATAGTAATGAGAAGTCTGTGGGCCGTTATAAAAGATCTATTACTTCACCTATTGAATTTGGGTAAATCACTAATCCCTTTATATTGGAAGCGGAAGGAGGTTCCCCCAGTGAAGGAGTGATTCAACAAAATAGATCAAACATGGTCCTTGGAAGAATTAATATAAAGTAGTAAGAACACTCATGAACGTTTTTGTTGAATCTGGTCTTGTTGGTTCACTTCTAAAACGACAGAGTTGTATTAATTATAGCTGATGCTGTTCTGCATTGCTGTATAATGGTATTTCTGGGAATTGTAGTTCTCTATCTGTTGGTAGTCATTATTGCTGGGATTTGTAGTCCTCTATAGCTGGTGATATTCTGCATTGCGCTGTATAATGTACTATTGCTGGGATTTGTAGTTCTCTATAGCCAATGCCATTCTGCAATGCTGTAAAATGTATTTCTGAGTTAGTGGCAGAACTACCAGTGGCGCAGCAGTCATGCACGCGCACAGCCCTGACAAGGCATCCCTCCACTACCAGTGCGCTTTACATTTCCTAAACCGATAAATACATTCAAACTACTGTTACATAGACGGCAAAAGTGACAGACAGGGGCAGGGAGAAGCCGGGGAAGAGGCAGAGCGTGAGGGGGGCCAAGTCGCTGCACCATGGGCCTCTGGGTTGTACTTGCCCCCTGGGCTAAAAGTTGCCAGTCAGCCCCTGATTAGGGTCGAGATATAATTGTATGTTGTTTGAGTGTTTAGTTATTTTCTCTCTTTTTATGTCTTTTTTTTTTTAATTACTCTTTTTGTTTTCCTTTCTTTTCACTCTCCCCGGTACACAAAAATGAACACAATAACACATTGTTCTCTGTACCCTTATTTATAATTCCCCTAATTTCCCCTGTTTTTCCCTTTTTTTCTTCCACATACACTGTTTCACTCTTTTTTCACACTGTCTCACTAAACATTGTATACACAATTGAACGCATTGTTCTTTGTACCCTGATTTATTTTTCTACCCCCTTTTTTTTCTATTTTTGCACATTTAGTCTCCTATTTACAGCCTATTGCCCTATATACATTGCTCTTTTGTTCACTAGCACATCGTTTTCCCTACCTAGGACACTTTGTTTTCACACAGCTGAACATACACTGCTTTTTGTGTTTTCACTAATACATTTTTTTCTTTTTCTTCACTGTTCTTTGTACTGTATTCTTTGCTCCTTTTTTCTTTGTGCTAATTGTACTTTTTGTAGTTATGGCTTTTCTCATAGCATAGATTGTTCCTTCCACCTTTGGCACATATGGTATGTTTGGTAGGGATTCTCCCTTAACCGACACATATTAGACACTCCCCCTCCCCTCGTCTTACCCTTTTTTTCCTCTCTCTCTTGTTGTATGATACTTTTTCTCTCATATACATACACATATATGGTTTATTGGTTCAATATAGTATCATTCTTATAAACTAGATACTTGATCAAACAGATTATTATGAATACCTTTTTTTATGGATAATGTTATAAATGTATTGGGTTAAATAGTTTATTGACTGCGTTATAGGATAAAATCGATTCATAAGTGTCTAGAATTGGATGATGATTTATTTCTTTATATGTGGTCCCTTTTTTCATATGTTGTATGAATTTCTTTGTCTCGGTTGTAAAATGTTATGTTTTGTTTGTATTCTCTGATGAAAACTTTAATAAATACATATAGAAAAAATTCTGGAGTTCTTTAAGTACTGTAAATAAAAAAGGACCTTAATAAAATATGTTTCTAACATGTTCATAAAAACCAAGTATAACGTATCATGAATATTTACATTCGTCTAGCTTGGCCCAATGTAAGCATGCATATGTTATAATTGGTTGGCCCATGGGAACCTAGAAAGCACTGTATATTGGAGCTGCTACAGTACTTTACAGTGATCTTCCAGGTCCATAGAGCTGAGTGGCTTCTCTTCTGTTCTGAAAACACAGAGTGGCGCCCGCTTGCTACAGTGGTCTTTCAGAAAATGTCTAGTATTTTAATCAATTAATACAAGGCATTCCCTGATTATACGGGGCAGCGATGTCACAATCTGCTCCTCATCTAGTTAGAGAACGCCTTAATCCATTGATAAAGATACTAGGCATTTTCTGAATGGTTGCTGTGCCAAGCAACAGACCCCCTGTGTTTTCAGAGCAGAGATGAAGCGCAGCAGCATACAGGACCATACACTTTTCTTGCTAGCTGTAAACTGATGAGCTTTTGATCACTTGTTAATTGTCTTTTAAAGTAGAGCTCCAGGCAAAACGGTTCTTTCTATTCAATTCTTTCTAATTTTTTATAGTGGAAGTCATAGTGCCACTGACAATGGCTGTGCACCCATAGTAGAGATTATTACTGCCTTTCCCAAAGACACAAAAGAAAGTGAGTGGACGTCTAGCCAAAATAAAAGGGAAATGCCAACCACTAAGAGCCGTCACTGGAGCAGATGTCCCTACTGGACCAGCGGCAGACCTAAGGAACAAAGGGCCCTGGTGCAAGATTTCCCCCCCCCAAAAAAAAACACAAACTCCCCAATCCACACCCCCTGAAGCAACCACAAAAAATTAAGTTAAGAAAATAGAAAGAAATAGAATGAAAAAATATTTGAACATATTTATTTATTACAGAGAAAGGACAGAGTATGTTTACTATAACCACAATTATGAATGGACAGGAGGGGATGTAGATCACTTCCCATTCATTCATAATTGAGCATATAGTACACATACCATGTCCTCAATTATCTACAAACACTCAGTGATCACTCTACTCTCTGACACGCTGTCACAGGAGGCTGAGTAAGCGGTGCAGGGAGGAGAGCTCAGCCTCCTGTGACAGCGCGGGCTGTCTCCGCCCACACAACGCTCTTCCAGTGTTCTATCACAGATTGTGACTGCGTTGGAATGTGTGACCGGTCACATGGTCACACATTCTAACGTAGTCGCACCCATTCTTTTCCTGAGTAAAAATGTGTGACCGACAAAAGGTGTGGAATTCAAAGCTTTCTCCGCTGTTCCCAGGCTGATCGGCATTGCAGATGGTATATTTAGTAGAACCGATCTTCCCAGGAACAACTGATCGGTCCTGAAATCTCACTTCTATCTGACTTTGCGAGTGCAATACAAAGTCGGATAGAAGTGAGATTTCAGGACCGATTAGCTGTTCCGATCTGCCCAGGAACAGTGGAGAAAGCTTTGAATTCTACACGTTTTGCCCGTCACACATTGTTACCCCGGAATAAAATGGGTGTGGCTAAGTTAGAATGTGTGACCATGTGACTGGTCACACATTCTACGCGGGGAAAAATGGGCGTGATTACATTACAAAGTGTGATGACGTCAGCGGTCACACATTCTAACGCAGTCACAATCTGCGATAGAACACCGGACTGTGATAGGAGGCTGAGCGGTGTGGGATGAGAGACGCTGGCTGCTCACAGCGCTCTCCTCCCACAGCGCTCGGCCATCTGTGACACTTTCTCTCCTCCCCGCTGGGACACAGAGCAGCGCCCAGCGGGCAATGCAGAATGGCACCTGCTATAGAGCACTACAAATACCAGCCGTAATTTACACAACATCAGGCTACAAATAATAATTGTTTTAATTAATTATTTACCCTTATCTCTTCTGGCAGGTCTTCTGCTGTTTCCTGGTTGGGGATTCAGGCTGCAGAAAAACCCAGTGTCTGTTTCCTGCTTGCTGGGTCCTCACAGCCATCCGATGTGCCTGCACCCTGCAGGGCCGTCTTTAGTCTTCAAAAGTTCTCGGCTCGCAGCTCCCTCCTCACAGGGGCCGGCGGGCCCCATAATATCCATGTATCCGGCAAGTGGGCGTGCGCGTAGCCCTCGCCCCCCTCCCCCAATTCAACACGTCGGAGTGTGGGGACATCAGTATTCGGCGGCCGGCGGGCCCACCATCTCTGCGCCGGGAGTGTCAGATGAACGGATGATCCGACATTCCCGTTGCAGAGACGGGGTGCCTGCCGGCTGCTGGATACCATCTATGCACAGGCCAGGACTGTGCTGGGCCCCCCCAGGCTGAGGCCCTGGTGCGCCCGCACCGGCTGTAGTTCCGCCACTGTACTGGACAATTTCCCTCTACTCCTATACTGGGGACACAGACGACTCAAGCCCAAGAGAGGTTCTAACTCTTTCCAAAGTCCATCCAAAACTGCTGGTCCTGTATTGTACATGAAGATGTCAGAATGTGACCATATTTGAAGAGAAGCGGCTTCAGATGATCAGTGTGGTGGAAGCCTGTAGGAGGATATTACACCATATTCCTCTATCCCTAGACCTTACAAACATTTAATCCTTGCAGTGCATTTTTTCTACTGCTCAGAGTGAGACTTTATATATTACAATTATTTTAATAATAAATTCATAAAACAAATCAAGTAAAAATAATGTAGACTAAGCCATCTAAAGAATTTACTGTTACCACATGACAGTTCTCATTTTTATTCCATCATACTTTCCCATTCAAACTCCTGCCAGGGAATTTGAGTGAAAGTTATTTGTTACAGAAAGATCATGTCTTTGCGGTCTATTGCCCATATGCAATGACAGATTTTATTCTCTTGTTAATATTTACTAACACTTCCTGGAATAGACTCTGCCACAGTTCTGTTCATAGTCAGTGAATGCTGCTGAGGAAAATATCAGCAGATGGCAGCATTTGTCAGTTATATTTTCATTCTGTCATCAGTCTAGCACAGATTCCTGTTTTAGCAATCTCTGCTAAATGCCCTTTAGACTATTTGAGAGACAATTGTTTATTCTGAGCCACAGTGCATGCGATTAATAGGTTAGCCATTATATACCTTAATGCTAGATATGTACAAACTGATCTACGTCAGGAGATCAAACATCCGGTCATTCCAGGGGCCATTATGATGTGTGTGTTTGTTTTAAGTCATAAGTAATTGTCTCAAAAGGGATTAATTGGATAGAAGGGGAAATCCTCCGCACACTTTGCAGCAATCAAGGCCTATGAAGACAATGGTGCTTGTAGTGATGAACACGGATGGCACCGTGCAGACACAATATAGGAAAAGGAATCACCAGCACTCAGTAGAATAATCCAACATGTCCATTTATTGGACATAGACGTCACACAAAAACAAGAGCCAACGTTTCGAGACCACGCAGGGTCTCTTCATCAGGGCATAAAGGGATTAAAACTAGAGACAGTCAAGCAACCAGCATTTCCAGGCAATGACAGCCTCTACTTCCTCTTGAGATTGGATAGCGTTAAACAAACCTATGCTTTGCCCCTGGTGCACCTAGCAACGCTGTGTACTGTCATTGATCTAAGGAGAGAGGACATTCTAAAGAGTTGAAAACTAATTTCTTAACATCTACCTGGGGCAACTGCTGATCTTTTTAAATGGTAAAAATTCCATCATAGAACCCAAATTTTATGATAACCAGTGGCGTCATAAGGGGGGGGGGGGGGGGTGGGTGGGCCGCACCCGGGTGATTGGCGTCACAAGGGGGGTGCGGCCTGAACCCTGGTGACCCCATTGGAGGGGTGACACCAAAATGACTGACAGTCATTTTGGTGTCACCCCTCTCTGAAAAGTTGGGCACTCGGTCAAGGATGATGACATCACGCGCGTACCCGCACCGGGTGTCACCCCGCCTCGGGACGCCGCTGATGATAACCCAGCTGTAATGTCATTAAATAACTTCATAGCCTCTAATATGAGTTCTAAGTTGCACACTGTTTTTTTTTTATAAACCCACACAAACACAGAAAGAACTTTACAAGCACTACAAAGCTGGTGCCCCGGGAAATATATAGCTCAAGAACCCAAAGCTGCAAGGTAAGAGTGCAACCGCATATCCACTATTCTGCCAATCTATTTAACACTTCATATACAGGTCACATACAACAAAATATATATACTGAATGTATCCTCATAGTGGGATGGGGCAAGGGCATGTATGTATTGTATACAGGGGCAAGAAAAAGTATGGGAACTCCTTGGAATTAACTGGTTTTCTGCCAGTAATTTGATCTGATCCTTGTCTAAGTCACAAAAATAGACAAACACAATGGGGGAATTTATCAAAACTGGAGAAGACAAAATCTGGAGCAGTTGTGCATGGTACCCAATCAGCTTCTCTCTTCAGTTTGGAGGTGTAATTTAAACCCACTTTGATTGATAAAAGACACACAAACATTTTAAGTTTGCTGTTCATAAGAAGCATCAGCTGATGTGAACCATGCCTCGCAAAAAGGAGCTCTCTGAAAACATACGATCAAGAGTAGTTGACCTGCATAAGGCTGGAAAGGGATACAAAGCAATATCAAAGTGTTTAGGCATCCATCAGACAACAGTTAGACAAACTGTCTATAAATGGAGACAGTTTAGTACTGAGGTTACACTTACTAGAAGTGGTCGCCAAGCAGATGACTCCCAAGGCACAACGCAGAATCCTCAATGAGGTAAAGAAGAACCCATGAGTAACAGCAGAAGGCTTGAAGACATCACTGGAACTGGCAAACATCCCTGGTTATGAGTCTACCATATGTAAGGCGCTACTTTCCAAAAAAACATTGCTGCGCACCTGAAGTTTGTCAAAGAGCACCTCTGGCAAACTGTAACACTACTGGTAAAATGTTTTGTGGACTGATTTAAAAAAATGTTACATTTTTCATGAAGAATACTGAGCACTATGTATGGTGTAAAATCAGCACAGCTTACCAACATCAAAACATCATCCCAATGGTAAAGTATGGTGGGGGAACATCATGATTTGGGCTTGCTTCACTGTCTCAGGGCCTGTAAACTTGCCATCATTGAGGGGAAAATTAATTCCCAAGTTTACCAAAATATCCTGTCAGGTTCTGATAGCTGAAGCTTAGTAGAAGTTGGGTGATGCAGCAGGACAATAACCCTAAGCATCAAACTTAATCCACCAGACTGGCTTCAGAAAAAAAAAATGTATCTTTTGGAGTGGCCTAGTCAGAGCCCAGACGTTAACCCCATAAAGATGCTGTGGAATGACCTCAAGAGAGCCGTTCACACCAGACATCCTACAAATGTGTCTGAGCTGAAGTAGGTCAAAAATTCCTCCTGAATGTTGTACAGGTCTGATCCAGGGGTACTGAAAGCACTTGCTTGAAGTCATCACTGCCAAAGGAGGTTCGACCAGCTATTGACTCCAAAGCTTCACTTACCTTTTCCTTCAGCACTGTGAATATTTAATGGGTGTGTTCAATAAAGACACGAGAAATTATAACTGTTTGTGTGTTATCAGCTTAAGCACATTTTTTGTGTTTGTCTATTGCTATGACATACCATAGATGAGGATCAGATCCCATTGCATGGCAAATTACTGCAGAAAACAGGTTAATTCCATGGAGTTCACATACTTTTTCTTGCAACTGTACATTGGTAGTTAAAGTGGACCTTTACCCCCCTTCACTAAAAATCACATCAGCATGCAGCTCTGCTTTACATTCATTAGTTAAACAAACTTGTTTTTCATTTATTTACAAATAGAGTTTATCTGCTTCCTGATCCATTTCTGGCACACATGATGTAATGTGCCAAAGCGTTGCATCTTGGGAAGGTTACATCAGCAGAGCATTGCTGGGAAACCTCATCTGTAATCTCAGGAGATCTCATTGAAAGGCATTTTCCTCCCCTGAGACGATGTGCATGATCACATGTCCCAGAGTTCCACTAAAGTAGAAATCTAGCAGATCTAGCAACCTGCCCTTAGTTAAAATGGCCACTGTCAGAAGACTGGGAAAGAAAAGAGAAAAAAGGTATGCAAAGAATACAAAGCCTGCAATTTCCTAGAAGTATGTGTTTGCAGATTGTCATTACTAAACATTTCTAAAGGTGTGTTTGTTGTTATTTTAAAGCGATGGGTACAGTGCCTCTTTAAGTTGTTTCTTTCTTTAAAGGGTAAGAAAACTTTCAACCATAATTTTTAGAACGTTTCCTTATCCTTTCTCCCCACCTTCCACTGTGCTGACCTAACCCATCCTCTTCAGCACAGGTTTTGCCAGTCCTGGTCACAAAAATGTTATTGTGGAGTGACTGATTAACTTTATGTATTAGGCCAATGCTACTGGTACATTTAGCAATATGCCACCTGAGGAGACTACCAATTGCCAGACAGCTGGCCATCTGTAATTCTAAAATGTACCAATAATAATGGCAGATTATTGTTATTGCAGGTTGCACCATAATGATACAGCCATAATTATTTAAAGCCACTGCCACAGCAAGCATTTCAAGTGACATTAAAGGAGAACTATGAGGTGAGTGCTTTTCACTCACCTCATAGTTTTAGCCGACCTGTGACAATGAGACTGTCACAGGTCGGCTCAGTAGATCGAGAAGTGAGCGAACACATACCGGCGTTCGCTCACCTCCCGATCCTGTCACAGCTCTCTGCTGTGACAGGGGAGGGGCTGTGACAGGGGAGGGGGCCGGTACAGCTGGCTCTGCCTCTAGATAGGCAGAGCCAGCTGTCACTCACACAGCTGGGTGGCTCCAGACATAATTGTTGGGATGCAGCTTCAGTTGCGGCATCTCAGTATACCGCGAGCAGTAGCTCGTGGTATACTGTGGCGTTTCAGTATACCACGAGCTGTAGCTCGCATTATACTGAGCTTAGGGTGACGGGAGGACGCTAGTTTGTGTCCTCCCGTTACCCTAAGGAGAACTATGGGGAAAAGCCTTAACCCCATAGTTCTCCTTTAAGGGCAAAAGACCTCCCCACAGTGCTAATGTAAGGAGTCACCTTAAATGATGCCTCTTTATTCGATCATCTTCTACTTTCCTGTAGTTTTTAGATGTCCCTCCAGTGCTGGTGCGGGTCTCCGATCCAGCGCTGACTCCTCTGTCTTTCTCTTCTCCCATGTCCCGCGGAGTCTATGCGTGTGCACGCTGCTCCATATAGCTACCTTGTGTCTCCCCTCATCTCCCGGCTGAACATCTGAACTGTGCATGCACCCGCCCCAAAACTCTTTGCAGCCACCCAAGAAATTTTCAGATGTTCGGACGGGACTGCGCGGCGGAGACACAGGTAAATATTAACTCTTTGAAAAAGTGTTTTTCTTTTTTTAATCGTTTTGCATATATCTACTGCTTGATAGCAGTAGATATATGCAAAAACAAATGAGGGTTTAATAACCCTTTAATATAACTATTCCATAACTGTTCTATGATTATATTTTCCTTTAGTACAGGTATAGGTACAGCATCAGATATAAGTGCAGCCTTAAGAGGGAAGGCCCAAGGCAATGTGTGGCTGCTTAAGCCATGTGAGCAGCATGGGGATGGCTTGGAGGGAGGTATCCTAGGCTGCATTTGTCATCCCCCAGCCTGTTCGGATGGAGTCTCCGAGGCCACCCATACAAGTTTCAACCTTGCTATTAAGATTACTGGGATTTTATTGCCACTGCAAAATTTTGATAAGGGTACCTGCTTTATCCATCCCTTCTCTGATAAGTACAAGTACCCTTGCTTTGAGGATGAACGCTCTAATGAGAGTTCAAGCACCCCTCCATTGGCAAACTTTAAATCCGTTCTTCTACTGGGCAGTGGTGTAGCTATGGACAGAACATTATAGAATAAGCTACTTTGTTATTTATGTTTCTTTCCTAATATAGTGCTATTCACTACTGCTATTGCTGCTAATTAAGCTGATCCCTTTATTCAGCCTAGTGTGTTCCAGTCGGGCCCTTCACAGGACCTCATTTTGTGTCATACATGTATAATATTAATGTCATTGTGTCTTAAAACACGTGTAAAGTGCATGTTCATTACAGGTCCCAAAGCTGCCTAGTCACCTCTTTTGGGAAAACAAGAATTTTATATCTTATAAGACTCCAGCAGATTATTTACTAATATTAATTATACACCAAAGATTGCAGAGCATGTCCTTGTTAGTGTCACTATGAGGGGCACTGCTATTCTGGACCACCGATATAGGGACGCAGGCAGTATTCCTGTACCAGGCCCAGGCTCCTGGGTCAACAGGGGATCCTGCCCTCTAGCCATCCCTGCTTTGTTGAAGCAAACACCGGCAAGGATAGCAATGCAAACTAGGTACTAACTTTATTTAAAAAAAGAACTTCTTTCTAACTCTATACACTACCTTGTCCCTGCTTGGATAACAGTCTGATATGGATTTTAAGGGGCAACCATTTGTTTAGGGGTTTTTTTGGAATGAGGTCCCCCTTAAAATTAATACCAAAACCAAAGATCTGGAAGGGATTTTAAGGAGGACCCACACACTATAATTTTTTTGTGAGGGGTTGCTTCTTAAAATCCATACCAGACCCTCATCAAGGATAAGGGGCTGGTATTGTTCTTTGGGGTATCCCACTTTAACAAAACAAGAAGGCAGTGAAATGTGATTTACCTTATAAATGTCAGGTTTGCTGTAGTACATGGTTTACATTGTAGAGATGCATCACATCACAGAGAGGTTTCGCTGAATATGCCTGCCACTAAAGTGTGTGTATGGATGTCAAATGTTTAGACAGGGGTGTGATTTCAGTGTTTCCATAGGCGCCATTTTCCATAGATACACTACTGCACAGCAGCCTGAATTTAAATTTAAAGTAATCTAAGAACAGTTATGTATGTGGGCTACTGAACTTTGGACGCTGGCATTGTTTTCTACACTGTTTTCCTGACACTGTCCAATTACAGGATACCAAAAGTGAAAAAGGTCATTTCCTAATTAAAAATCATCATCCAATGTTTACGGTCACTGTTAAATAAATACATTCATTTTACTTAATTAAAATATTCTCCACTTTTTACTGTTGTTTGTTTTTGTGCTGTAGCTACTGACGTCATTATTGTATATTTAATATTCAAAAGGCTGTAACAACCCAAAGAAAAAAGGTGGTGGTGACTGCAAAATGACAGTGTTAATATATTCTGCCAATATACAGTATGCTTGGGGTTACTTTTAGTTCCTCTCTATTGATATTAGAAAGTCCCAGGTGGTTTTAAAAACATCTGATCAGATGTCTTGTATATCCCAAGAGAAAAGCGACTGAGCCATCCCCATCTACCATTTCACCATTTGTAGCATACAAGACTATCCTGTACAATTTCAAAGATACTGTATCAAGTCTCCTGACAGATTTTGCATGTGATTCAATTTAACATAGACGTAATATCATAAACCATTTTTACCTATTTAACAGGACATAGTTATTTTTGAAGTGCAGTAAACAATATGAAAATCCCCTTAATACCAGTCGTAGTAGTAGGAGTGCCTGGTCTTCTTCACCTGCGTCAACTAAATTGAGCCTCAAGCTACCTCCAAACTCCATAATTTGGGTTAGCCTCACAGATGCCACCGGTTCTGCGAACAAATACCGTCCAGGTATGAAAGCCTAAGACTAGGCAGTTGCCAAAGGCAATGGCATGCAGAAAGTGACAGCAAGGACCAAACTGAGGCTATAGTGCACTGAGAGGGAACTTTGAGGGTTGAAGATCATGTTCTGATTTCACTGTACAATCTACTCTTTAAAAACTATATAGTACAAGGGCCTGACTTTATACAAACCGAATGGATAGTTCAGGCAAGCCTCACATAATTTTAGCAAGTAAAGGAGTATATAGAGAGAATTGTGAGAGCAAGAAGTGTACAGTATACTGGGTAGGATCAGAAAAGCAATCAGACACAACTGTATGGTAAACACATTAAAATCAAAGCAAACATGTCTAAGATATTATCTTGTAGGCAGTGGCGTAACAACCGCCATAGCGACCCAGGTGGCCGTTATATGGCCCGGCACAGGGGGGCCCGGCCAGGGTATCCCTCTGATGCCGTGTGGGCCGCCTGGGTCGCTATGGCATATGAGGGTGCTGGCTGTCACTGACACAGCTCCGCAGCGGCTGTGTCGGTGACAGCCAGCAGCTGCGGCAGAAGAGGCCGGTTACACCGCTGTTCAGTTGAGAGTTCGAACTCATCGAGTTCTCGGACCGCCGCAGTGAAGGAGGAGGCGGGCCCGTGATGTAAGAGGAGGCGGGCCCGTTGATAGAAGGAGGCGATAGAGGAGGCGGGGCCCAGGGACGGAAGAGGGGGCGGGGCCCAGTGACCACGGAGCCGGACAGCGCTGACAGGTAAGGTGTGCAGCCCATCTGAGACCCTGCAGAGCCCACTATAGAGAGTCTATGGTGGGCTCTGTAGGGTCACTCTCAGGTGGGCTCTGCAAGTGGCATAACTAGCAATCACGGGGCCCCATACAAAATTTTGCTATGGGGCCCTGTGATTTCTATTTATGCCCCTGCTTGTAGGATACAACGTAGATGATGATTCTCCATCAAAGCCTTTCCTAGGTACAGCCTTCTATTAAAGTGTACAAGTCTACATGTATTAGGTCTCTCTCTATGATACACGGTACAATGTTCATTAAAAAAAAAACATGTACAGTATATTTTGAGCTTTTGGGCTAGGTAGGTGTCTTGGAAAGAGCAACACTAAACAATTAAGTGCAGAAAACTGTATTCTTAATTGATTACATGAGTTATGGTACTTTGCTGTTTGCCTCTAACTTTTTTCAATAATGAATCTAGATCAAACAAATATACATTGCCCAGCAAAGTATTTCTTAGAATTTCTGCCTAAGCAATTCATCATCATGTTTTTGAACAGCTGGCACCAACTCTCTTAGCTTCATTTCCCTGAACTTCCTGTCCAGTACAAGATCCGCACAGTCTCCAGGCTGTCTATCTACTCGCTTGGAGAAAGGGGGAGTAAGGAGAGGGGAGCAGGGGGCAGGCGAATGGCTTGCCTTGCTGTGTCTGTGTGTTGGTGAAGACACACTTAGCTTACTAGCACGGACAAGGGTGGCTCCATAGGACCCTGCAAGGGAAAGGAGCCTGCACGGGCATGCATTTTTGGACCAGATAAAAAACGTTCTGGCCTGGATCTGCTTCGGAGATGGAGTGAATGGGCCCTAATATCAGGACCAATTTTTAGAGGAACTGCTGATTCTGCAGCAAGCTAAAACTTTTATAAAATCAAGAAGCAGCATCCATTGCCAGTGATTTAATAAGAATTTGAACTAGCTTAAAAACCTTTTGACTTTAATATCACTTTAAATGAGCTGGCATATGCATCATGCAATACTATACAGTAATCCCTAAGTGATTAGATAATTGCAGCTATAAAGGAGGTTACCCATTGCTTACAGACCAGCATCTCTATTCAACAGATCTAGGTTTTACCAAGATTTTTTTTTAAAATACTTAAAAATACATGAATACATTTTTTTTTTTCTAAAAGCATCTTATACCTTCCCCAGCACGGAAAAAACAATTATCCCAATATTACCACAGAGAAAGCACATGTGCCACATAAATCCCATAGTCAGATATAATGCGCACATTCAAACAGAAGATCAGATTTCAAATACCTAGGGATCCATAACATAACATTGTCTGTCTCCCTCTCATCCTCTTTTGTTTCATGTCTAAAACAAACTCAAGCTGTTGTGCACAGACACAGTATTACATGTAATGACAATATCAGATCAGAGTATTGTCTTTGCTCCTTGCTGCACATTGCAGCTTCTTCAAGCAATTCATCTTTTTGAAGCTAAAATTAAAAAAAAGAATGTACTATGAAAAGCTTCCAAAATACACTGTACTCTTTTCTGTGTGATGAAGGTTTATACTATATTCCACTGGAAGTGTGTTCAGACAGCTCAATAGAGGCGTTTTCTTTGTTTATGAAGGTCATCTTCACAATACAAGCACTTTCAGTACCATGGACAGATCCATAGCACTAAATGCCTGGGGGAAACTGCTCTTGTTGCCAGTAATAAGCAATGAGTCTTATAACAATCTTTCCATTCAGTGCAGACTAATGAAAGCAATCATTTAGTTGCTATAGCCTATTTGGAATAATTTCTCTGGATGATTAAAATGTTAAATAAAGTATACTTTTAATCATCTGGATGCATATAAAATACACTTGATATTATAAGGTCGTAGGGATTCATACACCCTTGAAGCAGTCACTTTTTAGCCTACTGATTCACCAAAAATTTACATCATTGCTGACATCATATAAGTTACAGAGTCACAGTGATGTAATAGTTTCTGTTTACTAAGGGGCTGATTTATAATTCCTTAGCACATCGTATAGCCAGGCCTGGATTCCCCACAAGGCCACCGAGGCCCAGCCTCGGGGCGGCAGCAGTGTCAAATCACCCGACGCTCGGAACATGCAGTTCCGGGCGGTAAGTTGCTTTCTACATTTAGTCCTGCTTTGCACAAGCAGGGCTAAATGTAGAGCGGGGAAACCGTATGTACGGTTGATGTCGCCGAGATCACTTGTAATAAGTTTGTCGCCTGTCCGTCCTCCCCTCCCCCCGCACCTACCTCTCTCCTCGCTGGCTCCTTCCTCCGGGCTCCGTCCTCCCCTTGCCGCCGAGTCTCTCTCCTGTCCCGAGTCCCTGCCACCGATGCAGGGAGCAGAGCGGCAGGGTTAAACGTAACCCTGCCGCTCCGTGTACACAGTGAGAGGGGAGAGCAGTCTTTCCCTCTCAGCTGTGACAGGAGTTCAAGCACAGTACTGTAGAACTCCTGTATTGCAGGTGACAGGGTCAATAAAGAGAACCTGTCACCTCCAATTGCCATCACACAGGGGCTCGTTAGCTCCTGTGTGATTGCAATAAAGTTAAGTGGAAAAAAAATGGATTAAAAAAAATTAAAGAAATGAAAATTTAAAAAAAGAAATAATTAAATTAAAAAATAAAAAGGTGATTAAAAAGAAAAAAATTATAAGAAACAAATATAAAAAAAATAAGAAAATATTTTTTAACAATAAGGTAAAAAAAATTTTCAAAAAGTAAAAGATAAGATAAATAAAAATGTTACAAAGTAAAAAAATAAAATAAAGAAATAATAAAAAAAATGAAAACTAACCATGCCGCCCTGCCATCTGGTTGCCATTCTCCATTGATAGGGGGAGGGGGGCGCATTGCGGAACCTGGCCTTGGGGCAGCTGGCAGAGTAAATCCGGCCCTGTGTATAGCTGCTAACAATGTTCAGAGCGCATTACTAGATGGAGCAGAGTAGCATAGAAATTTCCTATGCTCTTCAGCTCCATCTAGTGGCCGTAATCCACTGAAAATATGTTAAAAATCAGCCGATTCATTCTGCATTCTCTGAAAATACAGGTTCCACACATAAAATGTAATTGGTATTTTAACTTTTATGTACACACCAAACTGATATTTTGAAACATAGGGTCCAACCACCAACATTTCTCAAGCTTCCTGGTGAATATATATTGCTCTCTGGGCTTCCCAAGAAGCACTGGCAAAATCCACTGGCATTTACAAAACAAATTGTATATTTCTGTCCATCTAGTCCTTTATACAAATATTAAAAACAGCTTTTGCCCAAAGCCCTGCCTTAGCAGGGTAGAGGATCTGATCTTTCTCTGCTTCAGTTTCTCTTTTACCTACAAGTCCCCTCCTCTTCACCACTGGAAAGTGAAAGAATTAGCAACAGACTGATGAGCTCATCTCTCTGTCACTCTGGCTCTTGTACTGCTTCTCCCTCCCCCTCTGAGCTCTGCTGTACAGTTGAGTGCAAGTGGTTGATGCCAAGTCGAATTCAGGTACTTACACTGCTTGTGTTTAGAAAATACATTTAAATATGTATTAATGATTACAGAGCTGCATTAATGCGTACCCTTTATATTTGCTTGTAGATTACTTTTTAATTATATATATTATATCAAGTTTTTCTTTCAAGTTCACGCATACAGCATTGTTCCTTTAAATTTCAATAAGCCAGGCAACAAGCTGTAAAGAATTCTCCAAACCAAGAGCAGTAGGTGGAGTTTTAATTAGGAATTGTCCATGTTGATGAGTTTGTAAAGTGCATTTACTTGTCTCCTAACAGTGCTGAGCTTTCAATGTTAAGGGGAGCAATGTGTAAGTGCGCGCCCTTGTCAGAATAGATCAGGTCGACTTTTATGTTCTCCCTTTCCAGTTTGTCTGAATTGATTGTCTGAAACATTTAGATTCATTCATGTTTCCACAAAGCAAACCTCTGCATATATACATATTTCATGTGAATTTCTATACATTTAACACATGTGTATACATTTATGTAAATTATATTTTCCTTTATTTTTATAGCTGGATTAATAGAGAACCGGCCTATGGTTTTAAATGCTGTGTCCACTTTTCTGGGCTTTCCCCCTCACTTCCTGGTCTGTCTTACATCTATCAACTATTAATTATATCTATGCTATGGAGGACCTCACTACCTGTTTGAAAAACTCAGAAGAGAAGGTTCATTCTATTCTGTGCACAGAGATATTGGAGTTTTTTCCGGTTTACAGTTTGCAACGTATGTCTACTGGTTGATTTTGCTCCCTTCTCTTTTTCGCCCCCCCCATAGTGAGATCCCTTCTAATAGACGATTGCCTTGGTTAGTCAAGGTGTGGGACCTTCCATTAGGTCTTTTACTATTTCCCTTGTTCCCTTCTTGGGCCTTCACTTATTTATCTGCTATATTTTCTCTCCTTCTTCTCTATTTCTTCCCCCATTTACTCTTCATCTCCCCTTTCCTTCGACTCCCATGAGTCGGATTAAATCGTTGCCTATACTTTTTCGTTTTCTGATGGGCGGGTCCTTAGTGGATGTTCCTCTTCAGAGAACGGAGATCTGATACCAATTGACTTACTGTTACTTGGAATGCCAATATGAGTTGTTAACTGTTTTGATAGGATTTATTTATGAAGGAAAATGGTTGATGATATTTTGATATATTACTGTACTACATGATATTGTTTTTCCCATGACTAGAATCTGTATATCTGACTATGTTAAGGTTGTACTTTAACTGTTTTTCAATAAAGGAATTTTTTTTTAAAAGAGAGAAGTTGGGGGAATCTCACCAGTGGGAACACAGGCAGAAATGAAAGCTCCACGAAGGTTTTACACCTTTTCTACTATATGTAAAAATAAAAAGGTAATAACATTTTTGGCTGTAGTTGGCCTGTAAAATCTGTCTCATCCAATAAAGAGGCTATAGAGTAGTTTTCCACATGCAATCATGGCCTCAAGAAAAAGGAAATGTGATTAATGTTAATTATTATAATTCTTATTAATAATATACTGCATATTATTATTGCAAGGACCTGATCTAGGATGTCTAAGAATATCAGAAAGGGTAGGCAAATATAATGGATCCCTACATATTTTGCTTAAGTATAAGTAGACAGATACAATAAAACATTAATGAGTGAGAAATTATACTATGGTGTTTAATGGTGTCATGATATGTGAGTGACAGATGGTGTTGAAGGCTCCATCCCGGCATATTTTGGACAGAGAGGACAACTGGTTTGCAAAAGATGAGGAAGAGGTCATCCACGTCAAACTGGAACAACCATCTCTAAATAGGGGTGGGGACCTTCAACACCATCTGTCACCCACATATAATGCTATCTTAACATCTCTATCCCAGTGATTTGATGACAATTCACACCTGTAGCCATGTACAATTAACAACTTTCCCAGACTTCATGGCACCCTGAGATTGGGTCATGTAATGAGGACAGGGTGGCTTCACAAACCTTCGCACCTCTCCTCATGTTCTATGGAGAATCAATCTGGCTTGACATAGTCCATGTGATTGGAATAAAATAACTGAATCAAATTTCATCCAGTTCCTAATTAACCGTCCGAAATTTGTACACTGGGTGCTGCTGTAAGCACCCTTCTGCCTGGCATGGTTGGAAAATTCTAAGCTGAATGGAGCTAGCAGCTGGCTGCTGTCAGAATACAATGAAAACAGCAGGGGATTTATCCATTAACACTCGTGAGCATTGATGGAGGAATCTGTTCTATTCTTTTTTTTGTTCAGCCCACAGGTTGAATGAGAAAAAAAATAGAACTGTGTATACCCACTTAATAGAGCCGAAAAAGCTACTTGCATAAACAACGAAATATCATCCAAGTCCAGTTCAATGTGACTAACTACAACTAACGTTCCTTGCTTTCTGTCAGAGAAGTCCCTCTATCTAAGAACTTTGCTTCTGGGTTAGCTGGTTGATTGCTTGGGGATGAATATTATAGTATTAAACTCTCAATCTTTTTTTTTTTATAATGAATCCAGATAAAAGAAGTAAACATTGCCCTGCAAAGTATTTCTTTACATTATTACAGTCATGCTTCCTAACAGCTGGCTCCAACTCTCCAAGCTCAGTATTCCTGAGCTTAAAGTCCAGTACAAGATCACAGGGGACAGAGCTGTCTCCAGCAGCCGTCCATCTACTAGCTAGGAGAAGGGAGGAGAATAGAGTGGTGTCAGAGGACACTAAAAAGCAGACAAGCAAAAGGTGCTAGTTAAAATATTTATTAAGAACATCATCCACAGGAGCAAGCAGAATCATAAACCGGAACACGCCAAAGTCAAGAGCTGGAGTGGGTAGTCGTACAAGCCAGGTCAGGAACACAGAGATCAGCGTCGTCAGGAACAAGCCAGGAGCAGGAGCCAGGAAATCAGCCTTGTCAGGAACAAGCCAGGAACAGGAGCCAGGAAATCAGCGTTCTCAGGAACAAGCCAGGAGCAGGAGCCAGAGGAGAACGTCAGCCAAGATCGGGTCATACACAGAATACTCAGAGCAGCAGGAAGATCACGCAAGGTCAGACTGGACTGAGTGGTTTATATAGTGAGTGGGATGACATCATCACTCAGACAGGAAACTCCCATCTGACTCTTTCAGATGATGCTTGTGACGGACTGAACCGTCACCAGGGCTGCTGGAGGAGCCTGAGGGCTAGCCTCGTTCCTACTCACCACGGACCTAGGACTATAGAGATTTATTACCCCAGAGAACTTTGTGTGCTGTGTGTATTCCCAGTTTAATATTTAATCTAGAGAGAGAACTTGTCACTATTTGCCTTGATGGGAACCATTCTTCTAAAGGCAGCAGGCTGGCTGGAGTGACCATTGTTTGCAATGATGGGATTAAGTTCCTCTCTAATTAAGTACATTCATCCCAAAGAGTGTCTGTGCTTAAAAGACTTCTAATGCGGCACCTAGCTGCCTGGGGGAGGGGACACACTAAACTCTAATCTGATCCTGTCAGGTATAAACTCTGTGTGCTTCCTTCAATAAAGCAGATCTTGGTTTCCACCTGTCTAATAATGAGTGGTTTAGCGTTCTGTCCTAATATATTGGTTCTGTCCAATAATTAGGCAGGTTTGGGCTGAGGACACTGGAATTCGGGTTCCAGCGGAGAGGAAGCGATTTTTTGACGGAGGTACCCAGTTGGGGTACCAGGCGGTCCGTCACAATGCTCTCCTGTTTGGCCATAAGAGGGAGCCTGGAAGTAGTGAGCAACGTTACAGAGTCTGCTCAGGCAAAGGAGGAATCACCGGTGGGTAAAATGGCAGCCAAGCCAGAATACTGCAACACAGATAAGTCAGGGTGGAACCCTGACAAGTAGAAAGATGGGGGGAGGGGAGTATTCTGTGCCTGTGCGTTTGTGGAAACAAACACAGCTTACTTATACACACAAGGGTGGCTCCATAGGACCCTGCAAGGGAAAGAAGCCACCCTAAAATAGGATATCAAGGCAGTGCTCAAAGGACCAGCCAATTCTGCAGGAAATGAAAACTTTTAAACATGGAGGCGCAAAAAGAAGCAGCACCCACTGTAAGTAATTTAATCAGTATTTGAAATAACCTAAAACGATTTTGTCTTTAATATCACCTTAATCTCCAAATGCTGGTATTGATTCTTCCAGGTAGTTTAAAATTGTTAATATCAATGAACTGATGAATCCTGGGCTTTTAAGATGATGAATAGAAAATGATATTTCAGTTGTAGTACAGACATTACGTGTACAGTCCTGTCCCTTTTTGCTTGTCTAAGATCTCTTCTTCTGAAAGCAAACCTTGAAGAACGCACATTACATTATTTAGTGGGCAGCTGTCAACTATTCTAGGCATAGTGTATATCATCAAATTCTCCTGGGATTCCACAGGTCTCTCCAGTTGGGGATTAAATATAGATTACAACGCAGATTTGAGCAGTAGATTCGGGCATTTTCTGGGTTCTAATATTGGGCATCTAACAACTAATACTTAGATCTTCAAACCTTGTTAGAGGTTTAGGAAATCGTTTACGCTAATTAAATAGCAGAATCTGGTCACTAGCTTTTTCAGCAATATTAAGCTTGAAGGACAGAAGCTGTACAGATTTGAACTCTAAGGGCTTGTTCACACCAAGTGCGGAGCAGTTACAGAACGCATCAAAAATGCATCCAATGTATTCCAATGGTATTTTGGGCTCTAGTTCACACCGCAGCGTTCAGTTCCAGAGCATGTGGAAAAACTGCAGCACGCCCTATTTTTTCTGCTCTGGAATACACCAAAGTGCATGCAAACGCATCAAAAAGGCATGCAAACTCCCTGGAACGCACTGAAAGCCCATTTTAGGCTACAAAAAAACCTAAAAGAAAACAAAAAATGACCTGAAACGTGGCAAAATCGCAGCAAAACACACTGCACTGCATGTGCAGAAACTCATACAGATATGGTCCGGTTTTGGTGTGAACAAGCCCTAAATGACTATGTGCTCTTTGATGACTGTAACAAATCAGTGATAAGTCATATTTATTACAAATGATTATTTATTCCCTATATCAGTTTGTTTTTCCTTACATTTTGCTGAGTTTATGGCTGTCTTCATTTTTCCACCTACCCTGCAAAAGTGACCAATGAGATCTTCATTGTAGAATCAGAAATTGACTATTCCTTGCTTTTTCTCCTTGACCATTGCTCTTCGTTTTACATCATTGGTAACCATTTGTTGCTCCAAGCCTCCCACTTGCCTGGCATTAAGGGTGCTGTCTTCTCATGGTTTTATTCACATGTATCGGACAATAAATGTCAGATTTATTAGTGCCCAGTGGCGTAACAATCACCATAGTGACCCAGGCGGCTGCTATGGGACCCGGGGCACAGGGGGGCCCGGCCAGATGCCTTGCGAGCCGCCTAGGTCACGATGGCATCCTCTGCTGGTGGTTTTCACTGGCGGCTCTGAAGAAGAATGCACTGCTGTTCAGATCACTGACAGTAATCTGTGCAGCAGCATGTTCCTCTCCACAGTGTCAATGAGAGCCAGCAGCGGCGGTGGAGCAGGCTGGACCCGGCAGTGGAGGAGGAAGCGGGCCCGCTGACGGAGAAGGAGGCGGGCTCGGCGATGGAGGAGGAGGTGGGGCCCATCAGCGACGGTGGAGGAAGAAGAGGCGGACACTCCGGACAGGTAAGGAGTGCGACCAGCCCATCTGAGGGTAACCCTGCAGAGCCCACCATAGAGAGTCCATGGTGGGCTCTGCAGGGTCACCCTCAGGTGAGCTGTGTGGGATCTCAAGTGGGCTCTGCAAGGGGTATAACTAGAAGTCACAGGGCCCCATACAAAATGTTGCTATGGGGCCCTGTGATTTCTAGTAACGCCCCTGTTAGTGCCCCATCCATTCCAGACTGTAAGGCAGAATGGGGCCCTAAGCAAGGCAGCAACTTTGCCCCCCATCCCTTCGATCGACATCGATAAGGATTGCAATAGACACAAAGAAGCCACCCCATCTGCATTGTCATGTCCCACCGCATCAGTTCGACTGCCTACAAGTTCGATTGCCGTTGTTAAATGAAAGGCAGGTGCACATGTTTGATTAATTGTGCTATTCTTCTGGTTTATTGCAGGTGGATAAAGTTTTGTATCTGAGCCCCACAGACATCCACTGGACCTGCGGCTCTTGCATACGTTGCCTTGTAGATGACCCAGCTCTGATCCTTAACTACACCCATCACTGTTGGAATACCGCACAGTTTCCTCTCTATTTACATCACTACTGTTAATCACCTTTTTTCTTTCAACACTACTTGGAAGCAGACAAAACTCAGATCTACCCAACCACATCTGTCTCACTCAGCCCTTATAATCATTCCAAATGGTCTCTTAGACATTTCTTCATTAATATATAATGATCCTGTGTATTAGTTCATGCTGTCTACTTAGGATATTTATATATTTTCAAAAAAGCACCATGCGCCTGCACATTCTAAAACGCAACGTTTGGCTTGTACATCTGCACTGGTTACACATCTTCAATGGTAAACAAGGTAAAAGAATAATTCTCGTACATGGTATTAATAATCATACATAACCATAGCATCGTCTAAGGACCATTTGAGTACCATAGTTTTCCACCATTGTATCTATTAACTCCATGTGACCCCATCTTTTATTTTGTACCAAACAAATTGGGTATTATATTCTGTTTGTGTGCACTACAATTCATTTACAGTGTTATTCACTAAGCTGCCGAAAGCATCCGAGTGAATAACCGAGCCGAAGTGAACAGAGCCGAACGACATTTGGCTATTCACTCCTAAACAGTACGGCTGATTCCAGACGTACATTGGCTGAAAACAGCCGTACATCGGCTGCCTTCGGTGCAGAAGGACTTCGACTCAGCCGATCCAACATTTGGATCGGTTGAGCAGAAGCTCCGGCAGCTCACTCGCTGCCGTTTGCCCCTATTTCCATAGAGGTCGAACGGCAGTGAGTGATTAGCCGAATGCTGCCGAGCGGCATTCAGCTCGGCTATTCTACTCGGTACCTCCGTAGTACCAAGCAGAATAGAAAACAAGTGCAAAAATTATTTTTTTTTTTAAATAAAAAAAGATGCAAACGGATTTGTTATATAAAGGAAGATTTAAAGAAAATACATGTATTTTCTTTTTAAAAAAGAAATCTAAAAAAAAATTTGGCGGGGCTAACAGTGACAGCTAGCTCCGCCCAAGTGTTTTCTATTGGTCGGCACCTGCCAGAGTCTTCAAGCAGCTCCCGGCCAATGAATGGGCGGAGCTGGTTGTGACATCATTGTTTAATGACAGATCAGCGTACCCAGGTCATTTAGGGATGCTGACCTGTCATTACAACTGGGCGGAGCCTGCCGGGAGATCACATGCATATGCTTTCGACTCGGCCGCTTTCGGCTGCTGTATGGGCTATTGTGAATAGCCCATACAGCAGCCTTTCGGTTTGAATGAACCGAAGGGCTCTGCCGGCTGAAGAGAACCGAAGGATCAGCTGACGCTACGGCTGGATCTTTCTGCTCCTTTGTGAATAACACCCACCCTCATGGGGATCCGATGAGAAATGGAGTGCAGCAGCAAGTGGGGTGGCAGAGGAGGGAGCTGTCACTCAGGGCGTCCTTGCGGTGAGAAGAGAGCCACTCGGCCAGGATCTGACAGCCGGCAGGTCTTTCTTTTCTCACTGCTCGACCATCCTGAAGTGACATCGCTAAAAAATAAAGCCCCCCCCCACCCCACTCACAGACTCATGCACACATATTATTAGACATGTGCAAAGAAATTTGTTTCAGACGAAATGAACAGAAACCTAAAATGTTTTCATTAGTTTCGTCAAACAAAACAAATTTTTATGCTATTTTGGATCCTGGAGGCGGGGTGCATGACGCCACATAATCCCGCGCATGTGTGGCGTGAGGTGACATCGCACGTCTGTTGGGGGGCACAATGTTCTGTTCTTGCCTCGGGCGCAAAGGGAGCTAGCTACGGCTCTGCTGTGGGGCACCAATCCGGAAACTGTACTTTTGCCAAGGTGGCTGCGTGCTGTCGAAGAGAACTTGATTGAAGATATCATAAGGTAAGACTAAAAAACACGTTCTCTGAGAGAGACACAGACATGTCCATCATCTAAGGACAGTGGCAAATATGAGGCTCTGTGGTGGTAGGATATGTTATATAGACTCCAAACAGCTTTGGTCAGTGTCCAATCACCTATTGGGATGCTATATAACCCAAGTGTCTTGATTATCCCGTCCTGTACAGTATGATCAAGAAATGATTATTGCCATGCAGGGGGCCATGGACTCCTCAGCATATCACAGATAGAAGTTTGACATGAAATGTGACGTCAAATATGAATTCCAGTTTTTTGTAGCTTTAGCTGTACAGCAGTGACTACCCCATTATGTTATGGAGGTGACACAGATTTGTTTGACCTTTTTTTAGACTACGAGCTCTTTTGGACAGCATGCTAATACATATTGTTTTATGTCTTTCCATAGTTTAAAAGTATAGTAATTTGTTCCTGTATATGCTTTGTTCTGTGCCACTAATATTGATATTAAAGTAGAACTGATCAAAAAGTAAGGGAAGATTATACCCGTCAGATTTTTTTAGCCATCTGTGTCCCACATTTACTTCCTGTCTGATAGCCACACCAGGAAGTAAGAAGAATTCCGTATAAAGTGAGGGAAATCCCTGGTGGTCAGCAGTGTCACCGGAACTAGTGTCTACATTGGAAGAATTTCCTATTTATTCTTGATCTGGTGACAACCCAACATTTGGGATTTTCTTTCACCTTTAGTGATAACGATTCGCCAGGACAAATAGAGAGGGAGAATCTCCCTACCAACCAGACAGGTGACCTAATCCCTCTCCATTTATCCAACACCTAGAAAACAATTGGCTTCAGTTGCACTTTAGCATTCCCCTTTTTCACCAAACTCTCAGCACGTTACAGCCGTCCTGGCAGCCATAGAATGTGACATCAATGTGGGTATTCATTTTTGCAGTAGCTTCAAAACTACAGTAATGACTACAATGGCGGACAAATCTGACATTTTGTGGAGGCAGACAAGACAGAATATTGATCTTTTACACAGCAAGCTCCAGCACAGCGTGCTCACACATATTGTTTTATATCTTTCAGTATAATACCATGTCAGTGGCGTGCTACTCCATGTCAGTGGCGTGCTACTCCATGTCGGTGGCGTGCTACTCCATGTCATTGGCATACTACCCATGTCAGTGGCATACTACCCATGTCAGTGGCATACTACTCCATGTCATTGGCGTACTACTCCATGTTATTGGCGTGCTACTCCTCATTTAACTAAAATAGCGCCAGATACAATTCCTGGCAGTTTGTTATGGAAAGTGACATTGCAGGGTTATTATCCAGTGTGTTATATGCATGTCTTTGTCATTTAACGGTATATGTGCCATGCAATGAAGGAGGGTATTCCTCCCAGCACAGGGCTCGGACTGCAGCTAGCGGTATATGTCCCATGCAGTGAAGAAGGGTATTCCTCCCAGGACTGCAGTATATGTCCCATGCAATGAAGGAGGGCATTCCTCCAAGCAAGGGCCCAGACAGCAGTATATGTCCCATGCAATGAAGGAGGGTATTACTCCCAGCACAGGGCACAGACTGCAGTATATGTCCCATGCACTGAAGGAGGTATTCCCCCTAGGACTGCAGTATATGTGCCATGCAATGAAGGAGGGTATTCCTCCCAGCACAGGGCCCGGACTACAGTATATGTCCCATGCAATGAAGGAGGGTATTCCTCCCAGGACTGCAGTGACTGCCCCATGCAATGAAGGAGGGTATTCCTCCCAGGACTGCAGTGACTGCCCCATGCAATGAAGGAGGGTATTCCTCCCAGGACTGCAGTGACTGCCCCATGCAATGAAGGAGGGTATTCCTCCCAGGACTGCAATGACTGCCCCATGCAATGAAGGAGGGTATTCCTCCCAGGACTGCAGTATATGTCCCATGCAATGAAGGAGGGTATTCCTCCCAGCACAGGGCCCGGACTGCAGTATATGTCCTATGCTCTGAAAGAGGTATTCCTCCAGGACTGCAGTATATGTCCCATGCAATGAAGGAGGGCATTCCTCCCAGGACAGGGTCCGGACTGCAGTATATACCCCATGCAATGAAGGAGGGTATTCCTCCCAGCACAGGGCCCGGACTGCAGCTAGCACTGCCACAATTAGCCTAGCAGTATATCCCCCGGGAGGTGTCAGTGATGATTTCATCTCCCCTCCCCCTCCTCCTCCATCATCTCTCCGCACTCCGTCCTCGGCTCTCCGGTTCCTGTCACGTTGTTGTGTTTACGCCTCATCGTTCGCCCAGCCTCCTGGCCTGATGCCTCGTTCCATAGGGGGAGGCCTGCAGTATATCGCTGAGGAGGACAGCCAGTCCCTGAGCACTGACACCAAGGACTGAAGAGGGAGGGATGAGCGGTGCTGAGGATTGTTTACATCAGCTGTGCACACTGCGTCAGCCCTCATGAGGTGACTCGGCAGCCCGGCTCCCCTTCTCTCCCTGTGTGCAGGTAAGATGGCTGTGTGCATAGGAAGAATGCATTGTAGGGGAGCTGAGGAGGGAGATCATGGCGCACATGGGGTGGACAGGGGGCTCTGACCGATCACTGTGTACATGGATTATCATTGACAACACTGCTACTTTATAAACTTCCCTCTCATGGTCCATGTGCTGTGTCCATGGTTCTGATTGTTGTCAAGGGTCCATGTGCTGAGTCCATGGTTCTGATTGTTCTCAAGGGTCCATGTGCTGTGCCCATGGTTCTGATTGTTGTCAAGGGTCCATGTGTTGTGTCCATGGTTCTGATTGTTGTCAAGGGTCCATGTGCTGTGTCCATGTTGCTGATCGCTGTCATGGTCCGTGTTCTGTGTCCATGGTGCTGATCGCTGTCATGGTCCGTGTTCTGTGTCCATGGTGCTGATCGCTGTCATGGTCTGTGTTCTGTGTCCATGGTGCTGATGGCTGTCATGGTTCATGTGCTGTGTCCATGGTACTGATGGTTGTCATGGTCCATGTCCTGTGTCCATGGTGCTAATCTTTGTCATGGTCCATGTGCTGCGTTCATAGTGCTGATCGCTGTCATGGTCTATGTGCTGTGTCCATGGTGCCGATCGCTGTCATGGTCCATGTGCTGTGTCCATGTTACTGATGGTGTTGATCGTTGTCATGGTCTATGTGCTGTGTCCATGGTACTGATGGTGTTGATCGCTGTCATGGTCTATGTGCTGTGTCCATGGTGCTGATCGCTGTCATGGTCCATGTGCTGTGTCCATGGTACTGATCGCTGTCATGGTCTATGTGATCCTAGATAGTGGCATGGAGGCAAGCTATGTCTGCATGGAGTTTGCATGTCCTCCCTGTGCTTGCCTGTGTTTTTTCCAGGTACTCTGATTTCTCCCAAAGACGTGCTGGTTGGTTCATTGGCTCCTCCCACGTAGGTATGTATATAGCACTGACAATATGCGCTGTATATACCTTACATTCTCATCAGTGCGCAAGGAGCTTGCAGAGTCCCGCTCTCACATGCATACATGCATTGGATGATTTAGGAAGGAGCCAGTTAGTCTCCCAGCATGTCTAAATCATCCCATGTATGTATGTACAGCATACCTGGCGATGTGGGATCACATGCATGGGCTTACACCGATTGTACAATCTTCTTTAGATTTACCAACAGCTATGTCGTGTATGTCAGTGTTCCTCAACCCTTTTTCATTCACTGCACCCTTATCAGGGTCCCTCCTTTCACATTAGAGGCTCCCCTTCATATCAGAAGCACCCTTCACACCAGAGTCCCTCCTTTCACATTAGAGGCACCCTTCACACCAGAGTCCCTCTTTTCACATTAAAAGCCCCCTTCATACCAGATGCACCCTTCACACCAGCGTCCGTCCTTTCACATTAGAAGCCCCCTTCATACCAGATGCACCCTTCACACCAGCGTCCCTCTATTCACATTTAAAGCTCCCATTCATATCAGAAGCACGCTTCACATCAGAGTCCCTCCATTCACATTAGAGGCTCCCCTTCATATCAGAAGCACCCTTCGCACAAGAGTCCCTCCTTTCTTATTAGAAGTTCCCCTGCACATCAGAAGCACCCTTCACACCAGTGTCCCTCCTTTCACATTAGAAGCCCCCCTTCAAATCAGAAGCACCCTTCACACCAGAGTCCCTCTATTCACATTTAAAGCTCCCCTTCATATCAGAAGCACTCTTCACACCAGAGTCCCTCCTTTCACAGTAGAAGACCTCCTTCATATCAGAAGCACCCTTCACACCAGAGTCCCTCCTTTCACATCAGAAGCCCCCTTCACATCAGGAGCCCTCTTTACATCAGAGCTTCCCCTTTATATCAGAGTCCCCTTTCATATTGGAATCCCCCCCTTTTACATCAGAGTTCCCCCTTCACATTTGAATCCTACCATCAGAAAATGTTGAGGCACCCCTGAGAAAGCCAGAAAGCACTCATTGTGTCATAGCACCCTGGTTGAGAAAGGCTGGTCTATGTAGTGCCAGGACCTCTGATTGGATACAGCTTGCTTGGCTATATTAGGTAGCTCCTCATATAACATTGGCTGGTCTATGTAGTGCCAGGCCTTCTGATTGGATACAGCTTGCTTGGCTATATTAGGTAGCTCCTCATATAACATTGGCTGGTCTATGTAGTGCCAGGCCTTCTGATTGGATACAGCTTGCTTGGCTATATTAGGTAGCTCCTCATATAACATTGGCTGGTCTTATGTAGTGCCAGGCCTTCTGATTGGATACAGCTTGCTTGGCTAGATTAGGTAGCTCCTCATATAACATTGGCTGGTCTATGTAGTGCCAGGCCTTCTGATTGGATACAGATTGCTTGGCTAGATTAGGTTTTTCCTCATATAACATTGGCTGGTCTATGTAGTGCCAGGCCTTCTGATTGGATACAGATTGCTTGGCTAGATTAGGTAGCTCCTCATATAACATTGGTAAAGGTTGATTGTACAAAATTGTACAGTCAGATTGTAATGTGTATGGTGACCCTAAGAAAAGACTTGGAGACCTACCTCTACCTATAAAAAAAACTTACCATAGAACATTCCGTGGAAAAAGCTCTCAAGCTTATCCGATATGTTGCCCAGAGAGCTGGCCCATAAAAGAGAATCGGATACAACTGAACAGATCACACACAAGCACTGGCCACTGGCCAAGTTTTCTTTCCCAGTGGATGTATTGCAGTGATGCTGTGATAACGTATATGTAGGTTTTGTTTCTTTAACCCCTCAGATACCACAATACACCCTTTTGAGTCCACACAAAAAAATATCCAAGCGCTAATTAACCTTGCAGCAGAGAACTAGGGATGTGCAACTGTGTGCGCTCCCAGTTCTCAAGCCTGATATCAGACTGAAAAATTAGCCATGGAGTTATTGTCAACTAAATGTGGTCTGGGCATCTAAGTGTCAAACAACGCTGGCCAGGAAAGGGTTAAAAAGACAATTGCTTGGTTTAAAGCTGAACTCTGCGCAAAAAAAATAAAATCATGTAAATATACTCCTCAAAAGTCAGAGAAGATATAAATCTATTTTCTGTGCACCAAATACCTTTTATTACCTGGTAAAGTATCAGTGACATCATCACTAAGCTACACATAGCCTGTGCAGAGAGCTGTAACGCACGGGCCGAGGAGGTTGAGGTAGGATCGCAGCTGCGGAATTTGGCTTGAACCTGAGCGTGAGGATATGGCTCAGATCGAGGGTTTTCGTTATCACTCTGTATGTGAGGGAGTGATGTTGTAACCCTCTAGCACATCATACGCCAATCCGTATCGAATGGGGGGTTGGAGTTCCCCTATAGGTATGCTCAGGAGTACCCCTGGGAGGCTATATCCTGATCCAGCGGCCTCTAGTTATTATCAATCGTAAGAGTTATTGCAGTCACCTTAACCCCACACTCTCCACAGAGATCACAGGTATATGGTTTACAAGAGGAGCGGAGCAATAATGGTAGCATACAGTTTTGGGAATTAAGTAGCAGATTACTGATCTGTAGTTACATTAATAGCACTACTGAGTATTTGCTGACACTTCCTATGGAGTAGCCACTAGGGCAGGGTACTTGCGATTTGAAGGATGGTTCTACAGTCCATTAACCTCTCCAGGGACTCTAGCAGTATTGTCCTGTCAGTTCCAGAGAGAGATCTGTCCCACTTGCAGCCAGAGGAGAGCAGGAGGAATCGCTGTGAATCCCCCACGGTACTGGAGGAAGTTTGGCAGAGGAGAGCGGCAGGCTGGAGAAGAGGTGTGCGGGTTCCTGTGTCCACTATTCGGCAAGTTGCACTGGCTCGACGGTCGCAACACTAGAACGCCGAGCCATTGCAACTGGCGTCATTATGAGGAGGAGGATCGAGAGGGGGAGGAGCCGAGCGTGCCGTGCGCCGCCTCGGCGTCCTCGTGACGTCACGCCGCTGGGTGAAGAGGCCGGCCCGCGGCCCGAAGCGCCGGACCCGGGATACACTATGACAAGAGCAGAGCTGTGGGAGGGACTCAGCAGACCCCTCCCACTACAGGATGCCTGCAGAAAGCTACAGGAGGGGGGCGGAGACAAGACCAGTCACCTTGCACAAGGAGAGAGAGCTGCTTTGACCCGGTCTTTTATTACAGGAGGCTCCAAGTTCCAGACTGGATTACTGCCCAGATCTGAAAGAAATACACAAAGCTCACCAAGATTCAAGTAAGAATACACATGGAACATTTGTTTATCCCGGAGTTCAGTTTTAAAGATCTAGCTAAATGGCATTGTGAGGTCAGGAAGGACTTTTTACACTTTTGACCAACCAGGACGTGAGCAGCCTTCTATTTGGGGGTGTTATGATGATGATGATGATGATGATGACATAGAAGATAGTTGAATTTGATGTATTTATATAGGAAAACTTGAAAGGTATCTGCATTTGGTGCAGTACTATGAGGGGGGGGGTTTATTATTGGTGACAGGATAACTTGGTCCCGTTAGTAAAATGAAGTAACGTAAAAGATTCAGGAGCAAATTAAGAATCCAAAATCAGTCTAATAATATGTGCTTGGATCATGAGATCTCATGTAAAATATCCACAACCAGCTCACTATTCACAAACTTTAGCTTTCCACTGTGAGATTTGTCTTTTAGTCTCCATCATTCAGAATAGAACGAAGTCGGGGGGGATACGTCGTCTGATGTCTTTCCTGCAGGACTCAATGTCAGCATCCTGTAGATAACCTTCCTACCCCATGGAAAAGGGGAAATAACCAGCAGAATGAAACATGAAGGTGATGCACTGTGCTCCTCGCAAAACCGTTCTGGTTTCAATACGTCTCTTGTGTTTTCACACATGTGAACAGGATGGCTGGTTTCAGAATAATCATTTGTTTTTGGTGTAACGTATGCAGTTCACTTGCCAGAAAAGCAACGTAACCGCAGCTCGGATAGAATTGTATCTCCATGTTTAATAAAGGGTTATCTTTACATATTAAAGCCTTGTATTCTCCAAGCAGATAGAAGATTTATGTATTAAAATTAACAGCTGACATAGCTTCTGTTAAAGAGTGAAAGTTGATTGGTTGTTGTAGGTAACATCTCTGAGGAGACTTAAGTCCCAGAATGTCAGATATTTACTTCCTTTCATCCAAAAGAAAGCTTATGGTTCAAAGAAGCAGAATTATGGACCTGTGTGTGTGTGTCTGTGTATATATATATATTAGGGATGCCCCGATACTGGTATTTGGGTACCGAGTAATACTGATATTTTTTTTCCGGTACTCGCCGATAACGATTACCGGAAGTGCCATTCAGGAAGCCAGGCGGCGTGTAATGACTCGCCACCTGGCTTCCTGATTAGCCGGGAAGCCGGGCAGCGTGTAAAGACTCGCCACCCGGCTTCCTGATTAGCAAGGAAGCTGTCCCCGTGCTTCACTATGTGACGAGATGGCTTTGCATATATACATTTTGCTAGTAAAGAAAGTTGTGTAGCAATACTGACACAGAGTTCCGTTGTAGAGGCTTACTAAACTAATCAGTGGATGGTTGGTGCAATGCTCTGCCTCCTGCTGATTCTCCCTCCTGTCCATGTCCATACTGAGGTACAGGCATTCAGTAACAGGAGGAAGAATGAATGGACTACATGCGTAGTGATGTCACTGTACTTGTATTCCATTGAGAACTAGAAGCCCTTCTTCAAATCAAATAAATATCCCGCCCCATTGACTGCTGTTCCCCTGGTTAGAGAGGCATGAAGTGATTCTTTGATTGGTAACACATGCATCTGAGGTATATCACCAGTAACACCAGGTGCTGAAGTGAGAGGTGCTGAAGTGATTCTTTGATTGGTAACACATGCATCTGAGGTATATCACCAGTAACACCAGCAAGAAGTATATCACCAGTACGCCAAAATTCTTCATCCTGAAAACGCCTTTATTGACTTTTTAAAACATCTGCAATTCAGGTATGTGGGGTGAGGGGTGCCAATGTGGCCATATTTCATGTTATACCCTGAAAATGGGTGTAACATGAAACATGGTCCAAAAAAGTAAACTTAACCTTTTATAGCATGTTCTTCTCTCTGCATATAGCAAGTGCATTCTGCAGCCTCCCCCCTTATACAGTGTGCACTGTGCTACTCTTGTGCACCAGCCTCAGCTGCCATAATAAAGACATACACTGCCCATAAACACAAGGACCCCTGTCACCTGACACGGATCCAGGCAAGTTTTTATTGCTGGTGTTAGGAGTATAAATGGGTGAGCTGATCCCTGATCACTCAATGCTCTCCACTGGGAACAGAGACTGAGAGCTAACTGATCATCGCTCAGCTCTCATTCATAGAGCCAGTGTTCTATCGAAAGCTCCAACTCGTCAAAAGCTCCAACTAACTCACTGCCGGGTACTTGCAAGTTGGAGATTTCGACCAGACAGAGTTAGACTGCAAAACACAAAGAGTGACGGAGCTCTGCACAGCTGCATTTTAACAATTTTCAGCAGGTGACAAACTGGACGAGTATTCTGAAAACGCTATGCGTGCATGCGCACCGCAACTGTACAGAGCTCCAGTCTTTCTGAGCACCAGAAGTGAGGTAGTTGGAACTTTCGATAGAACACCGGCATCAGTGAAAACAGTCCTTAGGCAGTGCGGGAGCTAAACATGCCTTAGCAACTCCCCTCTATGACCTGTAAGCTTAGAGCCAACGGAGGGAGTTTTACACCAGGGGTAGGCATACTCTAGCCCTCTAGCTGTTGTGGAACTACAAGTCCCATGAGGCATTGCAAGACTCTGACAGCCACAGGCATGACTCCCCGAGGCAGATGCTTGATGGCATTTGTAGTTTCACCACAGCTGAAGGGCTGGAGTTTGCCTACCCCTGTTTTACACCAATCACTTCCTTTGTGGCTCTCGTGGGGTTTGTCAGAACTGCAAAGCAAGTGACTAGTTTAAAGCTTCCTGTGCTGACTTTTTCAGGGTTATTCACCAAAGGGTGAGAGTTTGGGGAAGGCAGGAGAAGTGAAGAATCTAGGACAACATAGCTGAACTGGAAAGTGGGCTGAATTGGAGAATTTGTATCAAATCAGCTATTTTGGCCTAGATTGTTCACTTCTCCTGCCTTCTCCAAAGTCTTCACCCTTTTGTGAATAACCCTGTTTGTTTACAGGTCACAGGAGGAAGCTAGTGAAGCATGTTGGGCTCCATGTTGTCATAGGACTGTTTACATTAAACACTGTAGACACATCGTCCTGGGTGACATGCCTGAGCTGGGGATTTTCTGTGTTTTTGTAATGCCTCCCTGTCTGCTGCCCAAGTCCGCCATGACAGTTTTTTTGGGTGGGTGATTTAGGAGCGCTAGGGAATTTTTGGGGGTTCTTTAGCACAACCACGCACACCTCCTGGCCCTCGCCGCTGCCTGTCACCATATTGAAGACCAAAAATACAGAACAGTCACATGTGCACAGTTTAGTCATTGAATTCAGGAACAGTGTCACAGCGCCATTCATGTTCATCTAGTCCTACCATGTTGTAATTCTCTCTGCTGCCAATATGTGCAATGAGATAGGTTGTCTGTGGTCTCTGCTGTAGTTGTTAGGATGTTGGGCTATGGTGTATGTTGTTGTGTGCTGTTACCAGAGAACAAGATATGAAGTGTGCTATCGTGTCCGATGTGCTTTGTACACTTTCAGTACAGTGTACCATGTCCAGCCCACAGGGTGTGATGTATGCTGTGTCCATTGTGCAAGGCCTGGTACGTGCCTCTGCCTCATCCAATAGTCAGTGGGTCAGACAGGAAGTGACATTAGTGTAGCCTTAAATTATATCCGGTTTTTAATAAATAAGTCTGACAAATGAAGTTAGAGTTTTCATCCCCTGCTGCCTTAAGGCAAAAATAAATAGCAACATTTTGTTTTGTTTTAGTTTTTTTTCCACTCAATTTCAGATTTTTATAGCAGATTGTAAGGTGTGCACACGCAGTGAATGCCAAGGAGTCCACTTTGTTCTTTTTTTCTGCTTGAATGGGCAGCATCAGATTGATTTTCTCTTGAGCTGGAACAGAATTTAATGTGAACTTGAGTAGTATCATTAAGTGACTTCCTGAAAGAAGCGATTTCTGCTGCATATCCAGAAATAGATCTCTGCTCCATATTGTTCATCAGAATTATGTTTACTCAAACGAATACTCAAACGAATAAGCCAGTAGGTTTGCCTGAGCTTCAGCAGATCTCTGCGTTCAACCCGGACCCGACCCCATACACTAAGGTCACAGTGAGGAGGTACATATCTATTGGTGACCCTTTCCAAATATGCAAATAACATATTCACATTCTTTCAGTGTATTTAGCAGTTGATGGAGGTCCTCACAAGGCCTAGAGTACCATTCTGACGACCCGGAGTAACCTCCTGATGAGCTATACGCCTAGTGTAGTAATTTCTACAAGTTTGCCTATACAAATATTCTAGATACACTGCCTGGCCCCCCCCTCCCCCCCAAAAAAAATAAAATAAAAGTCACACGCTCTAATATTTTGCTGAATCTCCTTTAGCTTTCATTACAACACACATTCGCCATGGCATTGTTTCTATAAGATCATGCAATTTCACAAAATCTATTTCCATCCAGAGTTGCATTCATTTTTCACCAAGATCTTGTAGTGATGGGAGAATCGGACCACTGTATTAGGTTCTAAGACTAGAAAATAACTCTACCTGCAATACTTACTTCAACTCAGGAGCTTTCACCTCAAGATGTCCTCAGTCTTCTGGGTTGAATGATGCCCATCGTCACTTTACCTGGAAGATCGAATACTCTACTGTGCGTGCAGAGCCCTTAGCTAACGCTGAATGTATTTCAAAACAGTAGAAAACAAGTTAGCTTCAAACACCACATCGATAAGCACTAGCCAACCAGTGCATATGTGGCTTTCCTGCCTAATATGTCTACTTTATGTCACCTAAGAAGGTTTCACCATGGTGCCCTTCATTCACTGGGATACGACCCACTGGATCACGTGAGTGGACAAAAAAAAATAAGCAAAGGATAACATACAGGCTCAGGGCCTCCAAGAGGAGAGAAGGGGGCAATTAACACTTGACAATAACCCTGACCCTTAATCTAGTTTCTAGCTCTAAATGAACTACTAAAAGTCTGTACTTATCACATGCAGTTAAGGTGCACTTTGGAAATACTGGACTAGTTCCAACCCAAAGTTCTCCACTGGTTCTTACAAATTCCAGAAGGCTAAAGAGGATGGCAGAACATAATTCCCTGATTAACAATGGAGGATTGGTTAGCCTTTCTAAGCCAAGGTGCAGTGGCACACTGGTTTCCCTCCTGGCCTCCTCAGGGGTGTCTCAAAAGTTTGTGTAGTGGAAGTGTGATATGACGGGGGAGTGAGAATTGATGTTAAGGTGACTCCTGAGGTAAAAGGGAAACACTGATATGAAAGGGGGGACTCTGATATGAAAGTGGGGCTACTGATGCAAAGGGTGACCCTGATGTGAAGGGGGTGACATCTTTATTTGAAGGGGGCACTTTGATGTGAAGGGGGAACACACTTTTTTTGGTGTTTTTGTGTGGGAACCCCCTTAAAATCTATGACATTTTAGACTGGGGTACATCCAGATTTTGCATACTTTTAAAGGGTGCTATAGCTAAAAATAAGTTGAGAAATGCTGATATATCAAATTGGGTTGTAATAAACTGGCCTCAGTTGTTTTGGTTGTAAATAAACTAGCCGCTCCTTGCAGTTTTGCTGTGTAATCAGTGTAGATGTAAACAGTGATTTGCAGAGCTCTTTCTAGCCTATATAGTTCATCATGAATGCATGACCTGACACCCAGGAAGAGGCACAATGCAATGACGTCTTGGGTTACTTGACAAAAGTAGACATATTAGGCAGGAAAGCCACATATGCACTGGTTGGCTAGTGCTTATCGATGTGGTGTTTGAAGCTAACTTGTTTTCTGCTGTTTTGAAATACATTCAGCGTTAGCTAAGGGCTCATTCACAGCAGCGGCTGCGTTAGAAAACAGCAGCTGGTGTGTGCTGTGTTGAGAGCGCTGCCAATGTGTTGAGAACAATGTAAGCTTGTACAACATTGCGATTTGGTGTACTGCGTAGAGGAGAGAGCAGAGTGACGTAGGGATGGGCTGCTGCTGCTCAGATGCTGAGGCCCATGACTGGGAAAAAGTGATGAGCTAACTTTATTGCTTAAAGTGACCCTGTCATTTCTATTACAGAATCCAAAGGGAAGATCTCTGCAGTAGAAGAGCCATTATACTCACCTCTCTCTGTAGTCCATGTGCCCCACCTTCCCTCTGTTCCAATGCTGCAGCCTCTGACTGCATTTGACACTTCCAGGAGAGGCAGATGCCTGAGCCCCCAGCCATATATGCGGTTTCTTCCCCTGACCCCCTACATCACTATAAGACTTAGGGGTCAGAGAATGGAACCACAGTGGTGCTGGCAGACACATCCAACACTCTCGAGTGAGTTATACAGAGGCTGGAGCAGTGGAAGAGAGGGAGGTAGGTGGATATAATAGCTCTTCTATTGCAGGGAGCTTCCTTTTAGATTTTGGAACTGACAGGGTCGCTCTAACTGCAAAATGTAGGTAATCAGGCTGAATGTGCTATCTGGCAGAGCTATGCAAATCTCAGGACTGTATAGACCAAAATATAAATCCTATGGCCAGTCCACTCAACAGTTATATTTACTTTTTTGGTAGATTCTGAAATGTTAAACCATTTGACCCTTTGTATATCTTTTGAAAACTTCAATAGTAAGATACTTGCTGCAGAATTAATAAGGGTTCTAGGGGTGCCCCTTTCTCTGTGCTGGGTTTTTATTTATTTTATATTGTTTAGAATTCATCAGGACTGGGTACATCAAGGCCAAAAACTTCAAGGTGAACCAGGCTTAGAGTCAGGAAATATAGTAGGGGAGTCCCAGTGCTAAGGTCCCCAAAAGATATTAGTAGCCAGTCTGGATAACAGAATGCACTTATAACTAAAATTTTTATTTTGGTGGACTTAACCTTTAAATTGGCATCTGACTAAATTGCCACTAGTCTAAATTCCCTGCTCTGACATGGCTGGTCCCCAGCCGATGCTGACACAGGAGCTGAGCTAGCAACCCAACCTCATAAAAATTGACAGCCGTTACAGAAACAGCAAAATTTCTGCCCGCTTTGCAAAGCAGCACTGGAAGCACGGAAGGCGGTTAGTGTATAAAAACTTTGTCTTCCTGTTTACAGTTATCATGAAATTCTCTTTTTCCATAGGAGTTGACTCTCGCTGTAATGGAGACACAGCCCCTGGAGCAGCAAATCCAAAGTGTGGAGCGCAATATTGCGTTTTTAAAAAAAGAACAGCTGGATCTGTTGCATGATCTTCACCTGGAAATTCTCAGACTGCAAAAGCATTGCACAGGTAAGCTTCTAGTTCATTTATGACCCTTCTCCTTTACTTTCCACTGTACGTTTTGAGGCTTTATTTCTGCAACATGGTCTGCCATCACCACCAAGTTTTTGTTAATCTGAATATGGGATTTTTGTCTAAATTTGCATAGAATATATCAAATAGATATAATATACAGTATATACAGAATATATTAAATTAATGGGACCTGCAGGAATTTCCTGTGCCACTATCTAACAGTTTTTTTTTTACCAAGGGCAGACTTTCCTTGACTAGCTTGTTATAGCTTGTTAGGATGTGGTGGCTCATACATCAAGTTGCAGCAGCCTTTGGGGCGTGCCTGGATACAATGTGCATGTTTTACAGCAAGTTCAAGATGGATTGACTGCAGGGATGCAAAGTACTGATGAATATGAACGAACCAGCAGTATTTGTATCAGAAAAACAGCTTTGAGGAAGCATTGTATCCAACATAGTGGACACGTGCCAATAGACTGGTCATTTCACCTGCCATGTTTTACCAGTGTCAACGATGGATATTAATGCTTAAAGCAAATAGAAATAAACTCTATAAATAAAAAAATTGGTAGGTTAACTCTCTTCTGCCAAAAACCTCTTCTCTTTACTCAAGCAAATTTTAATTTCTGTGTACACTGTTAGGCGCATGCGCCATGCAGTATGCACTTCAGTGATATCTCCTTCGCACACCATACCAATGTACCCCAGAATTCAACAGGGGCTAGAACAACTGGTGGATGGTGCTGCAGTATACAGTTTAGCAGATATGTTCTCCTTACACCATTCTGCTTCAGAATATAATTGTATTGGTATTCCTTCAGCATGACATAAAAATGCAACATTTCGGAACCTCGCAGGGTCCCTTTTGTGCGAGGTTCCTAGCCTGACATAGGGTCCCTCCGTGCGAGTGTCCTTGCCTGATGAAGGGACCCTGCAAGATTCCAAAATGTTGCATTTTTATGTCATGATAAAGAAATACCAAAAAAATATATATTTTGAGACAGGATGATGTACGAACAACATATCCACTATGCAGTATGCACTCTTGGCTCATTCCCAGCATCTGTGGGATGATGCAGCTCCTGTAGATAAGGGTTACATCATCAGTGGACACCCAGTGGCCAAAAAGGATCGAAAAGAATCATTAGCGGAGATGGTGGCAGTGGGGTATGCCTAGATCTGTCATCGTTGGAGGACATCACAGTAGTAGCTAGGTGTGTCCCATAATCTGCAAATATGATATATGGCAAAAGCACACCTCCACCACCCAGTTTTCTTCCAATTTAAATAGTTCCAGGTTGTTTTATTGGATTACATGACTGTATCTTGCCATGTTGGTCAGCGTTTCACTTTAAAGAGGCCATTCAGGGCAAAGGAAATTCTACAGAAGCCATGGCGAATTTCTCTCTATTCCCCACACAGATTCATTTTTATTTTACACATAAAAAAGTTGGGATTGCAGCTGGATAAGTGACAGTGCTAGGGTGAATTATATTGATGCCTGTATTTTAGCATTGTTACCCATTTATAGAGAAATTCCCACAAAAAAATATTACATTTTGATTTTAGCAGCCGGGGACCAAGTACCTATAGCACCTGCCACCATTTTTATTGGTGGCTCCATTGTGGAATAAAATCACCTCTTTATGTTAAAGCTGGCTGTAGCTCCACTCTAGTCCAAATGCCAAAAAAATTTAAATTCTGTTGGGGGAGGTAAAGCCAGCACTAAGCCCCCGCCCCCTTTCTAAGCTGTTTGTTTACTATCATGAATGCCAGGGCTGTGTGATAGAGCTGCCAGTTGCTAGTAAACATAAACATACCGGACATCAGCAGCTATATCACACAGCCCTCACAGTGCTGATTGCTGATGCTATGTGATCTATTTGCCAGGGCTACCTATAAATACACAACCCTGGCAGATAGATCACAGCCCTGCAGATCTAAGTGAGCTTTTACCACTACGAATGAACAATCATTGCTGTCCGGGCTGTGCCATACACAGTACCAGCCCCAACATCGCTGTTTCTTCATTCATAAAAGATCACTCAGCGCTGCGGGGCTGTGATCTATCTGCTAGGGCTGGATATTTGCAAGCAACTCCGGCAAATAGATGTGCTTTACGTGAGTTGCATCCCATGCTGTTTGCTAAATACTGAGGAAAAGTCATAGAGAGGTGGTCTGGGCTGTGTCTAAGCCATCTGTGGAATAGCAAAAAGTTTTCCTGGCACACTCACAAGCTAGCATGTAAAAAAACTTGTCTCCCACTAAGGTTAAAAACAGAGGTTGGGATACACGTCTTCTGCAGAAAATGTGAAAGCCGCACAGCCGCGCCAAGGCACCTCTTATACTGCGGTCCTAACTCTAAACTATCAGAGGATCCATCTTGGAGCACACGGGGCAGAAGATAAAATTGGGTGCAGGTTTGTCAGGAGGAAGCCCAACAACCTTAAAGGCACAGAGACGCACAAGGGATCCCGCACATCCCAATGGCAGCTGAGACCCCCCATGCGTCACTGCACCAAAATAGTCAAGCAAAACAGATGACAAACGCACTCATCAATTCGTCACCAGCTTTACAGTAAGGTGCACACGGAATGGGCTTTAAACAGTAAAATAGCAAATAAGCCATCTGTGGAGCCCAGTACACTGCGCTCTAGCCACGGGAGACAGCTGTCTGCTGTATGCTCCATCACCACCCACCCATTGGCTGATCCAGCGATTCTTCCTAGGGACCGGCTGTATGTGCGTATCTTGTACCAAGCATGTATATATTGTCATTTTCTGATGTCACGTTTCTCACCGGGCCATTTTAGCTTATATGATCTGACTTTCTTTCCATGTGGCATGCTACATGGTGATTATTGTGGCCTTGGACAGGGTGGTGGGATGTCAGCAGCTGTTATTTCCATGTCCTTTTAGATGGCGGTGACAGTGCTGGTCTCCAGTGCTTGATTACTTCCGATTAATCACTTTGAGCAAAACACATAAAGGTTTATTCTTTGATGTCTATTTGATCTGCGCATACCTGTATATTTTCACAATAAATCTTACAGTTAAGCAAGACAAAAAAGGAATGAAGAGGTTTCATTTTACTACGATCCTTAGCCACTTGAAGACCGGGGTGTTAAACCCCCTTCCTGTCCAGGCCATTTTTCACTATTCAGCACTGAGGTACTTTGACTGACATTTCATGCAACGCTGTACTGAAATGAACAAAATTAATTTAATATAATCGTTTTGGGACAGGTAGAGCTTTCTTTTAGTGGTATTTAATCACCACTGGGGTTTTTATTTGTTACTATATAAAAAATTACCAAAATGTTTGGGGAAAAAACAGTTTTCCCAACATTATGTTATGAAACATTTATTATTACCCATTTTTTTTTCTAAATTATAAAAGATGTGGTTCGGTCGGTAAAATAGGAACCAAACATGTCAAGCCTTAAAATTGTGTGCACTTCAACATTCGCAGTGATATGTAACATGTGTGGTGCAATCATGGTTTTCGCACGTAGACACACCCGATGATTGCACTGTTTACCTTTGTATGTGCATATTATGTGGGGGTGGGGACTTACAATTTGTTGTTTTGATATGCAACTTTTTTTTTTACATTTTTATTGCTATCACATTGCGGGTTAACAAGCTGCAGCAATGGAATGTCCCTCTGTGTCCTCACATCCTATACACTGTGTTGGATCCTTAGATTTTCATAGGCAGCCCTGCCTCAAGGGTTTAGAACACATTTTTGCCTTGAGAAATCTCCCAAATGGGGATATAGAGAGCTACTTTAAACTAAAAGCTGGGCTTAAACCACTTGTTATACAAATGGCCATAGTTCACTAACAATTAGAGCTTGTTCACACTAGGTGTGTAATCTGAATTGATCAATGCAGGTTCACTGCAAGGGTGCATAGAAAACAATTGTTCTCTATGTGCCCTGTTCACCCCATACACGTACAGTGATGTCAGTTGCATAAAAATGCAGCATGTCAAAGTAAACAGTGTGGTTCTTTGTAACAGTGCATCACGTTGCCCTTCACAGTGCACATGTTATATGGTGCATAACCCATGCATGCTGGTGTAAACAGACTCTAATAGACTTTGTGAAGCTGGACTAGTAAATATGTAACATAAGGCATGTGTAATTGTAGCTACAAAAATGCATATATTTGGCTACCATTTAGCCATATATTACAACTCCAAGGCTGTAATCAGCCTTTGGAACCTATATTGTTTTTGCTATTTTAATGTATGCCTTTTGTTTGTCTCCGGTTGGGCATTGAAAACATACTTTAAACACACACACTGGAATAAACCTATTGCTGACAATGCAGGATATTCATTGCGAAGGTATGAATGATAATACATCTATTTTTTTATTGTGGAGTGTCTTCCCATCAGGGTTGGATTTGCCAATAAACACAGTAGGCATGTCTCTAGATGCAGTAGAGACTGTATTGTTATCAGCCACATAGTTTTCCCCATCAGAAATATAGTCATCTCATATACAGGTGAAACTCGAATATTTAGAATATCGTGCAAAGTTCATTTATTTCACTAATGCAACTTAAAAGGTGAAACTAATATATGAGATAGACTCATTACATGCAAAGCAAGATAATTCAAGCCGTGATTTGTCATAATTGTGATGATTATGGCTTACAGCTCATGAAAACCCCAAGAACCCCAAATCCACAACCTCAAAAAAGTAGATTATCACATGCAATCAATAAAACATGGATTGTACATAGAACAATATCAGACCTCTGAAAAGGTGCAAGCATGCATATGTACTCAGTACTTGGTTTGGGCCCCTTTTGCAGCACTTACTGCAATTACTTTAGCACGATATTCTAATTATTCGAGTTTCACCTGTAAGCTTAATTCCATTTTCTCACAATATTTTAAGCCAGGTTAGGACCAGGAAATCAAAGAAATGTTCTTTGTGAAAGAGATGGGCATCTGTCTTGGGCTCTAGTGTTGGAATTCTTACTATGCTTTTCAGCATTTATTATAACTACTTTGCTACGCCTACTAACTCATTTGACTTCACCCAGCATTTAAGTGACCCTCTCATTTGCCCATGCAGGACAAAGTTTCAGGTTCACCTTAACCCCCAGACCCCCTAAAGCACATACCTTTCCTCACTCCCATGCTGTGGTTATTGGCTGCCAGAATTGGGGAGGGAAAGTCTTGTGGGAGCTGTCAATCAGCTTGTCACAGCTCACAAAGGACTATGGACTACTTCCCCAGTCCCATGTTTGGTCCAATCACGATGGTTTGGTGCTGTCACATGGTAGAAGGCTAATGGTTCAAATACTTAACAATAGTGAGCAGTGCCATGCATTTCACTTCTTTACCGGTGACCGAACGGAGTGGTGCCGGAACTAGTAAAGGTATATAAGTAAGCAAGTATGCAAGTAATCCAATCCCCCTTCCCCGGCACTACATGTCCCATAATTCATAGCACGAAAGCATGCATACACAGCCCTTGCAAGACATGTTCAATTTTGCTGGGGGTTTGCCCTGCAAATATCTGTAAACGTTCATTCCATGTGGATATGTTCTAAAGTGAATGTTATTTTGTTGCTTCTTTATAAGGGGCTGTATTTTTAAGTTTTTATCATGTAATATCTCATTATGGCCACTAGGTAGTGCTGGGGAACATAGAAAGTAAACGCTTGTGCCTAATCACGTGCGTGCGCGCACACACAAACACGTAACTATGCTCCTTTTACCATGTAGTGGCCATAATGTGATATTACAGGAAAACATAAAAAAAATTGATTACACTTGTAATGAAGAAAATCTAAAGAACTTTCATTTTGCCATACACCCACACAGAACGAATGTTCAAAGATATTCTGAGGGTGAACAGACCTGTAAATTATTTATAAATAGACCCCTAAGGCTTGATTTTACAGCTTACCAGTACCTACAAGGTTATTCACAAAAGGGTAAAGAGTTTGGAGAAGGCAGTGAACAGTCTAGGACAAAATAGCTGATTTGGAAAAATTCTCCAATTCAGCTCCCTTTCCAGTTCAGCTATGTTGTCCTAGATTGTTCACTTTTCCTGCCTTCTCCAGCCTGTCTGCCAAGATTCTGCTTTCCATTGAAAATAAAAGAGAAATTAATTGTGATTTTAGTGCCATTGTTACAAAGGTTGAAGATGCATTTATCCACAATGCCTATAGCTGCAGAGGTGAATGAGGGCTGGTTTTAAAGTGCTTTCACTGCTTGATTGAAATATGTAAGTCCTTTAATGTCCAAGGTGTGAACACAGGTTCACTTCAACTGACCCTTTTGGTTTGACCTACATTGACAAAGGAAAGCATTGCTTTAAGATCCACAGTTATAGACCTTTCTTTGGCTAAACAATTACTGGGAACACACAGCTCTCAGATATTCCCCACACATTGTGATTATACTCTGTCTCCTCTTCTCCACACACAGACACCAGGAATAGGGAGAGAAAACAAATCACAGTGATAGGATCCATAGACATAGAAGACACATCAGTGGAAGAGTGTGAAAGGGATATGCATACATGGAAAAAAGATTGCAATCAATAAGAAGGTGGGGGGTTTGTTCCATTCAACGAACAGACCTATTTTGCTAGTTACATATAAACCTAGCGTATTGAGCTGGTAATGATTTTACCAAGGACACAGCTTTCATGTATCAGTGAGATTCACTGTACTGTAAATGATGAATCACACCAGCTAAACCGTTGTTCCATTTAGAACCTGAGCTTTCTATTATAGAGAATTGTCACATGCCAGATTCCCTAGACCCTCATATAAAACACTCACTGCCAGATGGGTTAAAATAATTACAGAACACAATAGCCATAGGAAAACTGAGCCCACCGTAGTTTTCTGCCCGTGGCAAGGTTTATGGTGTATGCCTGAAATTCAGCTGATCATTTTTTTTTTTTTATACTTATTGCTTTCTAAATGGACTGAAAGCAAAACAGCACATAAATGCACCCTCCAAATCCAGGCTGCGGGCAAAATATAACTGAAACCTCCAGCTTCAGCTCTGTTAGTATCAGTATGCAGTGGTGTATTCTGGTTTGGAGCTGCCCTAGGCAAGATGAAACTAGCGCACCCGACCCCCCCTAAATCTGCAGGATCTGTGGTGGGCTCTGCCATAGAGCCCACCATAGATCCTGCAAAGCCCCCGAGACCCCACAGAGCCCACCACAGCTCCTGCACAGCCCACCCGAGACTCTCAGATGGGCTGTGCAGAATCCATGCTGGGCTCTGCAGGATCCCTTTAGCAGCAGTGTGATCATCTTACCTGCTGCTTGGTCCCCGGCCTCCTCCACTGCTGGATTGGTTCTTCTCTGACCCGGCTTCTTACGGCGCCCTGGCCCCGCCCCCTCCTGCTGCTCCATCTCACCCCCTCCTGCTGCTCTGACTCCTCTGCCTCTTCCGCCGCCTCCACGCCGATTTCTATGGCTCCTCACCGACTCCATTCTTTGACTCCTCTGCCCGGCTGCCCGTGTGGCCTGGGAACTACAAAGGGTGGTACTCACAGACAGAGAATATTTTGTTTGGCTTTTTGAAGACCCAGGTTTATGGCCACTGGGAAAATTAGACCACAGCCAGTCATAAAAAATTTGTAAGTTGTCAGCCATCTATACAAGATGAATGGCAGAGCCACTCAGTATGTGAAAGGCTTGCTGCTGGTATAAACTATTTAAATCATAACTCCAGGCAAAAGTGCTCTTAACATGGCTCTAGAACATGGTGACTCAAGAATCGTTAGACCTCTGCAGCAGGGGGGGGGGGGGGGGAACTTCTGGGGCT
>NW_017306410.1:377335-396552 GCF_000935625.1 Nanorana parkeri | reverse complement strand
GAGATACTCCAGGGACTGGTCAAAGAGCAAGCCAGCTCCAGGCATCGGGTGAGTATATATATTTGTTTAGCACCTAGACAAAAATCAGCACGTAACCTTTGCAGTGTGGGGGTAGCCCCACTGCAAGGGTCAAGACAACTTTTGCCCAGAGTTCTGCTTTAAGCTGGCAGTATGGGCAAAATACAGAAAAGTTTCTGCACAATTAATAAATGCAACATTTTTGCATGTCCTCTCTGGCCTCCTTGATATTGTTGTGTCGATGGGCTTTTCTTTACATTTGGGCTTTGGGTCTATTAAGGCATGGACCCAAAGCATTTCACCAACTGGGTTTCCGCCAGAGTTTTCAGAGAATTGGATCTGTGAAAGGACAGGTATGTGTAATTAAAGCTTTACTAAGTCCTCCTGTGATAGTTCAGATAGGTTCAGCTCACTTTCCACTGGGGAGTGCCTGTTACCATGGGAGGATTGAAGCTTCTTCTCACATAGGTATGTTCCCATACAAAAATAGCCCAGCTGATGCTTACATTTTCTAACCTGGACTGAATTATGAATATGGTCCTGGTTAGTGTAGAACACTTTATTCAGTATTCATATGGCATGTAGCTGACATAGGCCTGTATGTTATTTTGTTTTTGAGCTCATATTTGAACAGAAGTTAATTATTTTGTTTAGGAGTACAAAAGTATTTTCTGATATTGTTAGCAAAAGACCACGAACACAATCTCAGTGAATGATATAACCCAGGGAGTCATGATAATACAACATACACTGGTTGAAAAAAAGCAAATCCATTTGAACAGTACATGGGTTCAATATCTTACCACCATAACTGACTCATGTTCCTTAATTCAATTTGGCTGGAAATTACAAAGACGGCTTTGCAGCTTACTTTCTAGAGGTCACAGAGCAGTTACTGCCTACAGTTCAACAATATAAATGTGCATTCATGCTGCAATTACTGCAGTGCAGACTCTTAATAGAAATACAGTACCTAGAGGGTTTAAGGTTCACTGCAGATGATGAAACATTGCACTCGACTATTATAAGAGCTCTACCAGCTAGAGCAAGCTTTAAATAATTAAATTTCCTATTCCCTAGAAGTACTGCAACAGCAAAAAATGGGCAGAATTAAACTTGTGTGTTTCAAAAAAAAAAAAAGATATATTTTATTGTTGGTAGAATCTGAAGAGTTAAACCACTTGCTTTCGCAGAGCTTTTTGCAAGCTTTGGTGACGCCTTTAAAGCAACATTCAGCTCCACTTTGGGAATGTTAAGCAGGGGCGTCCCGAGGCTGGATGACACCCAGAGCGGTAACCGGGTTTCACCCCGCCGAGACGTCACCACGCGCGTGCCTGATGACGTCATCGCGCACCCGCGGCAGTATTCTGATACCTGCCAGCAGCCATCTTGGACAGAGAGAGGAGGGGACAGTCACCTGGCGGGATAAGGTATGCCGCCGGGTCCCCTCCTCTCTCCTGATACTGTCGGGCGTTTGGTCCATGACCGAGCGCCCGACTTTTCAGAGGGGGGTGACACCAAAATGACTGTGAGTTATTTTGGTGTCACCCCTCCAATGGTGTCACCCGGGTGCGGGCCGAACCCCCCGCACCCCGCTTGTGACGCCACTGCTGTTAAGTATGTTTTGTATTGGAAATTATGACTGTCACTTTAAACAAGCTGCTAGCAGGCTTCAGTAAGCTTTAACCATGCTAGAAGCTTGTTGAAAGCCTGCACATACCTGCTAGCAACTTGTGTGATGTGACAATCAGCACTCCCATTATAAGATCAGATTCCCAAACTAAAAATGAAGGCTTCAACAAAGCTGCCCAAAGCTTTGCAAAATCTTGCTGTGCACAGTTCTTGTACAAGTCGAAGCCCATGTGAACAAGGACTAGATGTGTCCCTCATAGAAGATTTCCCTTCAACTGCTGTTGTGGTGACTGTGACGCATACACTCTCAACCTCACCCTGCAAAGAGATTATCCACCTCATGGGACAACGATATATACACAAGCAGACTGAGAGTCACTGTCACTGGGGCAGGTCAACTGAGCAGTTAACTCTTTGCATACACACAGCAGCTGCCACCACATGTTTAAAACAGAAACAATCGCTGCTCACAGCCTCCACGGTATGATTATGACCGTTTAAGAAATGTCTGTATCACTAGATGTCATGCTCAGACAGGAATGTGAGGGAGTTTATACCACAGTAGCTTATACAGAGAGGAAGAGATTCCTAATTTCTAGCTACAGCATTCACACAGTTTGAGCTTCATCACATTTCATTATCATAACAGTGACAACCTTAAAATGTTGAATATTTCGTTCACCTTACTGTCCCTAAAACAGAGAGGCTGAATTTGCCATGTGGGGATACAGACAGCATTTAGAGGCAGATCAGACAAGGGATTGTTGTGTCACAATGTGTTAACGTGAATATAAATAAATATCTTTGAATTTGGTGAAGTTCCACAGAGAGTTGTCTGAAATTTGATGCCCACATAAAAAATTAAAGTTACAATAATGAACAATGTGTACTCACTGAAAAAAAAAAAAAAGCAATAGCCAAAACTTTTTTAAAGTTGGATAGAGTGGAAGCACATTGGAAATTCTTTCTGCTTTTTATTGCTCCTCGCCTGACTTTTTGTTTTGTCATTAGAATAGGAAGTGAGTTAAATGATTTCTACGGGGCCACAAGGACAGGAAGTCGAGTGATTACTCCACCAGTGGGGACCCAGGCTACAATAAAAAAAACTTGACAGAGGTTCCTATTCTGGCTAAAGGTTTTTAAAAAATTAAGTAAGAAAACTTTAGTAATAAACATTTTAGTCATTACTGAATACAAGAGGCTCAGGCAGCAGATAACAGAATACAAAAGAAAGAAGAAATGTTACTAATACCATAGGCTTAAAAATAGTTTCAGCCTCCCACACTCTACTGTGACTTTCTATCCAAGTGTGTAAACTAAAAATACTTTATAGATAGATAGATAGATAGATAGATAGAAGATATGGAGAGAGAGAGAGAGAGGTAGAGAGAGAGAGAGAGAGAGATATGGGGAGAGAGAGAGTTATGGGGAGAGAGAGAGGGAGAGAGAGAGGGAGAGAGAGAGAGAGATATGGAGAGAGAGAGATAGAGAGGGAGAGATATGGATAGAGAGGGAGAGATATGGATAGAGAAAGAGAGGGATAGAGAGATATGGATAGAGAGAGATATGGACAGAGAGATGGATAGAGAGAGAGAGATATGGACAGAGAGATGGATAGAGAGAGAGAGATATGGATAGAGAGATATGGATAGAGAGAGAGAGAGAGATATGGATAGAGAGAGAGAGAGAGAGATATGGATAGAGAGAGAGTGAGAGAGAGAGGATAGATAGATAGATAGATAGATAGATAGATAGATAGATAGATAGATAGATAGATAGATAGATAGATCATTTAGGGTGCCTGGATAATACACTGTAGTAGTGGGCTCCACTGGAATCACTTCTTTTGAAGGTCTCATTTCAATAGCAAAAAAATAGCAGATTAACATTTGGGGTCCCAGTATGAAAAGGGTGAGATCAGATCTCTAGATTTGTAAGAATGTGCCGTATAGCTTTCAGCCTTCAGCTAACATAAATTATTTATCTGCTGCATTGATGTAAAAAAACGTCAAACCCAGGAAGCAGCTTGGTGACACAAGCTAAGTTATACAATGGAAATATTGATAGAACGGAGCCTGATATAACAAAGAAAAGTGTCTTCGTTAGCAATCAGCATGAGATAGAAATTATCTAATGTGTTTCTATGAGAAACACAGACAGTTATTTTTATGCAAGACACTTTGATACATGAAACCCATGGCAATATATCACTACTTTGCACTGCAGAACATTTGGAATAACTGTAATGCTGCAAAAATGTAACCTGAGTGGTGGACACAGTATAATGTCAATGCAAAAGTGGTTAGTGGCACATTATGGATATAATGATTGTTTTAGAGGCACCATTTGAGTAGTATTAGAAATGGAAACTTGTATATACTGTATCCGGAAAGGTGAACCAGACTGAAATTACAGTTTTTAGCCAAAATCCAAGGTAGTGTTCAGATGTACTAATAATAAACTGAAGGCCTGCTAAAAGGCTTCAAACCTTTTACTCCAAAATGTGTACTGCGGTCACCACAAGCATTTTCTTTAGTAGTGACCGCAACAATATTGACACTCTGCTTTTAAAGTAAAAGTCTATTTTTGTTATAAAAGATATTACCATCTAGGTGAGCTATTATTCATAGCACATTTATTGCAGAGCCTTGCATACTTCTGCCTGGTAGATATTGATGGAGGTCTTACCAGCACAGTCTCAAGCCAAGGGCAAAGTGGGGGCTTCTGCCTTCACTTTAATCGTGTGATTAGATGTTTTGCTGTAGAAACAAAAGCTGCAGCCCCAGAATCACTTGCAAGAGTCATTGAAAGTATCTGCGTGTCAACCATCATTCATACACAATAAAGGGTTTATTAAAAGGACTAATTCTGTCATTTATTATAATATAAAAGTGTATCCAATGCCAAGATTTTGGGGGATAGAGTGGTGAAAGTTTGGGGAACCCCTGTCAGGTTTTTTTATTGATGCAAACAAATCCATTCGGCCCCTGGCCCTTATTGACGAAGTGAGGGGACGTTCATCTAACGGTATTATAACTATGTAAAAGAAATAGCCAGCATATCTCACGGTATTGGCTGTATCTTTTACTGAGGTGGGGATATTCGCCTCTCTGTTTGTCCTGGTGACAGCTGTCACAAAAAGCAAGGGAAAATCCAAAACTTTGAGTTGCCTCCAGAACAGGAGGGTAGGAGAAATCTTCCAGTGGGAAAACCTTTTCCAGTGACAACTGCCTAAGGGGAGGTTTGGAGACATTTCCTCACACTTCCTGTTGTGTTTATAGGACAGGAAGAGAAGAGAAATCTCCCTAATGAGACACAGATGGCAAAAACGTAAAGGGGCCTTGAACCAACGCCTGCTCTATCCAAAATGTAAAAATAAAGTTTTGGTTTTAGCTTTACTTTAGCTAAGTTATGTAAGCCATCAATACAGCCAAATACTGATGGGCTCTAAAAAGAATAAAAAAATAAATCAATGCAAACTAATGCAGTTGTGGATCACATGACCATGTTACCTTAAGTCAAAGTAGGCATGTTCCTATAGGTGGCAGAAGCAAAGAGGACGCTTTTTTGCCAGTATCATTATCAGCTTTAGGGCCAATTCACACCAGACACCGTGCGTTCCGGCCCGATTGAATCGCATTTCGGCCGGCTCACTTTGTTGTGGGCGGGAGGGGGCGGTCCATTGAAGTGAATTGCTTCGTAGCCACGCCCTTGGCCGCAATGCAATCGGCCACATGGGAACGCATGGAACATCAATGCCTGCGTTCCGGTCTGTTCCAGTCAGAAAAAATAGTGCTTGCAGCATTTTTTTCTGACCGGAGCAGACCGCAGGCATTGATGTGCCTTGCGTTCCCGTGCGGCCAATTGCATTGCGGCCGGAGGGCGTGGCTACGATGCAATTCACTTCAATGGACCGCCCCCTCCCGCCCACAACAAAGTGAGGCGGTCGCAATGTGATCCAGTGCGTTCCGGCCAGAATCAGGTCGGAACGGACTGTGTCTGGTGAGAAAGGGCCCTTAAAGTGTATTTACACTTTTACAGTCAAATTTGAGAAAACCTGTCTGTATGTTTCTTCTGTGTATCTATTCACACAGCATCATTAAAAATATTCTCTTCAAAAAATGTCTTCACTTTTAGATGTTTTGTTGCAGCAGGCAACATGGCTGGTTTTTCTGAGCCCCTTCACAGTGATCTGTCCTTATAGAAAGACTTAGGACTGAAATGTGAGGATTGTGTTTCTCTCATTAACTTCATTAACAGAACATGGAGAAGCATCTCACTCCTCACAACCCCTCCTAACATTACAAAGAAAGAGAAACAAGAAGAAACGTTAACCCTTAAAACCCTTACACAAGTAAAAGCAATCTAAACTGCGAGAAGCATGTTTTTATTTTTTAGCTGATGCAATGTGAATGGGAACATGTAACAAATGTAAGATAGGTGTTATCCCAATTTGACTGTGAAAGAAAAATCAAAATTTCTTGCTTCTTGCTTTATATTGTGTTCCTGTCACCAGTAGAAATACAGTAATTTCCTATTTACTTTATTAAACGTATTCAAAGAACTCCCGGAAAAAAATGATCTGCGCTGCAAGGGTTAAGTGCTTGTTTGTGTCTAGGTAAAAAAAAAAAAAAGTTATACTTACCTGACCCTCTGAGCCGGCCAGCTCTTAGACCGGTCCCTGGAGCCTCTCTCCCCCTCAGCTACAGCAGTCTAAGGATTCTCGAGTCATCACTTTCTATACACTGTGTATAGGATGTGAGGATGCTGAGGGACATACCATCACTGCTACGAAGGAAGAGAGAGGCTGGAGGGAGCGGTGTCACAGCCGGCCAGATCTGTGGCTCGGGTGAGGACATTTATTTTTTTAAAGGAGAGCTATGGGGTTAGGGCTTTTCCCCATAGTTCTCCTTAGGGTAACGGAAGGACACAAATTAGCATCCTTCCGTCCCCCTAGGCTCAGTATACCGCGAGCTGTAGCTCGCGGTATACTGAGACACCGCAGCTGAAGCGGATCCCGGCAATTGTGCCGGGATCCGCCCAGCTGGGTGACTGACAGTTGGCTCTGCCTATCTAGAGGCAGCTGTACCCGCCCCCTGCCCTGTCCGTTCCGTCAGTCAGCGCTGGTGGATCGGAGGGGGGAATCCAGCCCCTCCCCTGTCACGGCAGAGAGCTCACCTCCCGATCTACTGAGCCGACCTGTGACAGTCTCATTGTCCTCCATCCACACAGTTAAGTGTAGATGGAGGAATCTGTTGCACTTTTCCATCTGACCACAGAAAATCTGCAGATGATTGTAAGGTGTATGGCCAGCTTAAGGGCAGGCGTGTGTAGATAGACGAGCACTTGTTTACACCCGGTTACCCCCGACTCAGGCTAGGTCCAGAAAAACATTTTGCCGGACCTGATTGTGGCAGATCGGGGGTACTCTGATGTAAACGGACACATGTCTGTTTATATGTGATTCCCCATAGACCAATATGGGGCTCTGTACTGCTCTGATCAGGAGGGGATCTGTGCATGGCTCCCCCCGATCAGCCCCTGTGTTAAAGAGAAATTTGTATTTCGAACTTTAGCACAGTTTCCTGGAATTGGTCATAGTGCTGTCACTAACACTGAAGTATCAGGACACCTGATATTCACATACTAGTTCCAGGTCACCATGGCAGTTGTCTTTTTACTGACAGATTCTTATTAAAATAACAGCAACTTCTTTGCTGGGACTCTGCCTCCTGTCACCACAAACCTCTGCTCCCTATTTACCATTTGATCAGTGCAGATTGAAAAGATCAGCTAATCAGTATTTTTCATGGCCATTTAACAATCATTTTCCAGCATGTTCATATGTCTGCAACTGATGTAGAGCTCATTACTGCTGCGTTGCTTGCAAAAGTTGCCTAATGTTTCATCATTTATAATGTATAGCCAGCCCTGGCTGCCTACTGTAGTACATTGACTGAGGCCTTCTGCATCATTGGATACAAATATTTGTTAAATTGGAAAGTGCAGATCATAAGACATCTATGACATCAGTGTAAATATCAACATGACCTCTGTTGAGTGTGGCCCTCTGTGTACTTGTATACAGTAACATTTTGTGTACTTGTAAACAATAACATTTTGTGTACTTGTAAACAATAACATTTTGTGTACTTGTAAACAATAACATTTCGTTCGTTTACAAAACATTAAATGTTTATGGTTTGTTACACCTTTTCTTGCTGTGAGGGTGCATTCCCACTCATACATTTCAAAGTGACTCTAAACTCATGAGTTAAATCTCCCATGATAGACTACAATCTCACATATAGTATTCTAATTTGTATTGAGATTGTAGTCCATCACTGGAGTGAGTTTGGAGCAGAGGCTACTGTACAACACACAGGGACCATGGGGAACAAAAGTAGCCACCCTCCAGAAGGAAGGACAGTGTCAGCAACGATTCAGAGATGATTTGAGGATCTACAGCCGAGTGATATACAAATAAGATACATTTTTGTTAATAGTTAGGGTACTTGAATGCATTTTTTTTTTAAACTCCTTAGTTTAGTGTCACTTTAAAGTGACATTAAACCCTCAGATTTTTTAACATAAACCAATATTGTAATGTGTGCCTTACTGTAATCCATGGTTGTTTCCCTTCTCTTTGCTGCTTTTCCTTTTAAATCCTCATGTCTTCTCATGCTTGGTGAGAACTTCCCTTTTCAACTCAGGGCCTCTTCCTGTAGTGCTGGCTCAGGTTTCAAGCCTATACAAACGTATACACAGACACCGTGTATCTATTCCTCAGACAAGGCAGTCTGCTGCAAAACAGAAGTTCTGCAGAGCATGAGAACAGATACAGATTTAAAAGGAAGAGCAGCAAAGAGAAGGGAATCAACCATGGATTACAGTAAGGCACACATTACAGTATTGGTTTATGTTTTTGTGTACTTGTAAACAATAACATTTCGTTCGTTTACAAAACATTAAATGTTTATGGTTTGTTACACCTTTTCTTGCTGTGAGGGTGCATTCCCACTCATACATTTCAAAGTGACTCTAAACTCATGAGTTAAATCTCCCATGATAGACTACAATCTCACATATAGTATTCTAATTTGTATTGAGATTGTAGTCCATCACTGGAGTGAGTTTGGAGCAGAGGCTACTGTACAACACACAGGGACCATGGGGAACAAAAGTAGCCACCCTCCAGAAGGAAGGACAGTGTCAGCAACGATTCAGAGATGATTTGAGGATCTACAGCCGAGTGATATACAAATAAGATACATTTTTGTTAATAGTTAGGGTACTTGAATGCATTTTTTTTTTAAACTCCTTAGTTTAGTGTCACTTTAAAGTGACATTAAACCCTCAGATTTTTTAACATAAACCAATATTGTAATGTGTGCCTTACTGTAATCCATGGTTGTTTCCCTTCTCTTTGCTGCTTTTCCTTTTAAATCCTCATGTCTTCTCATGCTTGGTGAGAACTTCCCTTTTCAACTCAGGGCCTCTTCCTGTAGTGCTGGCTCAGGTTTCAAGCCTATACAAACGTATACACAGACACCGTGTATCTATTCCTCAGACAAGGCAGTCTGCTGCAAAACAGAAGTTCTGCAGAGCATGAGAACAGATACAGATTTAAAAGGAAGAGCAGCAAAGAGAAGGGAATCAACCATGGATTACAGTAAGGCACACATTACAGTATTGGTTTATGTTAAAAAATCTGAGGGTTTAATGTCACTTTAAGCTTTTAATGCCTGTAAAACACATGCTCTAGACTAGAGAATCTCTTCTTCACATTTCAGTGCAGTGTGCTTTTTAATAATAGTGATAACAGCATTTGAAGTGTGTTTTGCCCTAAAATGCATGTTGCTTAGAAATGAATGGCAAAACATTTAAAATGCATGCTAAATGCATTTGAAGAATAAACAAAATTGCAGCAAGAAATTATTTTTTAAAAGCAGGGATGTAGTTTCCTTTAAAAATATAGCACATGTAAGTTGCACATAAGTGCATAACAAACACATTGCTAGACATTAAAATGTGTGCGAAATGTACATGCTAATGTGTTACAACACATACTTGTACATGCATAGGTGTGACTATCCTAATAGCTGTAACACTAGGACAGGTGTTGCTGATATGTATTTCCCATGACATTCAGTGATCTACACATTATGGAAGATGAAGTTCAATTTTTTTTATACTATATGCTTAGTACCAAGGAGCATTCTCTGCTACTTGTTATAACCATTGATCCCTTTTCCTAGGGAACAAACAGCAAATACCAGAGACACAACACTTGGCACACAAGGCAGCATATGACTGGGATGGTTCTTAATGCCGGTAACATTTCAACATGGTAACTATGGAGCATTACTGTGGCAATAATGACGGGACAGTCTTTCTATTTAGAATGACTGAGTTTCCCTAATTTTCTTATCAACTTTAGATATCTGTGTTAAATTTTGAGCACATAAAATGGAACCTTGCAGCATAACAGTTCAAATACAAAACTTTGCTGCTTCTACACTCCATCCTCCAAGGCTTGGCTTCTGGACCACTGTCCTACTTTCAAAGGCCCAGCTGTCTGCCTGAACCTCCTTATTGGAAACATCTCAATCAGAAAGTCCAGTTTCTCCCATACAGAAGAATATCCTCCCTAAATGCCACACCATGGTCATGATTTAGGGGTGCACCCTACCACTCTAATATATGTATAAACACGATGCTATGGGCTTATATCACAACTCAAAGAGGAATAGAATGTAGTAAAATCTGACGTTTTTATTGCTGTCTGTGAACTCTTTCAGGTAGATTTGCCCTAACTTCCTTCTCCTTGTGACACCAGGACAAGGGAAATGGGTTTCATCAAGACAGAAAGAAACAGACAGGTTTTCGAACATTTCCCCACGCAAAAAAAAAAGTGTTACAAATCTTTTCCCACTCAATGTTCCCTAATAATAGAAAAAAGTGTTGTCTGTGTCCCCATATTTTAAATTTACCAGGACGTCCGGTCCAGGACAGGAAATGAGAGAAAGTCTTCCCAGTGGAAGCACAGACAGCATCCAAACTCTGAACAAGGACCTAACCTCTCCCCACACTTTCCAAAACAAAAAAGGTTTTGGCTAGAGTTAGACTTTAATTATGCTCTATGAATAAGCAGGGAAAATGTAATTTGATTGGTAGACATGGTTCAAAGTATGCAATTATCTTTTTCACTATGTTTTTCATTAGTCCACCAGACTTCATTTAACAGTACATTTATTTTAGATTTCACTAATTATTAATGGGATTAGATTAAACAATGAAAGCTGCAATACTGAAGGCATTAACTATTAACCATAATGTAAATGATTTATGTATCACTCAGCTGTAGATCCTCAAATTATCTCTGAATTTGTGTAATACACAAATAAGTTACATTTTTGTTAATAGTTAAGGTACTTGAATGCATTTGTAAGATTTAACTCCTAAGTTTAGTGTCACTTTAATTAAGTTGCTGAATAAGAGCACAAATATACACTACATGTGTGCTGTCCATGTCCAGATCCTCCATTCACCTAGTTTACTACACATACCTTTTGTTTCCCCGGAGTCTTCTAAAAGGACACTTGAACGGTTATTCACAAAGCTAGCCAAAGGATCAGCCGTAGCTTCGGCCGCCAGAGCCCTTCCGTTCAGTAGAACCGAAGGGCTGCTGTACGGGCTATTCACTATAGCCCGTACAGCTCCCGAAGCTGGCCAAGCCGAAGGCATATGCTTCGGCTGGACTGAGCCGAAGTGAAACCTGAAGCGGGGCGAACGGCAGGCCAGTTGCAGGTTACCTGGGGACGCTGAACTGTCATTAAACAATGACAACTTGGCAGAGCTGGCCATGACGTCAGTTGTTATTCATTGGCCAGGACCTGCTAGAAGACTCTAGCAGGTCCCGGCCAATAGGAAACAGTTGGGTGGAACTAGCTGTCACTGCTAGCTCCGCCCAATCGTTTGTTTCTTTTTTTTATTCTTTTTTCAATAATCTTTAATTTTTTAAATCTTTATTTATTTTTTTAAATTGATCATTTATCTGCCTTTGTGAAAATTTGTTTTTCTACTTTTTTTTTTCTACTTTTTCACTGTTTTTCTATTCTGTTCGGTGTCACGGAGGTACCAAGCAGAATGGCCGAGCCAAATGCCGCTCGGCAGCATTCGGCTATTCACTCACTGCCGTTCGGCCCCTATGAGAATAGGCCAGATGTTGGATCGGCTGAGTCGAACTCCTTCTTCACTTCGGCTCAGTTGAACATGTTGAGCATGTTTGGCTGAGCCAAAGCAAGCCGATGTACGGCTGATTTCAGCCAATGTACGGCGGAAATCAGCTGCACAATCCTGAAGTGAATAGACGAACAGCGTTCGGCTCACTTCACTTCGAGTGGTTTATTCACTCGGCTGCCTTTGGCAGCTGTGGGAATAACCCTCTTGGTTTTCAAATGTAGACTTCCTGCACCAAAGTCCAAGATCTGGCACACTTCCTTGCAAGGCAAGCGTATCTGTGCACATCAGCGCAGTTGAGGGTTGGGTGCCAGAACTCCAGGTTCAGAGTTGGAAGCTGCCACATGAATACAACCCATATTAAGGGCTCCTCAGGGAATTAAGGGGAAGACCTTCAACAAACATAAAGGCACTTGTAGGCACAAGAAGGCTTTTCTGCTTTTAAGATATTGCATTGCCTTTATGGTGTGTGTACTTACTTAACAACAGTAATGGTCTTCAGTTTTCCAAATCCTCCTGTCGAGAAAAGCACTAATAAGGTAATTTCATAAGTTAAATAATTTTGCAGTTTCAGAAGGCCTTGTGTAATGTGCATGTTTGGTCAAGAACCAAGATTAATGCTAAAACACATCCCTAGCTTGTTGTACAATGAAACAGAAGCAGCAGACTGATTAAGTAATCCCTCTTGCTCACTCTGCTCTCATGTCAGCACCTCAGCAGGGCCAAAATGACTTTTTAAATGCCCACACTCTGGCAGTCAGACCACTGTTGAACAAGGGAATACAAAATGCTGGTAATCCTTGATAGCCCACCGTTTCCTTTCCCTCTGATATTTGCCTTCTCCATGCTACCCCGCCGCCTGGTTCACTGAGTTAAAAAACCAGTGTATGCGCTGTGAGGGTGTTTGTTGAAGCTTACACAGGTCTAATAACCTTCCTTCACCTTCCCAAGTTTCGGCCTGGTGATTGGCTGCTCAGGCACACAGCATCATGGGAGGAAGGAGAGAAGGTCACATGCTCCTTTGTACCCAGAATTACAGGTATTTGTTTGCAAGGGCTCAGCAGGTGATTGGAGAATGGTGAAGGTGGGTATCAGCGGGAAGTGGGGGATCATCTTCTGAATAGAAACTATAACTAACACCTTTAAAAATTACAAAAAAGACACCTTTAGAAATGTTTAGTATTGGCAATCTACAAGAAGATACTCATAGATAATTGCAGGCCTTTTATTCATTGCTTGTCTTATTTTTCTTTTCTTTCCCAGTCTTCTCACAATGGCAATTTTTACTAAGCGCAGATTAATATATCTCCTTTTACTTCTTGGAACTCTGGCACGTGTGACTAGGACATGTTACCACGCACATCTCAGGGGGAAAAATGCCTTTCCCTGAGATCTCATGAGATTACAGATTAGATTTCCCAGCAATGCTCTGCTGATGTAACTTTCCCAGGATGCATCTCTTGGACATGGGCTACATCACTAATGCCTAAGGGGACCAGGAAGTGGAAAAATAGTGATTGTAAGTAAAAGAAAAATATGTTTATTTAACTAATCAATGTAAGATGATTTCAGCTCAGCGTGCAGCATGAGCTGAATGCTGATGTGATTTTTAGTGTAAGGGGGTAAAGGTCCGGTTGAAATACAACTAGGTAAGTTATACTGTAGATCAAAGGTTTTAAGTAGGGATGTTCAGATACCAGTGCTGATACTTGGCATTTTCATGAGAACTACCCGGGTTGCAGAGGTTGCAGCTGGGACCTGGCTCTGGCGCTCCACCACTGTCCTGAAATCATTAGTCTGTATTGTTTTAGAAAAACTGTCACATGATGTCAAAAATGTATCAGTACTGGTATCTGTGAGTACTTGGACAAGTATCAGTACTTGTACTTGAAAAAATGGTATCGGTGCATCTCTGATATATATATTTATTTTTTAAAAATCATACATAAAAACAGGGATGTACAAATCCAGGAGCTCTGTATGTGACTGACAGCTGGCTCTGCCTCTAGATAGACCGAGCCAGCTGTCAGTCACGCAGCTGGGCGAATCCTGACATAATTGTCGGGATCCGCTTCAGCTGCGGCGTCTCAGTATACCGCGAGCAGCAGCTCGTGGTATACTGCGGAGTCTCAGTACCCGCCACTCCCCTGTCACGGCAGAGAGCCGTGACAGGATCGAGAGGTGAGCGAACGCCAGTATGTGTTCGCTCACCTCCCGATCTACTGAGCCGACCTGTGACAGTCTCATTGTCACAGGTCGGCTAGAACTATGAGGTGAGTGAAAAGCACTCACCTCATAGTTCTCTTTTAACTATTGTTCAGTGTAATGTATTTTCTGCTCCCGCTTAATACAAGCAGACAGATCAGTGGTCTTTAAATTGCTTCCTCAAATAAATGCGCTGGGGTATTATATTATGTACCTATTCTTGACATGAGTTCAGACTTTTACTTCATAGAAGAAGATATCTCCCGGTAATCAAAAACAGTATATTGATTTTTTCTTCTTGTTAGGCACTGATTTACTGAAACATATGCAGTCATATATTCTAGTTAAAGTGACACTAAACTCAGGGGTTAAAGGAGAACTATGAGGTGAGTGATCCACTCATCCTCATAGCTAGAGGACAAAGAAGCTGTCGCAGGTCGGCTCTATTGATCGGGAAGTGACCAGAAACATGCAGCCAATCCACTCACTTCCCGATCATCTCCCTGCAGAGAGAGGTGACTGTCACCGCTCCCCGCAGGGATTCCGCCCTCCCCTCTCCGATCCTCCAGTGCTGAGTGGAGGAAGAAACGGGGGAGGGGGCGGGCACAGCTGGCTCTGCCTCTAGATAGGCAGAGTCAGCTGTCACTCACGCAGCTGGGTGGATCTCAACAGCATTGTCGGGATCCATCCCGGCTGCTGCGATCTCAGTATATTGTGGGCAATATCTCGCTATATACTAAGCTTTTGGGAGGAGGTTAGTATATGTCCTCCCTTGACCCTAAAGAGAACTATGGAGAAAACACTTACCCCATAGTTCTATATTAGATCTTAAAAATGCATTCAACTACCTTAACTACTAACAAAAATGTATCTTATCGGCTGTAGATCCTCAAATCATCTCTGAATTCATACCGACACTGTCCTTTCTTCTGTATGGTGGCTATGTTGACTACTTTACAACACACACAGGGACCATGGGGAACAAAAGTAGCCACCCTCCAGAAGGAAGGACAGTGTCAGCACCATTTCAGAGATGATTTGAGGATCTACAGCTGAGTGATACACAAATAAGATACATTTTTGACTGTGAATGAGTCCTTGTACTAACTCAACCTCCCAGTTACTGTCTATCTTTGTTTGTTCTTCACCCAACCTGCCTTCTGCTACCGGTTATGACTGATTCTCCTAATCTGCCACCTGCCCTGACTTCTGGCCTGAACCTGACTATGATACTGCTTCATGATAACCCATCTGGTTCTGATCCTGTCAGTAAATCCCATCTTCAGTATTAGGACCTCATGATAACCAGACACCTGTAGAGTCTGCATCTTAGTGAGGACCTACCGCCACCTGCTGGAGACACAGTTTATACGTAGTTCTCTGTAGAGTTCTTGCTTTGTCTAGTCCAAGTTTTCTGTACCGATTTCTGGTCTCCATGCCTGTCCAAGTTCTTTCACTCTGGACTCTATCCCCCAGACACTTGTTCTTGCTCTGTGCTAAATATCCACTATGTTTCTATTACCAAATATTACCCAGATGCGGTCAGCTGTTCTCTACTGCCATTGACTAGTAATGAGTTTGGGCTTTGTGTGAACCCAGTATGCCGGAGTTTGCCCATGCCCATTTTAAACCTGAACTCAGGTGAACTGGGTTCATTCCAAGCCCAGGCTCATCACTACCTGTGACTCTTCTCTTTAAATTTGAGCTGGTGTCACTGTACAGCAGAGGCCTCAACAAGAGTACCAACAACAAAAGAGAGGTGACAAAATAAAGTGGAAAAGCTCCAGCAGCGGGGATTTCGAAGAAACACTGGACTGGTTCCTTGGGAATAGTTTTTCCAGATATGATGACGGCGCAGGATACACTGGAGAATATGTAAATTAGTAAAGAGAAAGCAGCATTTCACACGCTGGTGTTTGGTTAGCTCTACTAAAAGCTGAAGTCACAACAAGTCAATGAAGAGAGATGGAAACTATAAATCAGATTTGATGTAAAAATTTGCTTCTAAACTGACCACCTAACATAGCCCTATTGCGATTTTAGGAAAAATACTTTAAATATAAAAGTATTTAAATTATATGAATAGACAAAACTTTTTTTAAAGTTTGAATAGGGTAGGGAAGGGTTAACGAGGAACTCCAGGTAAAAGAAATCCTAACCCTTGTAGTAGGGCTACCTCAACACTGCAAGGGTTAAATGCTCGTTTTCAACTAGGTATATCAAAGATATATTCAGCTTAACCTCGCGCCTGACTGGCTGCCAGACCGATCCCTGCAGCTCCTCTGTCCCTCCGCTTCCGGAGGCTATGAACCTATGAGTCATGACGTCCAATACAGTGTGTTGGACATGAGGACGTTGACGGGCACTCTATCACTGGAACGGAGGGGGAGGGAGGCTGCAGGACCGGTCTAGCAGCCGAGGTTTCATGTGAGTATATCTGCTATTTGCGACCCTAGATGAAAACAAGCACTTAACCCTTGCAGTGCAGGGGTAGCCCCACGCACTGCAAGTGTTAAATGCTGATTAATTCCTAGGGGATCAGGGTAAAGCACTAATACTTACCTGATCCCCCCATGGTCAGCACTTACGTCTCTCCCCTTCGCTCCAGCTAGTGGAATGTTCCTCGGTGTTGCATCAGACATGATGAAGTCAGTGGGCTTAGACAAGACTGTGGCAATTGGTTTAGCAGTCCGGAAGTAGCCGGTGAGAACAGGGATCAGGTAAGTAAAACAGTTTTTTTCTTGTCCCCTAGGAATAAACAAGTATTTAACCCTTACAGTGTGCCCCACTGCAAGGGTCATTTTTTGGTTTGCCTGGAAATGGGCTTTAAGGATTGTTTTAGCTTCCATCACTAAAGGGTTAAAGTACTTGTATGTCTGTAAAAAAAAATAGAGTTGATACTTAGAGTGACATTAAAGTCAATTTCCCTCCCCCCAATGTTAATGTCAGCACTTAAATGATGTCTCTTAATCCGATCTTCTTTCCTGATGTTTTCATCTGATTCTCCAACGGTGCCTCATCTGTGCTTGCTGGCACTTCCTGTCCCACGGTGTCAGCATGCGGATGCACGGCGTCCATATACTTACCTTGTGTCTCTCCTCGTCTCCCGGCCGAAAATCCGAACTGCGCATGCGCCCGCCCCAAGATGCTTTGCAGCCGCCCGAGCAGTTTCGTATTTTCGGAAGGGAGCGCGCGACGAAGACACAGGTAAGTTTAAGCTGCTGTTAAAGCATTTTTTTATTTTTTTTTTACTTTTTGCATATATCTACTGCTAGCTAGCAGTAGATTTATGCAAAAATAACAGAGGGTTTAGAAACCCTTTAACCTTGTGTACTAGGCAAATACAGGTGTCTACACGCCAGGTCTGTTCTGTCAAGCCTTGAGGGAGGTCCTCACCACATTAACTCCATAAATTGTCACAGTTCTCTATAACTAAAGACCATATCATATCACTACAGTTATTGCAGAATGTATGTAGTATAGGGATGCACCGATACCAAGTACAGTACTCGGTACAAGTACAAGTACATGTACCAATACTTTTCCAGCTCCAAGACTAGACTAGAGAAAAATTCAAAACTTAGGAGGCAGCTGTCATTTGTAAGGAGCACTCGGAGCTCCTGGGATTTGTACATCTCTGTTTTATTGTACAATTTTATTTTTATAAATATAAGGGATGCACCGATACCAGTTTTGCGAGTACAAGTAACTTCAAATCAGGAGCCCCCTTCACATCACTGCCTCCCATTACATGAGTAGCCCTCCTCACACTAGAACTCCCCTTTACATCAGAAGCCCCCCTCCTTTAACATCAGAGTCCCTTTTTTCCACACCACCTGGCTGAGCTAGACTGTTCTTGAGTTCTTCCTTCAGTGTTATTGCAGCATGTGTGTAGGTGTGTGAGTAATTTTGGATTTATGTATTGTTCTGCTATTTTTATCTTCTGTTTTTGTGCAGAACTAGAAAGTGTGTTGAGATGACACTGGGGATGCCTCTGATAATGCAGCCACTTTAGCAGTAATTGGCCGATCTCATTGCGGCCGGAGGGCGTGGCTACGGTGCCATTCACTTCAAAGGCACGCCATGCCCACTTGTGCCCCACAAAAAAGTGAGTCGGCCACAATGCGAGGCAGTGCGTTCTGGCCAGAATCGGCCCGGAACTTACTGCATCTGGTGTGAACGGGCCCTTAAGCAGGAACATCTAAATGCTGGAGAACATGACCTGGGAAGCATAAAAGTGGTTTATATTTCCACATAACTTCTCCCTCATTTAGAAAAGCTAAATTGTTCACGCTGGAAGGCGATTAAGAGGGGACATGATTTTGATGTACAAAATGTTTAGTGGTGATGGCAATATCAGCAGTAAACTTTTTACAGTAAACTCCATAACAAGGACTATAGGCCACCACAGAAAATTGGTAGAGGAAAGATTTAACCAGGGGCTTCTTTTCAGTCAGAGCGGTTACATTTTGGAACTCTCTGCCAAAAGCAGGAGAGAGTTTTGAATCATTCAAAAATCATTTAGATACCTTCCTCAGAGACCATAACATACAGGGATACAGGTACTCTTAAAACCTTGGACCACACAGGGACTCATATACACATACGCACGCCCATCACGCACATAGGGGTCTATTCACAAAGCTGCCGAAGGTGGCTGAAATCAGCCGTACCAGCCTGAAGTGAATAGCCGAACAGTGTTCGGCTCACTTCACTTCTGATCGGTCATTCACTCGGCTGCCCTCGGCAGCTTTGTGAATAGACCCCATAGTGTGCCTGTCTCTTTATTCAACCTCACATACTATGTAACTATGTAAATGAAGGCGTGCAAGTGTGAATGAGGCCTTAGGGCCTACATCCCAATGTATCCCTATATGTTTTATGGGCTACAGTTCTCACGTGCGCAGTCCGTTCAGGTTACGACAGAAAAATACTGCATGTCACATTTTGTACGGTCAGGAAACGCAAAACGCGTCAAAAAGGCACTGCACTGCAGCTAACATACTGACAGCCCCACTCCAGCAAAAAAAAAAAAAAAAAAAAGGCATACAAATTCATAGCTAGATTCCTATTGGCCATTTCACTTTGCAATAGCCGATAGCAAACTAGCTAATGCACCC
>NW_017306410.1:373228-377201 GCF_000935625.1 Nanorana parkeri | reverse complement strand
CCAATTTTGGCTGCGGTCGTTTTCTGCGATTTTGCGGGCACGCGCAATTTTAAAGGTTGACATGTTTAGTGTCTATTTACCCGACGTGACCCCGACTTTTATATTTTACCAAAAAATTGGGGTGAAAAAAAATGTTTCATAACATTTTATAGGGAAACATGTTTTTTTTAAAAATTTAGGGTACTTTTTTTGTTATATAGTAAAAAATAAAAACCCCAGTGGTGAATAAAAGCCACCAAAAGAAAGCTCTATCTGTCCCCAAAAAATGGTATGAAAATCGTTTCAGTAAAACGTTGCATGACGGAATAAACATCAGTCAAAGTACGGCAGCGCTGAATACTGAAAAATGGCCTGGCCAGGAAGGGGGTGAAACACTATGGCCTTCAAGTGGTTAAACTGGAACGCATCAAAAACGCGGCAAAAACACATAGCACCGCGTCTGCAGATCTGCACCTGATCCGGACCTGATCAGGACCTGAAACTCATGTGATCAGGCCCTGAATCCAGCATTAGGGCTTGTTCACACGATTTTCTGGTCCAGATCTGGAGACACGGTGCTATGCATGCAGTGCGTTTTTGAAATGTTTTTTGTTGTTGTTGGAGTGGGGCTGTCAGTATGTTAGCTGCAGTGCAGTGCGTTTCCGGCGCGTTTTTGACATGTTCATGCAAAAAATGTGACATGCAGTATTTTTTCTGTCGTAACCTGAACGGACTGCGCTCGTGAGAACTGTAGCCCATAAAACACATTGGGATTCATTTTGGGTGCATGAGCGCACGGATCTGGTCCAGACAGAATCCGGACGTCGTGTGAACAAGCCCTTAGGGCCCGTTCACACGATGTCCGTTTTCTGTGCTGACCTGATCCGTACGCTCCTGCACTAAAAATGCATCCCAATGTATCCCTATGTGTTTTATGGGCTACAGTTCTCACGTGCGCAGTCCATTCAGGTTATGACAGAAAAATACTGCATGTCACATTTTGTACAGTCCGGAAACGCAAAATGCATGAAAAACGCGTAAAAAACACACTGCACTACAGCTTTTTTTTTTTTTGTACTGGAACGCATGTTCTAATTTACTATCGCTGTTTTCTACCTGGTCTAAAACCGCTTTTGACCTAAAACAGCGACGATTCTGCGACCAAGCTCAGTGATGTGCGAACTTGGTACTCTATTGACTGTGGTACGGATCAGGCTGAGCCCCCAGAATTCCCATTTACTGGACCATTTTTATAATTTATTATATTATTTTTTAATTTCGTGTTTCAAACTTTATCATACCTGGGATGTCTACTGGACTCTTGTTTGGACAGATTTAGGTGAGTTATTCCTAAGATTTACTAAGAATTGCAGGCCTGCAATACATAACACCAAATTTCCATGCAAAAAATTGTACCGCTTTTGGTACAAAATTCCTGACATAATCATACCGCCAGGGAGGTTAAACGGCACTCGACTTTGGATTTTTTTTTAGAGGGGCAAAAGCATTGGAATGAATTTAAAAACTGAATAACAAAATAAGTAGAGTGGGGCTTCACTTCAGTCCCATTCATTTGATTGAAGTTTATCATTTTTTATATTTTAAGTAGATTTATTTATAAATGTTCTTTATAAAAGCACATAAAATCACTTTTTTTTGCACCAAAGAATATCACAAGCTTTGTGCATGACATTTAAAGAGAACAATCAAGCCTATGTTAGCAAAGAGCTCCAAAAATCATAACTTAAATCAATGGGATTTTCCGTTTTGATTGCTTAGTTTTGCTAAGTGAAGTATTCACAGGTCATCAGATTTTATCTTCAAATGCTACATGAAGTGATTTGCACAGATCCCCTGGTGTGAATTTAACTCTCATAAGCTTTCATGGGTTTTCAGTATAAATTAGGAAGTAAAGCAAACGATTAATCACTAATCATATTTTATTCTGCTCATGCCTTCAGCCTACTCTCAGTCACTTACAGAGAACCCAGCTGAATCATAGAATGAAGATTCCATTTCATTTATCATTATATCTATTGCCTAAGCTAGCCAATGAAGTCAGCTTCACCATCTCATCTGGACGTGACTAATGGCTCAGCTGCCTAATATAATAAATTGAAGGCATTCCGGGAATTTTATCAGCTTCAAATCTGTCTTGGTTGCAATGTTGTCCTAAAAATGCAATGAGATAGTAAAGGGAATCTAGCTGTTAGACGTTCTTATTGATGGTCTGTGCATTTAAGTAACTTCAGCTGCCAACTCATTTGCGTACAAGATTCTGCATACATTAAAGAAATTGCTGGAAGATACAGCTGAAATTAAACATTAACAAGTCTTAATTAACGCTCCAGAAAACCCTGGACCTGTTATCTAATTATGTAACAAATTAAACAGTTTCTTAGGTATGGGAGATATTATTTTTCTGCAGCTGCAGCTCTGGCGTGAACAAGCTCTAATGGAGAACTAAGCACAGAAATAAAAAATAAAAAATTGCTGGTGTGTAGGGTTTTATTATAGAATATTTTTACCTGTGTACACTGGCTGCAGCACATGTGCATGTGTTTTGTATGTCCTCATCCCATTCCCGGTATCTGTAGTATGCAGAGGGTGGAGCCGGGTGCTAAAATGATCTAACTCCAGCTTGCATGTGCTAAAGTTACATTATCAGTGGCCACCTAATGAAGCCGACCAGAAGAAGCAGAGACGATAGTGGAAAGTCATTGCTGAGGAGTTGAAGCACAGAGGTAACTCTGTCCCAATCAGGGCCGCCATCAGGGAGGTAAGGCCGATACCCATGTAAGGGGGACCCTTACATGGGTATCGGCCAACGGTGACAGGCGAGGAGGCAGCCGGGCCCCCGCAGCGCTGGAGGAGGCCTGGCCCCAGCAGCGCAGGTGTCAGGATATCGTGCACGGGTGTCCCCACACCAAATGCAGGTATCTGTACGGGAGGACCAAATACGTGACCACACCAGATAATGCTTATGAACTTATAGTTTAAAAGACATACCAAAATCATATTAACATAAGCAACCCCACCAACACCCACCAGTAACATAAAATAGCCAAACTAAATACAAATAGCAAAATCACAGACAGACAACAGGGCCAGAGCCCAGCGCGTCACTAAGCCCTGAGTCCAGCGCGTTACTAAGCCCTGAGTCCAATTCTTATACTGTTCTGCATTGCTGTATAAATGTATTGCTGGGATTTGTAGTCCCCCTGCAGCTGGTGCCATTCTGCATTAGAGTGTAAGCTCCTCTGTACAGAGACTGATGTGACTGTCTCAGTGTTCTCTGTGCAGCACTGCGGTATATGCCAGAGCTATATATAAATGTATAATAATAGTGTCTGACTGAGGGGGGGCATTAGAGTGTAAGCTCCTCTGTACAGAGACTGATGTGGCTGGCTCAGTGTTCTCTGTACAGCACTGTGATATATATCAGAGCGGTATAAATGTATAAAAATAACTAGGGATGCACCGATACCGAATATTTGGGCGAGTACTGTCCCAAATGCTCTGATGCCTAGCCTGATACCTTAGCTTCAGACAGCAGGAAGCCGGGCAGCGTGTAACTTCCTGATTGACCGGGAAGGTGGCTCCATGCTCCCTCGTCACCTAGTGACAAGAAGCATGGGGACGGCTACCCTGCTAATTGGGAAGCCGTGCGCCGTGTCATTACACGGCGTCGGTTTCCTGATTTGGCCAGAAAGCCGGCTCCATGGTTTCTCGTCACCTAGTGGCAAGAAGCATGGGGACGGCTTCCCTGCTAATGGGGAAGCCGGGTGGTGAGTCATGACACGCCACCCGGCTTCCTTAATTGGACTTCTGGTAATGGTATTCGGTATTGGCGAGTACCGGAAAAAAAATTATCGGTACTCTATACCGAAAAACCGGTATCAGTGCATCCCTAATAATAACAATGTGGGACTGTTTGGGGAACATTAGAGTGTAAGCTCCTCTGTCAGAGACTGATGTGACTGGCTCAGTATGG
>NW_017306410.1:369922-373214 GCF_000935625.1 Nanorana parkeri | reverse complement strand
AATTTCTGATGGCTGCCCTGGTCATAATGTGCAAGTATGATGTGCATACTTGCACCATATAGCAAGCACTTCCCCTGCAGATGGTAGTTAACGTGGCACTAAACTCAGGAGTTATAAATCTTAAAAATACATTTAAGCCTTTACCTTAACTAATAACAAAACTATAGCTTATTTGTGTGTCACTCGGCTGTAGATCCTCAAATCATCTCTGAATTCATGCTGACACTGTCCTTCCTTCTGGAGGGTGGCTACTTTTGTTCCCCATGGTACCAGTGTGTGTTGTAAAGTAGTCACCACTTCAAGCTCACTCCTGTGATGGACTACAATCTCAATACAAATGTAACTAATTGTGAGATTGTAGTTCATCAAAGGAGTGGGAAACACAAGTAGCCACCCTCCAGAAAGAAGGACAGTGTCAGCACCAATTCAGAGATGCTTTGAGGATCTACAGCCGAGTGACACACAAATAAGATACATTTTTGTTGATAGTTAAGGTACTTGAATGTATTTTTAAGATTTAACTCCTGCGTTTAGTGTTAGTTTAAAGGGGTTCTAAACCCTCCGGTTGTTTTTGCCTATATCTACTGCTAGCATGCAGTAGATATAGGCAAGAAGTGTAAAAAAAAAAAAAAAAAACCCGCTTAAAATCATTTTAAACTTACCTCGATATCGCCGCTCACTCTCGCGCCGTGAATCAGGAACTGCTCGTACGGCCGCAAAGGATCTTGGGGCGGGCGCATGCGCAGTTCCGATTCTCGGCCGGGAGACGAGCAGAGACGCAAGGTAAGTCTATGGACGCGTGCACCCGCATGTAGACACCGCTGGATCGGAGGGACAGAGCAGTCAGCGCTGGATCGGAGTGACGTCACACCGCTGGAGGGACAGATGAAAACATGGGGAAAGAAGAGGAAGATCGGAAAAAGAGAAATCATTTAAGGCAAGTGCTAACATTTACATGGGGGGGAGGGGAAAAAAATTTGCCTTTAATGTCACTTTAAGTTCTGTTTTAAAGTGTTAGTTCACCTTAGAAATACAAAATGTACATTTTATATCAATTTACCATGGTTACTTGTATAAATCTAATAAGCATAGTGTGGATTATGGCTGCGCTACTTTCAGTGACACCATGTGATTCATGGAGTCGCTCCGCCTCCCTTCTGCAAACAAAATCCTTTGACTGACAGTGCAGTTGTGAAGAGATTCTGGGATACAAGCTGACGTGCACTATCATTGCCTCTGCTGCGCATGTCTGTTTATAGTCGTAACCGTTGATTTCATGGAGACTCAGTGATGTCATGTCCCTGCCTACCTCTTTCCTACTGCAATGCAAAGCTGATTGCAGACTATATTTTAGAATGCTGGCAAGCCAAGAAGAGTGAAAAAATCGATTGATTGAATGTGTGGGTACGGTAATTTCATTGGTCAGAATAGTTTAACACTACCCATTTAAATTGGCGATTGTAGTAGTTTATTTTCACTTTAATGTTTTCCATGGCTTGGCGAAGACAGAGAGACGATGATGTTGTCAAATTTTCTGGCAGACTCCACTTGCTATTGCTGTCATTTTTCGCATGATAACAAAGGTAGGGAGACTTAGATACCTAAGGAACAATCTTACCTGGTGTATTCTTGAGTTTGATCTAATTAGGAAAGCAAATGGAAAAACTGGACTAGAGAAAAAAAGCTCATACAGGAGCAGCGACTGGGACTTGGCCCTACTTGAGTGTAATTCAGATACACAAATCAAGTTAATTATGCAACAAAATTACCTGAAGAAACATCCGTCAGGTCTGGTTATGTTTTATTGAGTCATATATTTACAGCGATATTAAAGGAAATGTAAAGTTGTTTCAATGGTGTTTTTATTTATTTATATATATGTGTATGTTATAATTTGTAATTATATATGCACAGGGGGGCATCTGTATTTGCTTAATCATATGCAGGTTCTGCTGCCTAGCTTGTAGTACCATATACAGGGCTTTGCTGCTTCTTCTCCCAATGCAATACCTTTGGGTTTATTTATGAAACTTTGCACAGCACTAGTACTAGGGGTACTCCTCAGCATCATCTCAGGGTGTGCATAGCAGGGTGGAAGTTTTATAAATAAAATTATATGTGTTGGCTGATTCATTGAACAGAATGGACTTTCTGTGAGTGATTGCATTAAAAAAAATGACGCTTTCTCTAAAAGTTAAAGTGACACTAAACTCAGGAGTTTAATCTTAACAATACATTCAAGTAACTTAACTATTAACAAAAATGTAGTTTTTTTGTGCATCCCTCAGCTGTAGATCATCTCTGAATTGGTGCTGACACTGTCCTTCCTTCTGGAGGGTGGCAACTTTTGTTCCCCATGATCCCTGTGTGTGTGTTGTAAAGTAGTCACCACTCCAAGCTCACTCCTGTGATGGCTACTTTACAACACACACAGGGATCCACCCAGCAACCTGACTGACAGCTGTCTCTGTCTCTCTTGAGGCAGAGCCGTCTGTGCCCGCCCGCCGTCCATCCCTCAAGTCAGCAATGGGGGAATGCAGAGGGGAGGAGAGGTTTGTGTTCGCTCAGTTCTCAATCTATAAAGCCGACGTGTGATAGCTGTAGTGTCCAACATCAGCTCTTATTATGCGGATAAGTGCATTTCACTCTCCCCATATTTCTCCTTTAAAGTGACAATAAACCCTCAGATTTTTTAACATGAACCAATACTGTATTGTTTGCCTTACTGTAATCCATGGTAGTTTCCCTTCTCTTTGCTGCTCTTCCTTTTAAATCCTCATGTCTTCTCATGCTGAGCAGAACCTCCCTTTGCAGCTCAGGGCCTCTTCCTGTCGTGCTGGCTCAGGTTGCAAACCTACACACAGACACCATATATCCATTCCTGAGACAAGGCAGTCTGCTGCAAAACAGAAGTTCTGCCCAGCATGAGAACAGATACAGATTTAAGAGGAAGAGCAGCAAAGAGAAGGGAAACAACCATGGATTACAGTAAGGCACACATTACAGTATTGTTTTATGTTAAAAAATCTGAGTGTTTAATGTCACATTAAGGTATTTGAATGTATTTTTAAGCGTTAACTCATGAGCTTAGTGTCACTTTAACCCTTTCGCTGCCAAGCCCTCCGGAACATTTTTCAAATCAGCTGGCCAAGCCATTTTTGAATTTTCTGCAATTTTTTCCTATTGATTTGATTTTCAACTGCTGCGTTGCTAGCGTTTGTAAAAGACCCCCCAAACCATATATTTTCTGAAAGCGCAGGCCCGGTAGAATAAAAAGATGGTGATACTAAAT
>NW_017306410.1:329056-369855 GCF_000935625.1 Nanorana parkeri | reverse complement strand
TCATCCCTCCCTGGGATGGCTCCAGGGAGGGATGAGAGACTCCAGATGCCGGCGGCCGGCAGCGGCAGTGCCGGCGGGGGGGGGCGCCCGGTATTTTTGATAATAGCGGTCATCAGCGGCTTCTGAGCCGCTGATGACAGCTATTAATTTAAAGGGGACAGTCTGCTGAACAGTTATACTATAAGCTGATGGTCGCTAAAGCGACCATCAGCTTATAGTAGAACTGTAAATGCCAGGTCCGTACGACGTACTGAGCTGGCCAGCTGGAAGCACTTTTGTAGGTCCGTATGCCATACGTCCTTGGCAGCGAAAGGGTTAAAGCTTAGTCATTAACAGATTAATTTCCAAACCTTCTATCCGTTGTATAGCCGAACAAATGCTGTCTGCGTGACACTAGCAGCCCTAGATGGCGCTGGCGAGTAGTATTGCTGTGAGTATGTGTGTTAGGCATATCTCACTTTCTTTTTGGTCACCAGGACAGAAAGTGAGTTGTCTGTTCAAGTAGATCAAAGCAATGCTGCACAAAAGCATTGATTTGCTCCAGCTACGGAGTAATAGTATCAAACTATTACTTTGCACTTGGAGCCTAACTTTCTGTTTTGTTCCCCCCCCCCCACCAATGCATCCCTTCCCCCTTGAGGCCCCAGCCAGCTGTATGTCATGCTTTTTTTTAACCTTTTTCTGATGTCTTCTGGCACTAGCACTCACTGCTTTAATACATTGTGAGTACTGGGTGACAGGCTTAAGGAGTATAGAGCCATAACACCTTGCACTCAGAGTCTTTGCTATGCTTTTTTTGGGATAGGTGATGATGGGTGGTTTTCAACTTGGAAGACTGAGGACATCTTGTGGCAAAAAAAGAGATACAGTGTTGGACTTATGCGGTTCAAATCGATCTCAAAGTCTGACCAAAGCACTCCAGAGCTGGAGTAATTACATGCTTTTGTGATGCATTGCTTCGCTTTGAGCTGCCTTATTATTCTAAGTCTGTGTACATGAACCCTAGACCGACAAGAACCATTTTTCCATGGATTAATTAATTGTAAAAGTTGAGCATGTTGACGTTTTGTCTCATTGTACACTGTGTAGAGAAAGGTTTACCTGGAAGATATCGTTTTTTTCACAATTCACGTGTACACTTATAATGCAGGGCCTAAATATCAAAAATGCTCATATCATTTGTATTTTAGATTTGTCATTAATTTTATTTATTTTTTTCATTTTCTTGGTTAGAGCTTACACAAGAGTTGGAGTCAAAAAGAGTGGAGGATTTCCAGCAAGGTATGGTTGATTTGTTGCTGTTTAAAGGGTGTATAGTGTTTTATACATATTTTCTTAATATTAGGATCAAAACTAAAAGATTAAAGTGTAATTTTTAGTCAGACAAATGCAACAGATACCTGACTGAGTCGCAGGAGTAATTTAGCTCTCTTCCCCACCTGCTGTGTTTAGATGGGGCTATATGGAGATTAAATTAGGCAACGACAGTATGGACTATAGTTACTATGAGGTACTTGCGGGCCTGTGTCTAGGGCTGCAGGGCTTGAGGGGACATTAAGCGTAAACATTTACTTTTTCCTTACTCCAAGGCATAGAAATAAAGCAACTATCTCCACAGCTTTAGCTAGGGAAAGACAGCTGGGTGCTTGCAGGCAGGAGTGTGTCCTTGCCCCAACCAAACAGGTAAATAGTAAGAGAAATATCCAGCCGCACTCCATACCACGCTGAATCAGTTTGTTGAAGGTTCATCAGTGACACTGAGTCTTGCCCTGGGTCCGCCCCCTCTGACATGTTTCTCCTAATTGGGTGAAACATGTCAGAGGGAACAGAGTGCGGCCAGATTCTTCCTTTACTATTTACTTTATTTTGGTTCCATGTTCTGCCCATCACTCCACCTTTCTGATTACATTTATCAAGAGAACCGGAAAAAAAAAGGAGGGCTCAGGGTATGTTATGAAGAGCCACACTTCTCTTTGTAGTATTGTTTGGTGATCTGTACAGTTGAAAAGTAACTCTGCATATAAAACAGCTTGCTGCCTCTAACAGCAAATTCTAGAAGTAGTTTCTGTTAAAATAATCACATAATACACCTGATGGAGGTTGAATAAATATAATTAAGGCTAGTCAAAATTGAGTCTTTATTTCCCTGAATTTATGGCAAATGAACCTGAGGATTTTGGTGAATTGTCACCATTTTCAGCTAAATGCATTGGAGTCAATAGAGATGGTGGTTTTTGGTATTTTTGTAAAGGATGCAGTGTGTTTTAAATAGCTCCTGAGGGATACAAATATGGTTCCTTTTAGTCATCCTGGACATGTTTTTGTGCCAAAAAATAGCCCCTTATTATTTTATGGTAACAAAATTAAAAACTGTCAGTGGGAAAAAAAAGGAAAATGTAAAAAATGAAATCAAGTACAACACAATCAAATACACAAAAAAACACAAACACAGAGAACACCTAATTAAAATGGAAGAAACTATCCTAAATAAGCCAACAATAAAAATAAACTCTAAATAAAGAAAACAATAGTAGATATTTCACCTAAGCAGCTCAATTAGCAAAATTGAGAGTTGCCTCTTCACAAAATTTCACCAACAAATTGTTAATTTGACAGCGAAATCAATTTCACCTAAATGAATTCACTCGTCCCTAGTCATTATCATCCTGGTGTGATTGTGGAGCATGATGCCTACTTCTGAAGACAGTCACCAAAGAAACTGCTACAGCTGGCCTTTTCTCTTTAGAAAACCCAGAATGCTACGCAAAACTATTGTCAAAGGTGCACCTTAAATGAGACGTTAATTTTTAAAGATAAAACGATATGCAGGTTTTATGTATAATTAAAAAAAAATTATAACACATCACTTAAAAAACTTGGAAATGATTAAATGAAATTGACATAACCATTATGATATCCCTCTAATTATCAACTCTGTTCCATTATATAATATGGTGCTATTCTAAACACAATTATAAATATAATGATTCAATTTCTTGTATGTATAATTGCTCTCTTGTTTCTATTTTTTTTTTTTTTTTTTTTTTCCTGCCTCCCTCCCTTTTTTTTTTTGCACCGAGGCAAAAGCAGTGTACTACAAGGGTTTAGTAAAGTTTTGTTCTTTAACCCTTCCTCACCCTACTAAAAAAATTGTTTTTGTATTTGTTTGTGTCCCTCTTGGAGAGTCTTCCCATCACTTCCTGTTCTGACAGAAGGTAAGGGTAAAATAATCCAAATAGGGACATGGGCAGCAATAAAAAAGCATTTGACCATTCCCACTCTATCCAAAATAAACATTTCGGCTGTAGTTGGGACTTAATTCATGTCTATACATCAGTGTTTTTCAACCTATTTTCAACGGCACAACAATCTAGTATGCAAAATCTTGAGGCACCCCAGTCTAAAAGGTAACAAACTTAAATGTAATTATGATGCGTTGGCCCCACTGCCCAGAAAAAAAACTAAACTCTTATTCCAGACAGGGTTCTGGTATGAATTTTAAGGTGGAACCCCAGGCAAACCCCCCTGCTTTCACATAAGAAGCCCCAGTTCACACCAGGAGCTCCCTTCACATCAGAAATTTGAAGGCACCCCTGGCAAAGCTAGGAGGCGCCCAAGGGTGACACGGCACACCGGTTGAGAAAGGCTGCTACACATAAACCAAGTTGTATAATTGCAGTTGTGTTTTTCCTGTTTAGGATTACTCCACTATAAAGTGTATGAAAATAAATGAATTATTCTGCCTAGTTTTCATGGTTCCATTTGTACCGATAACCCAGTAATGGCTATTTCATATGTCTAGTTATTTTCCCGTATATAGTTTTCAGACAGAACCACATAACATCTTGTGACTTGAGTAAACGAGTTTCTTAGAATCTCCATTTTTTTTTTACCTCCAGCAAGACAATAAGCTCACATTTATAACACATGTAATAAAACTTGTACTTATTAAGTCATGTTTTAGCAGGTTTTCAAAAGGTGTCTGCTTACAGCATGTAAATCATGTAGCTGTGACTCAAAGGAAAGACAATTAATAAGAGTCTGTTGCGCTGGGTGGAGGGATCTCCTAAACTGCCCAAGCCACGCAGCATCACAATGAAGAAATACAACAATAAAGTGTCATGAATAATCAAATGTAAACTAACTATGGTTTCAAACAAATGCAGCATGATGAAATGATCTAACCTTCCTGAATCCATGTTTTCAGTGTTTAAAAAATTGTATTGAAATGCCCCAAAAATCTATGTTGGCAGTCAGGGCTGTGTATAGACATCATGCTGCCCCAGGCACTCCTGAATAATGATGCCCTTTTGTACGAACATCATTCCTTATATTATACATGTATTTTAATAAAAACTAATGCTTGAATGTGCTATTGACAATAGTATGTTGTTTTCCATATATTCAGTTATTTTTATTGTATGAAGCAACAAGGCTGAAAGCATAGGGCATGCCTGGTTGAATGGTCTGTTGTTGCAGCCCTCCTACCCCAGTTTAGTAGTACACTAACAATATCAGAAAGTACAACAAGGCTGGAGGCAGAAAATCTTACAAAGACTGTTTACTATGCTGTTTCAGTACATCTAGAACTGATGATAAGCTAACTGCCCTATTCTGCTTCAAGTTTACATTCATAGTTATGTGCACAGTGTACTGTTCCACCAACAAAAACACACACACTTATCACTTTGCAAGGTGTTAGTTTGCAACCTTTTATCCTGCTGACTGCTGTGTTGCCCCTGTTAGCTTTACCACCCTGGGCTATGTAGGAAGCTGACACTGCAGACCAACAAACAAGGAAAGTAGAGATGTGTTGTTTACATTATAGTGAGTGTTCTGACTCCTCCTGTGTGAACATTTACCACAATAGTTCACTTGCCAAATTTAGTTCCAAATGTCCAGAGGTGGCCAAAAGAGGTAAACAACATTTTTTTTAAAATTATCATGGTTTGAACCTTTTAAAGCTTGGTGCCCTTATGGAAATTACAGACCTGTAGTTAGTATTACAGCAATGTGGAAATAATGCAAGTCTTGTAGTCTTTATTTTTGACCTCCTTTGTACCTCTGTATCAATTAGAGCAGCACGTGTCCTGCCTTCAAAGACCTTACTACGCCAAGATACTGCTGAAGAAGGAGCAGCACATTTGCACAGCGATTTGATAAATAGTTATTGCTTGTGATAATCATTCAGTGAATGTGCTAGGGTGAAAGCAGTTGTAAGCTGCAGCTAGATACAAAAATCCTTGGTAGTCACAATCCAACTGGTTTAAAAATACGGTGACTTTCCGTATCGGACAAATGTCATCCTTTTTTGGTAAGTCCTGAATATTTGGTTTTCCCAGAAAAGTGTATAGAGTCTAATCTGCAAAGAATCATAAAGTTCATGGAATCCTAACCAGGCAGGTCTGTGTAATCATCGATTCAGGTGGACCAAACAGTGTCTTTTGGTCAAAATAGATAATAGAGAATTGGTTGGTTGGTTTACCTCTAGTGTTTCCCTGTGACTGTTGAAGGTTTGCTGTCTTTTTCTGTGAAAGATGAGGGGGGATTCCTAAACTGGCCCATTCACACCAGAACATTGCGCTGAGCACATGTTACCAAGTGCATTTAGAGGTGCGTCAGGTGCCATTCAAATAAATGTGTGAACGGGACCCTTAGATATACACCACAACCAACGTAGGCTTATTTGCGCATAACAATATTATGGGCAGGGCAGTGTCCAACTAATTTCTTATCCTTTGTCACTTTTGATGGTGATCTACCTGCATATGATCATACTTAGTGTATTTTTCAGTATTCACTTGTACATCGATTTATCTGCACGCTGGTAATCAATTATGAAGCTGAGGCATGTAGTATTTATCGGCTTGACTTGTTAAGAAATATACTTGTGAAACTATAGCAAATGAGCCTACATTTAGATCTGTAGCTATATGTTATGATGTCTGATGTTGTTCCAGTGTTAACCGAGTCATGGTTCACCATGCACAACAGAAGTCTTCCTGACCTCACCTCGTAACAATAACATCATCACAGTTCCGGATCATTCCAGACCATTGGGTAGTGAAGACATGCTCCAGATGAAAAATATACATATGCTTTAATATGTCTCTTTTTTTTTTTCTCAGATCAAATTGAGCTGGAAATGGAGGAAAAATGCAGAATTCTGGAAGCCCGGTACAGTGAAAAAGAAAAGCTGAACCTGCATTTAAAGAAAGAGCTCTATCATCGAGAGAATCGAGTTGCAGCTTTGAGATCTAAGCTGAGGGAAAAGGAAAAAAGGTTCTTGGAGGAAGTGAAGAGAAGAAGTCACAGAGTTACCATATTAAATACAGAGCTGCACAAGCAAACTGAAGCTGCAGCTTATCTATCTTTCCAACTGCATACCATCAAGTATAAGCAGCAAAGCAAGCAGCACAGCAATCAAGTATCATCTTGTCCCCTTGACCTCTCAGTAGTCAAACAACCGAAGGAAAAGGTCAAGAGGAGAGTCCACAAGAATCATAGTGCATGGAGGGCTGAGTGTTCTGCAAGCAAGGATATAGCAAGAGACTCCTTTCAGAGGGAGCAGATCACCAGTTATGATGAGCTGGAACCGATGCCAGATCCAGCTCTGTTTTTATATCCCAAGCGATACCTGCAACATCACCGGCAGAGACCAGAACCAAAATCTCATACCCTTGAAAAGAGTGGCAAAGGTCATGTTGGTGGCGCAATGGCACTTGGCAGTCAGTGGTCGGAGAAGCTTTCATCAGATAATGAGGACTCACCACCTTCTATTCCTGTTGTTAAAGCCAAACTTCCAAAAAGTGAAAGAGGAAAGAGGCGAGCTTTGGCTCGACAAGATTCCAGGGATTCCGAATGAAGCAGGACATTCTGTCCGAAGTCCTCTTAAAAAGATATATGTTAATCCAGTAGGAGAGTTTGTAGAATAAACTGGTTGTTACACTGTATGTCCACGTGCACTGCTCTCTTTTATGAAGTCTTCCTACATCTGCTACGTTTCTTCCTCATTGCTTAGTGGAAGATTTTTCCAGCTGCCTCTGTTTCCCTACAACATATCTTCTTTGGAAGTCCTTTCTGCAAATTTGCTATTATATATCTTCCTTTTGTTAAATATAAAAACAAAATGTAAACACAAAGTAGCAATACTGGTTTTCCACAAAAGAATGCTCAATGGCATAACTAATCTCAAAGTTGGCTTTGAAACCTCCTACAAGAATATGACAGACTGTGCAGTGTTCTTGGCAGTGCAATTTGCTTGCCTTATATGGTATTTGTATATGATTTTTTAGGATAATTTAGATCTCTTTGCTGCTTGGCCTTGGTGAATATCACAACACAAACTTTAAACAAACATGTATCATTGACCGCATGGTCACAATAATCAGGAGATTCTACTAAACAAGGAACATCTACTGAACTTCTGAATGTTTTCCTTATTTGTGTTCCTTAACAGATTTCAGTAAAGGTTTGTACTTTTTAATTGAATTAATGTCACACAAAAAAGCAAAACAAAAAAAACAGATTAATTTATGCTCAAGGAATTCAGGGATCAGGTTAATGAAATGTACTTCTGTATGACTTTTGTACGATAAGGAAAAAGAGGTTTTATTTATTTTTACATCTGCTGAAAATGTTTATTAAGACAACACTACAGTTTGCACAGTTGAACAAAGAACGAGCTGGTTTCTCAATTGCTATTTCTGATTTATGTCAGTTTCAGTACATACCAAAGTGATACTTGTATTTCAATAAGCTGATGTACCATTTCCTCCAGTGCTTTATGCCATGTAGTCAGTATTATGCTTTGAAGCATTTGTTGAGGGAGTTTTCAGGTGATGTCAGTTAGTGACTAGACACAGGAAGGCACTTTACTTATTCATTAGTGCTCTGCCGTTATGGTTTTGTTAAATCTTTATAAAATAATCAGTTTCCAAACTATGTCCTTTCTTGTCAGCTTTCATTAAAAATGTATATCATCCTCGCTTTACCCTTAGTTATGAAAATCAGTGTCTACAGCCGTTGTGCTTAGAAGTAAGCCAAAGCCCTGTCTGTAATGAATTAGAAAAAAAAATGATTGGTTAGTTAACTCCATGCTTTGTTGAAACACAAAGACTAAACGCTGATCAACCACATGCTTATTAAACCTCTGTTCCTAGTAAAATATGTGGTGTGTGTATGGACCTCTCAGGGTGATAAAACGAATCGGTACACTTTTCATGTATATCCAATTCACTCTCATTTTAAAAATGTTCAAAGTCAGTCATTAAAGGAGAAGTATTGGGAGAGTAAAATGTATTGCCAATACTTACAGGTCTATTCAAAAAAGGGTGAAGAGTTTGGAAAAGGCAGGAGAAGTGAACAATCTAGGACAACATAGCTAAACTGCAAAATAAGCTGAATTGGGGAATTTTTCCAAATCCGCTATTTTGGCCTAGATTGTTCACTGCTCCTGCCTTCTCCAAACTCTTCACCCTTTAGTGAATAACTCCTTTAGAGTCTGCAGTGTAACACGCTGGCTCTACAGATCGAGAGCTGCGCAATCACGAACTGCTGATCACTCAGTTCACAGTCCTCTCCATGCAGAGCAGTGACTGTCAATCACCACACCCCCCAGGGATTCCCCCTCCCTTCTCTCTGTTCCTCCAGAGCTCATTGGAGGGACAGACAAGGATAGGGAGCAGGTACAGATGGCTCTGGCTTTAGTGAGGCAGAAGCAGGCTGCCAGGCCTGATCTCCGCACTGTCAGCAATTAATGGACAGTTGCCTGCCAGATGCTGACCTTGGGTCACAGGAGTAGATTATTAAATGTTCACCTGTGACCCAAAAGAGGAGTAAAACCCCCAAAAAAGGTTTGTTTTTAGTTTTAGTTTAGTTTAGTTTTAAATTCATTACTTCAAAGGGCAAGGTACAAAGTGTCTCAACCCATAGCCACTGGTCAGAAATCTTGTTAAACTGATCGGACTTAAATAAACACAAATATTTTTAATTATTGTACGGGGTACTGCACTTTATCACTGCGCTTTGCACTGCCTTACTAAATAACCCCAAAAGGTCTGAAATACAAACTGTTTGTGTTTCTCAATGCAACCAGTCAGATTTCAGTTCTTTTTTTTCCCAGTACACATTTTAAAACAAAAAAGGAGATGATTGATAGTGACTTGAAATACAGATTGTTCCTCATGGTTGAAAAATAGCGATGCAGGTTTGAAACGGTACATGTTATGCCAGAATGCCATCCCGGTAGGGTAAACTTGGATTTCAAAGATCGTCTTGTTGAAATTTGGGTGTTGCACTGGAAAGATAAAGAAGCCTGCTGGCTGTGTGTTCCACATTAGTAAGCTCTTGTTTGCTATTAGGTATAGCTAGATCAGATCATATGTACATTTGTTATCATTATTTGCAGATAACTCTGACAACATATTTATTCTTAATAATATTATTATTTTGATTTAAAATGTATTATGATTTGATTGGTTCATGGTTCATTTGAGTTATATGGGTCAACAGCAGTTTGTGCATTAAGGACATGCTATTGGCCAATTGAAAATGTGCTCTTTTGGGAATGAAAGTGGTCGTATAAGGATTTTCTGGGTGGATGTTAATTCTGATGCTGTCCTCTTATAGAAACAGTAGATAACAATATACTCGTGTTCATTAGGAATGGCTTATCTAAGAGCTATGTTATTTGACAGGGGCAGCCTGATACTCCTTTTACTTCCTGCCTTCTTTACTTATCTCCTTCTTGGCATTACTTTATGTAGGCGGGGTGGAGCAAGGGAGGTTCTGTATTGCTGGGAAATTTGGATAAGTTAGGTGAAGGCCGATGGAAAACAGAAATACGTAGGAAGGATGTCTTAAAAAGTACACCCATTGGCTATTGACTACCGTTAAATATAGATATATGACAAAATGCAACATGTTTCAGCAAACTGTTTGATGATGGATATCATCTTTCCATAGTGCCAGACGTTCAGACACTGTATGTGAGAAAAGGTATTGTATCTACTGGAGGACACAATCACTTTCTAAGAATGTACAAAAAAAATATAAATGTATGCGTTACTACACTGTTTAACTTTGTTGTGCATAGCTCTATATAAAGACCTATAATACTTAAAACATAGGTCACTTTGATGCCAGTAGACACTATAGGCACAGCATCATTAGGATGACCAGTCCAGCTGGCAAAGCTGGATTCCAATATACATTCTTGAGGCTACAGTACAAAGTTTTCATTACCTTATCATTGGGTCCACCAGCACATACACAACATTGGCTTGTGATTCATTGGTTCTTTAGACACAATTACTTAATTTAATTCTCCAAATAAGTGGCACTATTAATCTTTATCCTGTACACTGGAAAACATTATATGATGTTTTTATGACAGATATTCTTTATTGATTTTATGTAACAGTTACAAAGGGTTTGATATACTAAAAGCAAATAAGCTGTTCACTTTGCAAGTAAATTTCCCCTTAGTTTAGTGAATGTGGTTAGAATTCCCTTTGCAAAGAATATCCAATAACATGCATGGAAAATTTAAAAAAAACAACAGTATTTTTGTTTGCTGATGATTGGATGATGGAAGTCAGCAGAGCTTCACCTCAATAACTATGTTAAGGGAAAAGTCCCTTGCAAAATGTACAACCTATTTGCCTTTAGTAAATCAACCCACAAGATCATGATAAGCTTTGTTTATGAATAATACAAATGTGCCGAACCACCATACTTAAACATATGTTTTTATACAAATTAAGCTAAAAGGAATTATAGACACAGCACACAACCATTTACATTGTTGTCTGGAGCCCTGGTTCCTTCTCTGACTACCCATTTTTAGATTTGATCCATGCTGCCTCTTCTGTTGAGCAACAAGAGTTTTCATTGATAACTACTACTGTTATGTGAGTCCAGAAACTAGCAAATACTGTATACTCTATGTTCAGTTTTGGTGGTTGACTGCTCGTAGCAAGCAGGGACAGGTCTGTGAGCATCTAAAATCTTACTTGCCAGGTTGAAGATGTCTGTCCAATGCTGGCAGAAGAAACCCAGAGAAAGAGGCTTCCAACTAGGATGAATAATATCATGGCACTTTCACATCTCAGTATAAGAACTAGCACATCTATCTTTTAAGTAAAGCGTTTTGGGAGTTCAGTCTTTTTTAATAAATACATTTAAAGGGATTTTCAAAGGCTAGCTAGTTTGAGGCTGTTATGAGACAAGCATAGGCATAGGAAGGGCTTACCTGAATCAAGTCCTAATGTTGTAACTTTAAGATTTGATTGCAACAGCAGTTCTATCCAGTAGCATTGTTCAAGACTTAAGTGTCTGGAAGCTTTGGACATACTCTGTACATCCTTCTGTACTATAAATCAACTTCCAGTTGTTACTCCCTTAACAATCTATTCCTGTGTAAGTATTAAAGCAATAAGCATAGAAAAAGAAAAGCCATAATATTAATGATCATGGTGTGTTCAAACGATACAAAAGTACACAAACTACCATTTTGTAAAGTATATGTTATCTGTTCGGTCCACCTCTTTCCATAAGTCTGAGTCTTTGTAAAGCAAAAAATCATGGGAATAAGTAGAATGTTATGATTCAGTGAGACATACCATGATAATCAGTAAGGCGTTCAGTGCAATGTTTCTGAAATTCATTAAACTTTTACCCATTTTTAAAAGCTAACGTTTGACAAGTATCCCCTGGTTTGGGTCACTTTATCTCAAGTACCCTTTAAGATATGTACATATGTTTATCACTAGCCAACCCACCATCACCACCACTACTACATAATTGTTTATCATAACAATTTTTTTTTAATCATTTAAAATTACTTATAAAATAGTAATTATTTATGAATAAATCCATATAACATTATAGTTAGTTTCTTCTAGAAGATGGCAGAAGTATCCGTTGGAGTGCATGTACCACTGGTAGAGGACCTTAGAATTAGCCTTGGTATTGATACAGAAAATGTGCCGATCTGATTAAAGGGTCTGCACATCGGCAGGGGTTTCAGTAGATCAATAAATATATGCATCTAAAGTTATATGCAGATTGCCCTGTAAAAGTCTAGTTTGGCCCTACCCCTTTCTAACTCTATATTTATGTCAATCACATAAAAACAACAAGGAGACTTGGGGGGAAGGACAGGGTGGAGTCACACTTGACTTTTACAGGAAAGGTCCAGATCTGCAATAAAATTGGGTGCGTATATTGATGGATCTGCTGATCATTTTCACTGAAGGTAACCTCTTCTTTTTTTTCATCTTTCGTCTATGGCAGTTTGAATTGTTCAAGGTTGTAAAAGGTTTATTCTAAAGTGATTCTATCACTTAAAATAAAACCTAAAGTAAAGGTTTCCTGAACAGAAGAACTAGAATACTCACCTCTCCTGGTTTCATTAGTAAGGTGGAATTCTCTGCTAAAATGTTTTCAGAAACTGATACTGGTAGCATCAATTTTCTGTCCCATCAACTACAGGACAGAGTAGTGATGCATGGGGCTAGCGAATCAAACAACTAAGCACAGAAAAGGCCAGGAATCCGACATTCCAAAAAATAGAGTCTTCAATGGGTAATTCTTTCAATACTACTGCAGCAGTCAGCAGCTGGACAGATGAGTATCTAAGTTCTTCTTTGCAGGAAGCCCTATTTTTAGAGCCCATTCACATCTTTGTGGTGCATTTCATTAACACAGTGCATTAATGCACATTTTGGTTTCTTAATATATACCCAAAAGCTATAAATGACATATTACACAGTATTTCTGTCACCTAAACTCCATCATGGTATGTCTCACACTGCAGCAGAATTGATCTATATTTTCTGGTAACGGGCTTCAATTTGATTGCTTTCGAAGGACTTCTACCGATGGACTCTGAGAAATACTGCTGATTCTGTATAGAGAAATATTGTAAACCCACTGAGGTATTTCACAGCAATTGGCGTTTTGAAAAGCCCTGATAGTTCAGTCACAAGCGTGGCGGATATCTTTTATGGAGATCTTTCTACCAGACTTGTAATAAAGACAGATCAAGGGATAAAAACCCACCCACTCCACCCAGAGCATTGAATCCATTTTGGATTGATTTGCTCTTTCATTGTAATTTTATTTAGCAATAAAAAGTTGTGTTTTCTGTGTTATTTCTATGTTGCTGCTGGTAATGTTGCTTTGCTTCTGTACTTGTATTTATTGCATGTTTGTATAAGCTAAAGACACAGAAATTCTTTGTCTACCTTATATCTCCATAAAGCTGCTGAACAATGTAATGCATTAAAAGAGTCCTAGTCCATTAAAGGAGTCCTAGAAGACAAGTTAGAAGACAGATGTTATGTTTAGAAAACGTTTCCCTCTTATAGATGAGGCCCATTGTCTAAAATACATTAAAGAGAAAGTCCAGTAATTTTATGAGCTAAGAGGAAAAAGCAATGTGAGTATTATTTAGTTATTTATCTTTATTTAGCTGCCATTGTAGACACCTGCAATGTCAGCAATACAGATATGTCAGAGTAGATGGTAATTTAGAAGGGTTACAGGTAATTATGCTTTGCCCAATAAATATGCTTAGCATTTTGGTATTGAATATACAGATGAGCAAAAAGGAGTTGTTTAATGTTGGCCTGCGGTGTAAATAATTGTAGTACCCTTATGACCACCTGCAGAACCAAGTTCCTTATTCCCTTTAAGATGTACTTTAAACTGTGAGAGACCTTTTTGTGACTTAAAATGAACCTTTCTTGCCAATAGTGTATAAACTAGCATTACTGACAAAGTGCAGGAAGTTTGTGCTGCCTGCAGATACATGTGCTTGTCTTTAGACTGATACCTAGGGAGGATCATAGTCCAGGACTAAATAGATGAAACCAAGATAGTAGTTACAAGTGGGTTCCCCTCCACATTTGACAGTATTAAAGTGACACTAAACTCAGTAGTTAAAGCTTAAAGAAGCATTGAAGTACTTTAACTATTAACAAAAATGTATCTTATTTGTTTATCACTCGGCTGTAGATCTTCAAATATCTCTGAATTCATGCTGACACTGTCTTTCCCCCTGGAGGGGGGCTACCTTTGTTCCCCATGGCCCCCGTGTGTGTTGTAAAGTAACCACCACTCCAAACTCACTCCTGTGATGGACTACAATCTCAGTACAAATGAGTAAACTAAACATGAGAGTGTAGTCCATCTTGGGAGTGAGCTTGGAGTGGTGGCTACTTACAACACACACAGGGACCATGGGGAACCAAGGTAACCACCCTCCAGAAGGAAGGACAGTGTCAGCACCAATTCAGAGATGATTTGAGGACCTACAGCCAAGTCAAACACACATAAGATACATTTTTGTTAATAGTTAAGGTACCTGAATGCATTTTTAAGGTTTAACTCCCGAGTTTAGTGTCACTTTAATTGTGACCGGTGGCTTTAGTACTGAGAGTTTTGCTTATGTCCCACACTATGGCTCTGCAATGATCGGGAACATTTTTACATAGTATTTGAGGTTGAATAAAGACACAAGTCCATGAAGCCCAACCTATTGCATGTATGCATTTATGTTTGAGCTGGTGTGTATGAGTACATGTGTGATTTTGCTCTTAGGAGTACTTGTACCCCTGTATGTTATTGTCTCCAAGGAATTCGTCCAAGAGTTTGTTGAATGAGTCCACACTTTTAGCTGAAATCACTTCCTGCGGCAGCGAGTTCCAGACCTTAACCGCTCTAACTGTGAAGAACCCCTTGCGCCCCGTGTGTTGAAAAAAAATTTCCACCAATTTTTGGTGGTGCCCTCTGGTCTTTGTTACGGAGCTAACCGTAAAATTTTGCAAGATGGCATTAAACCATTGCATTGTAATTCAGGAGTATTTTCTTGCACAGTGGTGGATTCATAGCAGGAAGAGGTAGATTATAGGATGTGTGGATGAGATCAGAGAGCCTGGGCCAAGAACCTACCGGTCTGTTCTGGTAAACCAAGTATGATGCAGCTTAGGACAACAGAAGAGAGGTAGATAAAGACTGGTGCCATAAATATTAAAGACAGCAGAGCCAGCTACAGAGCTAGTACACAAGAAACATCTTTAAATGTCATCTAGCATTAGTGATAACTCTGAGGGGTATTGCATGTACTAGATTGACTTTTACAGGTCACCTATGCTCTAATTACCTGTGGATAAAATTTGCATTTGTGTATAACCTGCATCCACCCAGTTGTGATAAGTGCCCTGTATTTATCACGATTGGCCAACCATATATAGTTTTATAGAAAATTGCCTGTAATTCTGTTTAGGTGGTCATAGTTACAGATCCTTTATGAAGAGCAACAAAGAATCAGTTATCTTAAGGCTTAATCCCTATTACAACCCGGCAAATATATCACATCTCCTTATAAAGACTCAGGATAGATGATGTCAGGTCATTAGCCTTGACATGGATGTTTCTGGAAGAACATTCTGTTCTCCTGTAAAAGTCTCTTTCTGGGAAGTTTGTAGGAAAAGTCACGACCAGTGATATTGTGGTTAATATTATCACCATACACCCACTCTGATGCATGGCTTCGGGGGCAATGGATAACATGTATCTATAGGCAAACATTTTCTTTATTTTTGGATGGCGAGCAGAAGGGTTGTATTGCTGTCGTGGCACTGCTAGGGAAATGTATCCCCTCTATTTATCTTAGTGGTCATTGTGACTGGCACAGGAAATTATAGGAAATCCAGATTTTTACAGTTGTCACCAAAACAGGAGTAGAGGAAAAATATGCCAGCTCTGTTCTGGTGACAGCTGTCTTCCTTTGGAGATTTCCTCTCACTTCCTGTTGTGATTCTACTATAGGAAAAGAGGGAAAATCTCCCCAACAGAACACCGACAGCAGCAAAAATACCTATCCGAGGTTTCACCCATTCCCTACACTATCCAAAACTAGAAATAAATGGTTTGGCTCTAGATAAATTTAATGTCTAAACCACCACAATGAATGCATTATCTTGTGAGATGTATTGGCCATAGTTTGAACAAACTTCAACAAAGCTTTGAAGAAAATGCATTTGCTATGAATGTGTTTAGCTGGCCATACACCTTACAATTATCTGCAGATTTTCTGTGGTCAGATGGAAAAGATGGAACAGATTCCTCCATCTACACCTAACTGTGTGGATAGAGTAATCTCCACCTGGGCCAATCTGTTGCCCTTTTTCCATCTGACCACAGAAAATCTGCAGATAATTGTAATGTGTATGGGCAGCTTTTCACTTAAATTACAATTTACATTATCTTATACATTTGATGTATACAGTAACTAGATTAAGCACATATGGATTAATAAATCACACAAGTTATGTTTTATTTTTCCTGAGAAGTGGAAAGGGTAAACGATTTTCAGGGTCTAATTTATGAAGGTGTTCCAGCTATCTAGTTGACTGCTGGTGTTACAACCAGCTTTTGCCATGTATGTCATTAAAAGCATCAGATAAATGATGAAAAACTAGGCTGAAGGTCAACTGCAGATAAAATAAATCTAGCAGTACATGAACATTGTTAATAAAAGGGATAGTTGTCCACACCATGGGAGATGTTAAGCGCTATATATACATGACAAAGTTTGCCTTGGCATATACTGTATATGAAAGTATAGCAATATAAATATTGCTGCAATATTAACCTTCAGTGCAGAGGTTTCCCCCACTAGATGGCCAGCATTGTTCAACCCACTTTCTCTAAGCCCAAGTCATCCTGAACCCTCCCTAGCCTGCTACTAGATAGTGAAAGAAGAAGCAGCACAGTGATGAGCTCATCTGCCTGTCACTCTACTTTCTGCACGTATCAGCATTCTTCTTGTTAGCACATGAACTGATTTGTTTATTGTACGGCTTCTTTCTCTAACACTGTATAGGAACTACAAAAGGATGATACAAGGTTTAATTCAGGTACTTACGCTGCTTGCATTTATAAAATGCATTTAATGATGTATGATTACAGAGCTGCATTCATTTGTGTCTTTCATGTCTGCCTAGAGTTCAGCGTTAATAAAATCCATACTTGTATATTCAACATGGATATCTAAACATGCAAGAGCCAACTCAATTCCCAAAGCTATAACACATGCTTTATTAGCCATAATGAAGTCTTTTTACAGCAAATATTAGGAATACGTAGGCCTCCTTCCTACCTATACATTCCATTACTGTGTGCATGTCAATGTACAGTATTTCACAATTTAATATTCTATGTTACAAGACTATTGGCATGGGCTGCCAATGCACGGCATGGAACAACAGAGGTGTACCTTTTTTCTAATGCGGTGCTGTGTACCATGTGTTGTGGGGCACTGTAGTGAGATTGGGTTTGGGGTGCCACTCTAAATGAATGACACCACATCACATAGGTGTGAAGCCAGCTTAATAGTTTTGTGAATTGACCCTAATGCTTACATAGATGCCTCAACATAGCATAAAGTCTCACTTTAGGGTTGTGTTACGTATATCCCTAAATGGGACAAATATTGCTGTCAGTATAATATATATACAAAATATTAAAATGATGTAGGTTAGAACAGACGGTGACATTGTTCTTCTAAGTATTGTAAGATACACTGTTATACTGTAGAAGTAATAGTCAGTGTTTTCAGTGTCAGCAGGTTTTTTTGTACAAGCTTGCTTTTCTAAACCATAAAGCTTGTCACTGATACCAGCTTCTTTGAGGAAATGGCCATCATTTGACCCCCAGTGAGTGACTCTCTTACATGCTGTTGTAGCTCGAAGATAGTTTTTGACATTCAGTCTAGGAAGTTTGGAACTTATATATACACCACCTGGATTTAGCTAAGCAAATAGGTTGCTTCAGTTGGTCAGGTGTAGGTTCTGCAATGTTACATCCCTCAAAAATGGGGTCAGCTGCCTACCTGAATATACTGAATGACCAGGTTTTTCCATCAATGGATTTTTTTTCTTCCCTGATGGCACGGGCATATTCCAAGATGACAATGCCAGTATTAATCGGGCTCAAATTGTGAAAGAGAGGTTCAAGGAGCATGAGGCATCATTTTCACATATGGGTATGCCACCATGGAGTCCAGACCTTAACCCCATTGAGAATCTTTGGGATGTGCTGGAGAAGACTTTACGAAGTGGTCTGACTCTCCCATCATCACTACAAGATCTTGGTGAAAAATGAATGCAACTCTGGATGGAAATAAATGTTGTGACATAACCTTATCAAAACGATGCCACGGTGAATGCTTGCCGTAATCAACACTAAAGGCGGTCCAACAAAATATTAGAGTGTGTGACTTCTTTTTGGCCAGGAAGTGTATATAGTAACAGAAAAACTGTAGACACACAACCTAAATTGAAACGTTCATAGTCCTTTGTGAGTTGAGTTCTTTAAATCCCTTACTCTAACCAGGTTTTAAAGCAGGGAAGAATTCAAATGTGTAATTTTTAATTTGTCTGTGACCCCATTGGACACATTTTCCATCATTTCCTATGACACCTGCACATGAAATAGAGCGTGTATTCATCAAAGGACAGGAAGGCACAGACACAGCAAAACATTGGCAGAAGTTCTAATCTTTCCTTCTGCTAAAAATGTGTTTTGGTTTTTGTCTGTGTTCCTGTTAGAGAGATTTCTTATCACTTCTTGCCCTGTCAGTAAATGAGAAACTTTCTTAACTGGGGAACAGACAGCTATTAAAATATGACAGGGGTTCTAAGGCCCTTTTTATTCAACCATTCCGATCAGAACCTTCTGCTAGCTTTTCTGGCGGACCTGATCAGAAGCGCAATGTTAGTAGATGTAAATAGACGTGTCTCTTGTTTGGAGTTGGGCCTTAATAATGTTTGCAGGATTATTGGTATAAAAATATAGAAATACAGTTTTTGCTAACCGTCTTTCACCCTTAAAGGTAAGCTGTCATGGGAAAACTACATGCAACATTTTGGCGAACCTTCTATATAAGTTGTTTGTTGTCCGGCTGTGATGCTGATCCTGGCTTCAGTTCTTAGTGAGTCACGTGAAGCCAGTACTCCTGACCTGCATACTTGTTCCACGTCAATAATTCACTAAATGGTGTAGCCAAAAGATCAGACTCAGGGCCAGAAAACTAGCAACATATAAAGGAAGTCAGCAGTTGTGGTGCATGTATTTTTTTCATTGCAAGCTTGCTTCAAACATATGCTAGTAAAAATGATGCTGTGTACTGCAGTATCATGAGGATGTCTTGAGTGCCTTAGTGTTTATTTAAAATGCCAATGTTCTTTATCTGGCAGAGTCTTAAACTAATATAATAAGTACCAATAAAAGGATGAAGATGTTCTCGAGTACCCGGAATTTAGTTAAAGGATATCTGCTGCTAGCGCATACTGTACTATATAATGTATAAAGGTTCCCCATTCAGACCACTTGATGTTTCCCTATCCAGTGACAAAAGAAGGTTGCGAAGGGAATCCAATCATTCATTTATATATAACTATGGGCGTAGTAAGAAATATATATTGTTAGTAGATGGACAGGTTTTTTTTATAAGGAAAAAAAAATGTTTTAGCTTCTTTGCTATTTTTAATCGAATAAAACACATGCCTTGTCATCTTTAATAAAGTTGTTTTTGTGTTTTGTTTGTTCTTGGATGTGTGAAGGTTCCTACAGATATGAGACGTTTGTAGCCTGATTTGAGCGATTTTGAGCTGCACCCTCAAAATCAAAGGAAGGCAAAGGGCTCATTCACACTATATGCAGTGACCTGTATTTTCTGCACAAGGTCATGTTCACACTGCAATGCTGACTTGAGGTGGGTTGCAGTATGTTGACATGCTGAATTGTTCCGCAACTCTCTGGAGCACACCTGAAGTCACCATCGGTCACCGCAGCACAACATAGATGTGGTGCATTAACTTTAATGCAGTGCCATTGTGTGACACTTCAATAAAGTAAAACAAAATGTAAACTGATGTGCTAAAGTCTGTGTGTTCTCCCTGAGCTTGTGGGGGTTTCCTCCAGGTATTTAAGTTTCTCCCCACATTTCAAAGGCATGCTGGTAGGTTAGTTTGCTCCTGTCTAAATTGGCCCTAGTATGTGCGTAAAAATTGGCTGTGCACATGTCTTATCACTGTCTGCATGCTGGTCCCAAGCCTGTGTAAATGGGAGGGTTGAGATAAGACCTGGCAGCTAACTCATCAAGAAAATGCTATTGAATATAAGCCTTCAAGCACGTCAGACATGGTGCCACAGAGCTTTTCCACAGAATCACCAAGAGTTGGATACAGCTGAATGGATACCACACACACACACTCCTTAAGCAGCTATGGGAATGTATTGGCATATCCCCGTTACAAGGGGCTATATACACAGCATTTAAAACGTATATTTAAAAAACTAAAAAGCAATTTGGTGGTGCATGCCATAATGTGCTAATATGCACGGCATATTAGCACATTATGGCTGACTTACACTATAGGTGATCCCCTCCAGCGCAGCACTGTCCACCCTCCCCTCTGTCACCGGTGCTTCCATCTTCACCTGATCTTCTTTTGGGTTCAGTGTATTAGGCCTCTTGATTGGCTGGGCTGCCATGATGTAACTCTCGCACACGTGAACGAGAGTTACTTTGTTTCAACACTGGACCTTTGCCAAGCTTATGCATTAAGCTGCATATGTGGAAAAAAAAAGTTCTGACAGTTTTTACCAAAACTTTACTTCCACTTTAAAGGAGAACTATTGGGAGAGCAAAATATACTCTTCCCAATAGTTTGAGCTGGCATGTGACACTGCAGCTATAAATCATAAATCATGCCAATCACCCCCCCCCCCCCCCCTCCTTACAAGGGGTGATTAACCACATAAAAAGCATGACAGGAAGAAAAAAGGAAGGGGGTGGAAGGGGAGGTCACTGTGCTGTGAGTTCAGCTGAATGACGCTGAGCCATGGATCCAGCCTTTTACAGGGATAGGCATGAGCCCCAGAAGAGTCCAGAAGCTGCACAAGGAGAAAACTCTCCCACCAGACCCACAAGCCAGGTAAAGTGAATTCTTAAAGGGGCAACAACCTGAGCTCAGGAAAAATAGCAGAACAAACTGGGGGGATGGGGAAGGGGGATTCCTGAATTTCATGGGAGTGGGCCCAAGTGAACTGTTGTCCACTTAACCATTGGGGAGAATCCACGTTTCTTCCTGTCCCTATGATAATAAATTATGAGGGGAGTGGTTGACGGTGGGACAGGAAAACACTTATAAACTAACAAAAGTCTGACTGTTCCCCATTTTACTGGAATAAAGCCTTTCATTTTAATGGTCACCTCGTAGAGAGCTGGAGAGTTGACATGGGAACCCTTTCATGTTTTCACCATTAACCTTCTGTTACTTCCTAGGTATTTAAAAGATGTGTCAGCATTTTTACTAACATAGACCCTGCTCAGTGTATTTCTGAAAACCATTGTATGGAAAGGGAATGTCTCCCAGCATGCGCTACAAAAAAGCACAGGTTTAGCGTTTCTTTCTCTAGCCGTGCATTGGCAGCCCCTACTAAATGGATAGGCTGCCTTAACACAATAACACAAAATACTACATGTCAATGTATGCATGGAAACGCACCACAGCAGAATACCGTAGTGTGAAGGGTGTCTAAATGTCACACCTATACCAGCTGCCATGTCTTGCACTCTTCACCCTTTCTTAAACCCAGTCATTCTGGTTTTTCTAAACTTCAAACCAGTATGGTAAGTTTTTAGGAATGATTGTTGTTTACTATTTCAGACATTAAAGCTGCCCACAGATTCCTTTACATTTCTGTGTAGGCCTTTGTCCCTCTAAGATGATTTTGATAGTCCTTCTTTCTGGAGTGTAGCTACTTTTGTTCCCCATGGTCCCTGTGTGTATTGTATAGTAACCACCACTCCAAGCTCACTTCTGGGATGGACTACAATCTCAATACAAATTAATAAACTAAACGAGAGATTGTAGTCCATCAGGAGAGCGAGCGTGGAGCAGTGGCTACTTTACAACACACACAGGGACCATGGGGAACAAAAGTAATCACCCTCCAGAAGGAAGGACAGTGTCAGCACCAATTCAGAGATGATTTGAGGATCTACAGCCGAGTGATACACAAATAAGGTCCAGTATTGTTAATAGTTAAGGTACTTAATGTAACGAAGATGAATTTTTGTTTTGTAGGAATAATTGTGACTGGCCCTTTCATTGTCTGACATAATATTAGTGCTCTGTTTAGTAAACACTGTGGAAGATAGGTAAACCCTGATAGCACTCAAACCTTCTGAGCATCTGACTGCACACAACCTTACACATACCTCCCAACTTTCTGGGATTAGAAAGAGGGACACATTATATCACAAAGTATGTAGGCAAAGACCATGTCTCTTTGCCATGATTATTAATGCACAAAAAAATATTGGTTTAACTTTAATTAGCTTTTCTCAGCACTACTTTTCCTTTATTTTGGCTTTTCAAAACAACACATTAAATCATTTTAAAGGCTAGATAAAAGATTTAGTGCAATAAAACTTTTTTTTTGATAGGTAAATAATAAAATTTCATAGATATCTGTACATCAAACCAAAAGGAGGGACAACTGAGGAGGAAAGATGGACAGAGGGATTTGGTTTCAAATGAGAGGCAGTTGGAAGGTATGCTTACAAGCAGATCTCCCGTCATACACAGCTTCACATGGTTGTTTTGCAGGCACATTGCAAAGCATCTAAGTAGCCAAGAGATGCTTTTCACCTTGCTTAGTATAACATACTTGTGCAATTGTACACCCCACAAGATTTTCTTATAAGGTCCAATGACCCCTAAATCAGTGGATGGGGAGCCACGGTGGGTTCCATTCAAAATTCACTGAGCACAGCCAGATAAAGACGGGCTCAGGTGTCCTGTGATTTCTAGTTTACATAAAGTTATTAAAGTTATTTCAGTTATTTTACTAGTTATTTTAAAGGGAACCTGGATATTTTCATTTGAATACACATGATAAGAGGAATTAGCTAAGCTTCCTACACCGTTAAAATGGTGCAGGAAACTGGAGCAAGTGGTGTGAACCGCATCTATTTCAGATCTATTTGTGCCACCTGTGCCAGTTTCTATTGCACTGAAATAGTAACTGATGTAGCTTCCACAACTGATTAACAAAGGGGTCGCAGCAGTTTTCAGTATAAACAAACTGATGCAGATTCCCACCAGGACCTGCCAAACGGTATGTGAAATATCTGCCGGTAACCTGGCTGACAACTCACATTCCTCTAATTGCCTGTGCAATAAACAGTACATGGGCAGAGACTGCAAAAGAGCTTGCCCTGCCAGTGTTGCTGGTTGTTGACCCTAGAAAACACACAGTACACAGCCTTACTTGATGCTCTCAGCTAAGCAGGGATGGGGGAGCAAACAGCTTCAGCTATCCTGCTCTCTGTGCCATGTCTGGAGCAGGTGCAGCATAGAAAATGGAGCAGATCTCTCTTAATTAAAGGAGAACTATGGGGTTAAGGCTTTTCCCCATAGTTCTCCTTAGGGTAACGGGAGGACGCTAGTTTGTGTCCACCCTAGGCTCAGTATACCGCGAGCTGTAGCTTGCGGTATACTGAGACGCTGCAGTAGCTTGCGATATACTGAGACGCCGCAGCTGAAGCGGATCCCGACAATTATGTCTGGATCCGCCCAGCTGCGTGACTGACAGCTGGCTCTGCCTATCTAGAGGCAGAGCCAGCTGTACCCACCCCCTCCCCCATCCGTTCCGCCAGTCAGCGCTGGCGGATCGGAGCTGGGAGGGGGGAATCGAGGCCGTGACAGGATCGAGAGGCGAGCGAACGCCGGTATGTGTTCGCTCACCTCCCGATCTACTAGCTCGACCTGTGACAGTCTCATTGTCACAGGTCGGCTAGAACTATGAGGTGAGTGAAAAGCACTCGCCTCATAGTTCTCCTTTAACAAATGGCACACAAGCAGATCTGCTCCATTTTCTGAGTTTAGAGAAATTAAAGCCTGCACCACTCTTTGTTAATTCCCATGGTGGATCATAACTTAAACATTTACCTGAAACTTAAACCAGCATTTAAAATAATGGCACAAATAATTGCACAATGAGAAGTAAGTGACGGCAGCTTCCATGTTTCCTTCGGGAAAGGTTTCCTCTCTAAGTCCCCGAGAAATATAAGAAGTAATGTTGGATTTAATCTGCCGGTAAGGCCTTGTATCTATCCAATGTATACAGCAAAACTTTAGTATTTGCAAACCGTTGACCAAACGTAAAGCAACTTTGTTTAAGCCTTAATGCCGAAATAACACCTTTGCGGTGTGAAGCTGCCATTCTGAACACAATTAATGCACATCCCCGGTGTACCACAATAGACCTATGCTTTAGTACACCACAACATAGTGGAGCACTGTGGGGAAAAAAGTGCATGTGCATGAAAGGTTCTTTGTGGTACGGCAGCCCATTGAAAATGCATAGCATTATGCAAGTTAACATTCTCACAGTAACACACTGCAAAGGTCTGAATCTGGCAAACTTCAGTTCCAGATCATAATGGGAGTGCTGAATGTACGTGTACACAAGTTAAAAGCAGGCTTTCAACAAGCTTGAAAATATAACTAAAGGCAAAGCATTTTTTTTTAAAGATTTGGATAGAGTGTTAGCCTGGCTTTTATTGCCATCTGTGTCACCGTTAGGGAGATTCACTCTCTCTAATTGTCCTGACCTCCAATATCACTGGGCATAAAAGTGGTAGGTGTAAATCCAAAATTTTGAGTTGCCACTACAACAGAAATAGAGGGGAACTCTTCCAATGGGGACACTAGTTCCAGTGACCGGCGGTCTAATGATCTGTGAGTCATTACATCTAATACAGTATATTAGACATGAGGACACTGAGGGACATTCCACCTCCGGAGAGGAGGGGAAGAGGCGCCACAGGGATCAGTCAAGCAGCAAGGTGGGACCAAGGTTTGAGTGAGTATATCTTTGTTGTTTTACACCCTAGACCAAAATGGTAGCCCTACTGCAAGGGTTACGTTTTATTCTGCCCAAGTTCTTCTTTAGGTAGTACTGAACCCTCCTAGCAGCTGGTTTAAAGTGACAGCAAAAGATCGGTATTTGACATTCCTAAGCTGGAGCTAAATGGCGCTTTATAGGCTTAAACAAAGCTTTGCAAAACCTTTCTAGAAGTTTTCTGTACACAGCTCTAGCCAATATGTACAAGGTATAAAGGAGCATTACCTTGTAAAATATTATATAGTAATAACTGTATACAATGCAGCTAATGATCATATTCAGTATAAGAATTCCTTTCTATTCCATTTCAGGGTGTGATTGAGAAATAAATAAACTGCCTTACCAGAGCGTATGTTAACATGCAACATAACGCACATAAATCTGTTTGTAGTAATGCATTGTAAAGGTCTGAATTCGGGGGAAGCTCAGTTCCAGAAAGGGAATGTTAAACGTAGATCTCAATGGGAGTACTGACTGTTTAGAATAGAACATTGTGATAGCCATTCTTTAATGCAAGTGACGCTGGTACCTAGTTGCAGTTGTGACCCCTGTTGGTCAAACACAGTAGAGATCTGCACTGCACTGTAGAATTATAAGCATACACAACTACAATGTAACACAGATGGATTGACAGTCACTGTGTATCATTCATTTTAATCAGTGGGGATCAACTAGCTTCCTCAGATTACTTCACCATATACACTGAGTGGCCAGATTATTATGACCACCCCATCAGTACTTCGTTGGGCCACGAGATAACTCCACGAGATGACTTCGTTGGGCCGCCTCGTGACTCCACGAGATGTTGAAAGGTGATGTGAGGAATCTGACACCTCACTGTTGCCCTTCTGTTGTCTTGTACCAGTCTTGCCACTCTCCGTTCTGCCCTAACATTGACTAGTCGCTGACGGCCACAATTCGCACGTTCAGACCCAGATTTTCGGCTGACAGTCCAGTCTTTAAACACTTTAACAACAGCTGCTCTTGAACATTTAACGAATTCTGCCGTTTTGCTGATACTCGCTCCATGGCTCCGAGCGCCAACAATCATCCCACGTTCGAAGGCTGTTAAATCGCGTTGTTTACCCGTATCTTCAGAAAAAATTCACTTCCACTGTCGTGGTAAACAACCTGCTTCCCTATTTATAATGGTCTGGCCCTCTAGCAACTTCAGCGCGAAATTATAGCTAATTTGCCTACAAACGTCAGGTGGTCATAATAATCTGGCCACTCAGTGTACTGTATAATGCTACAGAAGGCTGCCAAAGACTGCAGACATGCTACAGGAGATGGTCACTCACTGCATTTCACTTATTGTTCCCCCCAGGAAAGCTATCTTCTCAAAATACAAATATTTATCTGGGAATTACTGTTCTGAGCCCTCCATTTTCTACTTCATTATTCTATGCCCTGGAAAAAGGGGATGTATTTGCTCCCTAAAAGTGTTTGGCTGTTTTATTGATTTGATCCAATTTTAAAAAATTAAACCTTTTATGGACTCTGACACTTGATAGGTTTGGCGTCCATCATGTTGATCCCTTTTAGAGGCTGATGACATGCTACAGGAGATGGTCAGTGACTGGTGACATGCTACAGGAGATAGATAAAGGTAGTCACTCGCACCCCATGATATTAAAGTCAATGCTGTTTATTGACTGAGATAACACACATCTCCTTAGCAACGTTTCGGGACCGTGCGGCCCCTTCCTCAGGCAAACAGAGAGATGGTCAGAGACTGGTGACATGCTACAGGAGATGGTCAAGGACTGGTGACATGCTACAGATGTGGTTGGTGACTGGTGAAATGCTGCAGAAGCTGGTCAGAGACTGGTACCATGGTATAGGACAGGTGCTAGAGCAGATGGTCAGAGACTGTAGACATTCTACAGGAGATGGTCAGAGACTGTAGACACTTACAGGAGATGGTCCAAGACTGCAGACATGCTACAGGAGATGGTCAGAGACTGGTGACATGCTACAGGAGATAGCCAGAGACTGGTGGCATGCTACAGGAGATGGCCGGAGACTGGTGACATGCTACAGGATATAGCCAGAGACTGGTGACATGCTACAGGAGATGGCCAGAGACTGATGACATGCTACAGGACATGGTCAGAGACTGGTGACTTGATACAGGAGATGGTCAGAGACTGCAAACATGCTACAGGAGATAGGCAGAGACTAGTGACATGCTACATGAAATGGTCAGGGACTGCAGACATGCTGATGAGATGGTGAATGACTGGTGACATGCTGCAGGTGGTTGGTGGCTGGCACAAGGCTGCAGGAGAAAATCAGTAACTGGAGGGTATATAAGACTGCTAGAGATCACTGTCATTACAACCCCCTTACAAACCAATACTGCCACATCCACTACTTGCTTTACGGTTGCATAATTACCAAAGAGCTGTATGAAGCCCTATTCCCATCTACTACGTCTCTGTAATGTATATAAAACACATGCGTCATCTCTTTTATTCCCCCACCAAAACTGTGTTGATGTATTGTTTATATGTTGTAGATATTATATTCATGAATACAAAAATATGCTGTGATTTGTCATAGTAACATATATTTCTCCTTTATTTACAATGTTCAATGATCAAATGCACTTTTGCTAGTTATTAATAAGTAATTGTAACAAAATATTGATGAGTGCATTATGTATTCCAGTTTATGTAAGCACTTCACTTCTAGTTTAGATCATGGAGGATGCTTTTATTATCCTAAAACAAATCCAGAATGCATCCTGTGCAAATACAGTGCTAGAAATCAAATGTTTAATATTAAAGTAGAACTATGAGGGGAGTGCTTTTCACTCACCTCATAGTTCTAGCCGACCTGTGACAATGAGACTGTCACAGGTCGGCTCAGTAGATCGGGAGGTGAGCGAACACATACCGGCGTTCGCTCACCTCTCGATCCTGTCACGGCTCTCTGCCGTGACAGGGGAGGGGCTGGATTCCCCTCTCCCCGCTCCGATCTGCCAGCGCTGACTGGCGGAACGGACGGGGGAGGGGGCGGGTACAGCTGGATCTGCCTCTAGATAGGCAGAGCCAGCTGTCAGTCACACAGCTGGGCGGATCCAGACATAATTGTCGGGATCCGCTTCAGCTGCGGCGTCTCAGTATACTGCGAGCTAAAGCTCGCGGTATACTAAGCCAAAGGTGAGGGGAGGACGCTAGTGTGTGTCCTCCCGTTACCCTAAGGAGAACTATGAGGAAAAGCCTTAACCCCATAGTTCTCCGTTAATGTGTGCACAACTCTTACATGACTTTAAAGCAATAGTACAGTCTGGTCCTTTTTAAAGGGTATATATGGTCAAAAACAAAAAAATAAATATGTATTTCTATATTGAATTTCAATAAGTTCTATCCCACTCCTAATACCCATATCCATCTAGAAGTTTGTAAACATATGGGGTCTATTTACAAAGCTGCCGAAGAATCCAGGCGTAGCTTCGGCTGATCCTTCGTCTAGCTTTGGTTACAGGAGGCCTTCGGTTCAGTAGAACCGAATGGCTGCTGTACGGGCTATTCACTATAGCATGTTCAGCCGACCCGAAGCCAGTCGATGTATGGCTGATTTCAGCCGACGTACGGCTGAAATCAGCTGTACCAGCCTGAAGTGAATAGCTGAATAGCGTTCGGCTCACTTCGCTTCAGGTCAGTTATTCACTCGGCTGCCTATGGCAGCTTTGTGAATAACCCCCTACTTATTGAAAATGTTCATAGCATGCACTGACACAATTGCTCTGACACAATTGCACTCATCCCTGTGAGTATGCACTTCCTTGTATTATCACTTTAACTACATGTCCACGTCTGAACTTCCAACAATGTAACATCACCTTTGCTTGCTGGAAGCAATGTATGATGGGATATGTGGTCTCGAGAAATCGAGATTGCATCGTATAAAGCTGCAGGAAAAAAGACACATAGCACAATGGAAGTCCAGGAAGATGATGAAAGTGATAGACAGACGTAAAGCAGCACTCACTACATAACAGGGATTTTTTTCAAGAAAGCTTTGATTGCATTATGAAAAACAACTCCAGTACGTATTCTTATTACAATGCCGTTATTATAACAGGAGAGTACATGCTGTGATTATAGAATTCTTTGAAGAGCAACACATAAGTATTGACTCATTTAGCACAGTGAAGTAAATGATTCGTTCCAACAGAGTTCATGAACGCAGGAAGCATCATCTTCTGGTTTCCTGTACTCTGCTTCACCAAATTTCCTGTTGAAGAACACGGATTTATAATGTAATTACCTATTTATTGGAAATACATGTCCCATCATGCATAGCTCCAGCACCCATGCGTGTCTGTTCAATGAAACAAATTGGCTGACGTGTGGATGTTGCCTGTGCTTGTCGGCGTCCTCATGTTGTCCCAGAGGAAAACACATAGTAGACACCCCTCTGCTCCTGCTCCATGGGAAGTGATTGACAGTGGCTCCTGCTGTCAATCACTTGCCTTAGAAGAGGAGCAGAGGCATGTCTTCTGTGTGTTGTCCCCTTGGTCTGCCTGTGCATGTCGGCGCAGGCAGCATCCTCCTGTCAAATAAAATATACTGTATATTATATATCTCTCATGAGGGAACCGTGCACGCTCTATCAGTACAGTACTTCTACCTTCACCTGTTTCTTAACCAACAGTTGGTTCTAACCGGACTTTCTTTATTGTTAGATACTCTTTATTTTGTTTAGTATATCTGAAAATGTCCAAATAAAAATCTATTGACTGTAAAATATACTGTATATAAATCCATGCTCCTATAGTGAAACCTCAAACCTAAAAACTAAAAATAGCTGCAGTGTTAACAGTGGTCCCACTGATCCCAGGAAGCACATTAATTTTGCATTGCGGTGTAAACCGTAATAACCGTAATAAAAGCATCCTCCTCTCGGCCTTTAGTCTGCACACGGGAGCTGACAATAAGAAAAGGCAGCATACAATGTGAGGTAAGACATCTGCAGCTGACATGTAAAAAAAAAAGATTAAGTTTAAAGGGGAACTATGGGGTTAGGGCTTTTCCCCATAGTTCTCCTAAGGGTAACGGGAGGACACAAACTAGCGTCCTCCCGTCACCCAAAGTTTAGTATATCGCGAGCTACAGCTGGCGGTATACTGAGACGCCGCAGCTGAAATGGATCCCGACAATTAGGTCTGGATCCACCCAGCTGCGTGAGTGACAGCTGGCTCTGCCTAGAGGCAGTGCCAGCTGTACCCGCCCCCTCCCCCGTCCGTTCTGCCAGTCAGCGCTGGAGGATAGGACAGGGGAGGGGGGAACCCAGTCCCTCCCCTGTCACGGCTCTCACAGGATTGAGAAGTGAGCGAGCACCGGTATGTGTTCGCTCACTTCCCGATCTACTGAGCCGACCTGTGACAGTTTCATTGTCACAGGTCAGCTAGAACTATGAGGCTGAGTAAAAATCCCTCATCTCATAGTTCTCCTTTAATAGCACTTTCACAATTTCCATAAGTTGTTACTGCACCAGTACTGCATTACCCAACACTGGGTACAGCTGGCATTAGGGTGTAAACTCTGCCCTGATTTCAGTAGTGGTAGGGTAGGGTTGTCACACCAGCAAAGGAAGTAGCAGGCTATGGACCTGGCTGGCAGGACCAACAGGTCAATTTGGTCACTTTAATGGGGCTAGGGAGGCTTAAAATGTTAAATATTTATGTTGCACAACATTTTTTTTTTTTTTATTTGCCCATACTTCTACTTTAAAGTGCACCTGTGCCCAGACAAAGGATATTTGCATATTCTTATCAAGCAGTAAAAGAACTTTAAAACATTTCACCCCTGACCTCTTTCTGCTTTTAATGTAAGTTATTGATTATCATAGATCACAGCAAAGAATCTAAAGTCACAGGTTAGAAACACCTGTTGTGTGTTTACATCCGAGGGCTGGCAGGCTGCCAAGATCTGCTCTGGAAAAAAGTAAGATTTCAATGCCTGTGTTGTAAATCTTAAAAATGAATATCTCCACAGTGCTTATAGATACAGAGATGGATGTGAGCTTGCTTTAAAGTGCTTTGAACTGCTTGTTCTCTCTGTAATTGGGACACTTTGCCCACTAACATGCCAATGGGCAGTGGGCAGAGACAGTGCAGAGAGCAGGGACCGGGGGATTTAAAAGAGAACAATGGGGTAAGTGTTTTTCCCCATAGTTCTCTTTAAGGTCACGGTAGAACATATACTAACCTCCTCACATGACCCAAAGCAATAGCCCGTGATATACTGTGAGCGCCGCAGCCGGGACAGATTCCCAACATTACCGTCGAGATACACCCAGATGTGTGAGTGACAGCTGGCTCTGCCTATCTAGAGGCAGTGCCAGCTGTGCCCTCCCCCGTCCGTTCCTCCCCACTCAGCGCTGGAGGATCGGAGAGGGGAGTGGGGGAATCCCTGCGGGGAGCCATGACTGACAGTCATCGCTCACTGCAGGGAGACAATTGAGTAGTGAGCAGATCAGTGCATGTTTCTGCTCACTTCCCGATCGATAGAGCCGACCTCTGACAGCTTCTTTGTCACAGGTCGGCTCTAACTATGAGGATGAGTGGAAATCATTCACCTCATAGATCTCCTTTAAGTTTTTTTTACCAATTGGAAAGGATTGCAGATGAAAAGTCAACATGCAGATACTGTGCAGTGTCCCCTATCCCAGGAGTATATAGCATCATTACCACGGGACTTGCAGAGTATTCCTCTCTGACGCAGTCAAGAAAAGGAAAGATGGTTTCTGGACCTCTGTGTGAGTGCACCTTTTGCTGAAACTGGTTGTGATACAAGTGCAAGTCTGAAATCATAAGAATGTTATGTTTACTGCAGAAAAGAGACTTTACCGTAAAAAGAGTTCATATGTTTCTATAAAATCAAGATGTGTGTGTCTGTTATACCGTGAGGAGTGGAAGTACTGCTAAAGCAGGGTTGATTGAGGCTATAGACTGCAGAGTGCACAGACTGTCAAGTTCTGGTATGAAGCATCAAGGAAAGGAAAACAGGCCAATAGTTAACCAAAGTGGGTGATCTTCTGAAAAGAAGTTCAGAAAAGTTGCCCCTTCCCCCTTCATGGGACCCTTGGAGAGAGAGAAACTGATGGGGCTGTAAACTGGAGAGGAACAAGTGTAGCCATGATAAAACTACATGCTACTTAGATTCCTGTCCTGCTGTTGAGGTATGCCAGTGAAGGCCATCCTATAAAGCCTCAATATATTTATTATAAAGATAGACTCTCACTCTTCCACAGTATTCTGTTTCCCACCTCTCTTGGCCTCTACTGGTTAATCATTAACACCAACACTGTCCAATTTTTATTCATCTAGATAGACTATTTGATCTTGCAGACCATACATATACTTTAATTAATGTAGGACTCACATGTAGGACTCAAGTGTCATGATGACATCATAGGAGCTACTAAATGATGACACATATAGAGGTATAGAACAAAGGGGCTGAAGGCACGGTACCAGGACCTTGAAAAAAGGAAAAGCTGAGAAATGTTACAAATCTCTTCCGTTGTTTAACACAGTTCACCTAAACTAACTTGTCCAAAGTACACAGTTTGTTGTAAACAGTCCTTCAGGTGTACTTTGGATCTTTAGCAGACATGATTCTGCAAGAGAAACAAAAAACAATGCAGCTGTTTGAAATTAGGAAAATGACTGATATCACCAACATATAAAGAGTATGTTATATACCTGTAAAGCTAAACAAATACTTTTATACTTAAAGTAGAAGTTACTTTTGGATAGAATAAGGGGGAGTTATAACCCCTGTCAGCTTTTTTTTCTTGCCATCTGTGTGGGTAGACTTCCCTTCGCATACTATTTGATAGCTGTAACAGGAAGTGACAGGAAATCCTCCAAAGAGAGGAAAATCCCGTGTGGTCAGTAGAATCACCAGAACTAGTGTCCCCATTGGAGGATTCCTCATTTATTTCTGTTCTAAAGTCAACCCAAAAGGTTCTATCTTCCGTGATAACAGTCACCAACACAGATAAAGAGAGCGCATCTCCCTAAGGCTACGTTCACACCTAGGCGATTGAGCTGGTGAGCTCTTTTTGCGTGGTGTTCTCACGTTTTCGCTTGCGTGACTGCGCTTTGAAAACCGAGCGGTAGTCGGACAGTTTTTAATGCATAGAGATGTCTATGGGACCCAAACCATGCGACAACCGCCCAAAAATAGCTCCTGCACCTTTTTGCGTGACAGGCGATTTAGTCCCCGTGACAAACTGCAAAAGTGTGAACAGACTCAATTGACTTCAGTGCGAACCTGTGTTTTGAGTGAAATTGCACGACTCAATCCGTGAGATAAATCGCCTAGGTGTGAACCTACCCTTAGGGTAGGTTCACACCTGGGCGACTCCTGACCGCGGGGCAATTGTGCACAACATTTTCTAATGGCACCCAGTCGCATCAGATGGGTCGCATGGTTTCCTGCCGGTGCATTTGAACACGATCACGGCTAAAAAAAGCAGCATGCCGTGTGTCGCGATTGCCACGCGGATGTCACTCCATTGAAATCAATAGGGTAGTGCGGCAACCGCTGTGTGCACTAGCACACGATCGCGTGTTCCGGGTATCGCTGCTGTGTGAACCTAACCTTACAGGAGCACAGCCAATAATAAAAACCTTACAGGTGCTCTAATCCCTCTCCACTCTATCCAAAACTAAAAAAAAAATTTTTGGTTTCAGTTGCACTTTAAACCCCCAAAATGTAAGTATTAGTGACGCTTCATTTGGACTTGATTATGGGTTTAAAGCAGGAGTGGGCAAATTATGGCCCCCCAGCTGTGGTGAAACAACAAATCCCATCATGCATCTGCCTCTAGGAGTGATGTCTATAACTGTCAGTCTTGCGATGCCTCATGGGATTTGTAGTCCCACAACAGCTGGAGGGCCAGAGTTTGCCTACCCCTGGTTTAAAGGGTCGTAGGCAATCCATTCTTCCTTCACTGTCCTGACCGGCTGAATTCAGGTAAAATGTAATAAATTACACCAGAAGCCAACTAGACCTGAAGCAAGAGATGATTCATGATCTATATCAGAGTCCATTCACAAGACCACAGAGGCAAAGTGGGGAACAATAAGGACATGATGTGTAAGTAGAAGAAGTCAACCTAGTGACTTCTTCTACCCAGCATTGCATGAATTGGCTTTATGGACAGCATGCACCTTTCAAGGGCTCGTTGGGTTATAGGTTTTTGTTTCAGGTCTGGAGAAGCTGCAGTGTGTTCCGGTGGACCACAATCAAAGTAAAAACCTCTTTAAAACTGTTGATGCTGCAGATGCTGGTGGCATACCGTATGTATACCGTATGTATTTCCCTCTATGATAAACACTGGCTGCATTGCACTTCAGAGCTGCACAACATCTTAATGTGCATATGATCTGCATAGGCCTGTATCCTAGTGTCACTCTGCTACTTTGACTGACACTCCATTTACATTTTAAAGCAAAATGTGTGTGTTTGATGAAAAGCAGTCATTTGCTGTATACTAATTAGGTGGCAGTGAAGTTGCACTTAACCACTAACCTAGAAATGGTATGCAATGTTTTATGACAGGGTTCATTGATGATGGCTAATACTCCAGCTTAGGACAGACGCCTTGCTCCAGTGCCCATTCCATGCTACCTTCAGACCAACTATGGTCCACGGTTCGGAATGGACATGGTCTGGCACAACACTCATGGAATACAGACATCCACAGCTTGATGTAGCCATTTTCTACTGACCACCAATATAAGGGGACCCTTCTCCATTGACCACTAATGAAAGGGGGTTCTTCTCCACTGACCACCAATATATGGGGGTCCTTCCCCACTGACTACCAATATAAGGGGCCCTACTGCATTGACCCCCAATATATGGTGGCCCTTCTCCACTGACTACCAATATAAGGGGGCCATTTTCCACTGACCACCAGTAAAAGGGGGAACTTTTCAAATGACCACCAATATAAGGGGGCCCTTCTACACTGATCACCAATATAAGGGGGCCATTCTCCACTGACCACCAATATAAGGGGGCCCTTCTCCACTGACCACCAATATAAGGGGGCCCTTCTACACTGATCACCAATATAAGGGGGCCATTCTCCACTGACCACCAATATAAGGGGGACCTTTTTGTTTTCGTTTTTTAACAAAGTTTATTGAAGTTTTTCACAACAACACAAAAATATATCTCTGCAGTCCATCAATCAGACATACAATGGCGGGATTGGGGGACCTTTTTAAATGACCACCAATATATGGTGGGCCTTCTCCACTGACCATCAGTATAAGGGGGACCTTTTCAAATGACCACCAATATACGGTGGCCCTTCTCCACTGACCACCAATATAAGGGGGCCCTTTTCAAATGACCACCAGTATACTGGGGGCTGTTCTCCACTGACCACCAATATAAGGGGACCAGTCTCCACTGACCACCAATATAACGGGGCCCTTATCCACTGACCACCAATATAAGGGGGTCCTTCTCCACTGACCACCAATATAAGGGGGCCTTTCTCCACTGACCACCAATATAAGGGAGCCCTTCTCCACTGATCACCAATATAAGGGGGCCCTTCACCACTGACTATTTCAGGGGTTCCGCCTTTTCTTTTTAGTTTCAAAAGATTTTTATTTTTCACAAATACAAAGCATTTAGTACATGCACTCAAACATAGTGCGCATGTATGGTTCATACATAGATAATGATCATAACAGGAAATATGTTCATCAAACATGGTACTCTATTGCGATCGCCTGAACTATATGCAGAAAAGGTGAGAATTTGTCCTACCGGTGATCCCAACAGGGGTCTTGGAAATAAGACATTTAATAGTAGGGAAGTAAGGAAAGGGAGAAAGGGGAAAAAAAACACACAGAAAGGTATAGGGAAAGAGGGGGGAGGTGGAGAGATGGGGGGTCAAGGAGGGGGGGAGGGAATCAATGGGAGTCGTGGTGCACTATCCAACATATGGTCTAGTCGGCAGTAAGCTAGAGAATAGGTGTTATTAGGAAGTGTTAAAGGGTGTTAAAGAGTCAATAATCGGGCGTCAAAAGTCGGCGGGAGGAAGTGTTTCACCCATGGTTCCCATATCTTCTCAAATTTTGGCATTTGGTCATTTAGGCGTGCAGAGAGTTTTTCGTTTGAGAAAATCCAGTGGATTCTATTTTTGGAGGTTTGAATGAAAATTTTATTGGTAATCCATGAGCTAGCTATGGTATGTTTAGCTGCTGAGAGGACCTGTAATAGCAACTTGAATTGGTGGTGGGAGATATTTGTGGGTCTGACATTGAGTAATGCTGTTTGGGGGGTAGGTAGGACATGGACCCCCTTGAGAGTGGAGATCATTCTAAAAATTTTAGTCCAAAATGTGTGAACAATGGGGCATGTCCACCACACATGGATATATGTGTCGCTGTCAGAGCAACCCCGATAGCACAACCCATTGCAGTCTGGCAGAAAATACTGAGTCTGAGATGGGGTTGTATACCAACGCAGAATTACTTTGTAGTTTGTTTTGAGTACTATAGCGCTCGTGGAGCAGGAGTTGGTGGAGGCCCACACTTGGGACCAGGTCTTTATGCCAGCGGTACATATATGTGTGTTGTGGTAAAGGGGTCAGCTGTAAGGTTGTAATGTAAAGCGTTGAGATGATGCCAGGGGAGTGTGGGTCACGTTTACAAAACCTTTCAAATGGGGATAGAGAAAGGATATTGCCACTCAGTTTAGCCTTAGCGTGTATGAAGCTCTTGACTTGAAGGTATCTAAAGATTTCGGAAGATGGGAGTGAGTATTTAGTTTGGAGTTCTGGAAAAGGCACAATGTTTTTGTCGCCAAATGGGTTCCGCCTTTTTTAAAACTATTGAGAAAGGCTGATCTAGACACATGGTCTGGTTGCTATGGGTTACTGCACTTTGTTCTGTGCTACCTCATTGCTTTTCTCTTTCAGTGTGAAGCAGAAGTGCAGGAAGGATAATGTATACTATTTATAATATATACATGTATATTGCATACATAATACATCCCAAAACAATAGGCACACATTTGCTAATAATGGCAATGCATTCTCGTCGGTAATACTATTGTTTAAGGACTTTGTATGTGTAATATTGTATAAGGAATGTACAGAGCACCAGTCACGCTGCTGTCTGCCACTTCGATGTAAACAAACAAGACAGTGAGTATGGCCCTTTAAGGCGTTCAGTGACTCAGCAGCGTCTAGGAAGTTTGTCCTTCAGCGGCTGCCGTCGGTAGAGTCTGCTCTGGAAGGTCGGGTGGCAGAGGTTACAGCTGCACCACGTGTGTATGTGTGTGAGCGGCCGGCTCTGTCCTTCCAGCGCGATCAGGCAGCAGCACAGAGGACATGGTCAGCAAGACGGAGGAGCCCGGCGTGGAGAGCCCAGCCACCGCTCACAGCCCTGACAAGAAAGCCTGCTGCGGTAATGACACTTCACCTGCCTGACAGTGTGACAGGGGATGGACGACACAGTGCTGGGCAGGGGAACACTCCACCATGACTGGAGCACAGAGCATGCACACCCCATGACTGGAGCGCAGAGCATGCACACCCCATGACTGGAGCACAGAGCATGCACACCCCATAGCAAGCTGTACAGACACCATGACTGGAGCACAGAGCATGCACACCCCATAGCAAGCTGTACAGACACCATGACTGGAGCACAGAGCATGCACACCCCATAGCAAGCTGTACAGACACCATGACTGGAGCACAGAACATGTACACTCTATAGCAAGCTGTACAGAAACCCACAGAGCATGCACTCCCCATGACTGGAGCACAGAGCATGTACACCCCATAGCAGGCTGTACAGACACCATGACTGGAGCACAGAGCATGTACACCCCGTAGCAGGCTGTACAGACACCATGACTGGAGCACAGAGCGTGTACACCCCATAGCAAGCTGTACAGCCACAATGACTGGAGCACAGAGCATGTACACCCCATAGCAAGCTGTACAGCCACAATGACTGGAGCATGTACACCCCATAGCAGGCTGTACAGACACAATGACTGGAGCACAGAGTATGTACACCCCATAGCAGGCTGTACAGAGCATGTACACCTCATAGCAGGCTGTACAGACTATATGAGAGCTCTGGGTATGGACACCATGACTGCATAATAGAAGGGTCTGGGAGGACATACTCCATGTGACAGTACATAGAAGTACATAGTACTGCATTATAGAAGGGTGTTGGGGTTGACATACTCCATGTGACAGTGTATAGAAGCCCATGGTAGATTACTGCATTATAGAAGTGTGTGAGATGGGACATACTCCATGTGACAGTGTATAGAAGTACATAGTAGTGTATTATAGAAGGGTGTGAGATGGGACATACTCCATGTGACAGTGTATAGAAGTACATAGTAGTGTATTATAGAAGGGTGTGAGATGGGACATACTCCATGTGACAGTGTATAGAAGTACATAGTAGTGTATTATAGAAGGGTGTGAGATGGGACATACTCCATGTGACAGTGTATAGAAGTACATAGTAGTGTATTATAGAAGGCTGTGAGATGGGACATACTCCATGTGACAGTGTATAGAAGTACATAGTAGTGTATTATAGAAGGCTGTGAGATGGGACATACTCCATATAAATAAATGTAACCGTGTACAGATACACATGGTACAGAACTGCATAATAGAAGGGTGCGTAATGTAGGACATGTAAGAGTGTATAGTATCACATAGTACAGTGCTGTATTATAGGAGTGTGTGCGGAAGTAGGACATCCTCCATGTAAGTGTGGAGAAGCACATAGTACAGTGTATGATGTAGTACATACTCCATGTAACAGTGCAGGGAGTATACAATGTCGTGCCAAGTGTGGCAGTATTTATGAGCACATAGTACAGCACTTCATTCATGAAGTGTGTGTGTGATGGAGGACATCCTCCAGGACACAGTGTAGAGAAGTACATAGTACAGCACTCTATAAAAGAACAGTATGCAGTGTGTGATGGTAGGACATCCTCCATGTACCAGTCACTAAACGCATTGTTGTAGGGAGTGTGGCGCTGTTTATTATCACATAGTACAGCACTCTATAAGGGCCCATTCACACCACATCGTCTCCACACCAGATTGTTTCTAGACCCAAAATGCATCCCAATGTATCCCTATGCTATTTCTGGCCTCTGTACACACCAGCGCAGTCCGTCTCAGACCAGAAATATACAGCTTGTCTCATTTTGTGTGGGCTGGACTGGATCTGTGGGCAGGTTCACACCATTTTCCGGACCAGATCTGGACCAGAAAATGGTGTGAACCTGCCCTTAAAGAATAGTGTGCAGTGTGGAGTAGCACAGTGTTGTATCCAGTGTTTCTTGGTAAGTCGCTCAGTATCACATATACACATGTATGTAGTAATGTTTTGTTGATCACATTGTGGCAGTGTGATGAAGATGGGGGATTATTGTGACTGTATATACCCCTGGAGCGCAGGCCGGCGTCCGGCATCTGGGAGCGCAGGCCGGCGTCCGGCATCTGGGAGCGCAGGCCGGCGTCCGGCATCTGGGAGCGCAGGCCGGCGTCCGGCATCTGGGAGCGCAGGCCGGCGTCCGGCATCTGGGAGCGCAGGCCGGCGTCCGGCATCTGGGAGCGCAGGCCGGCGTCCGGCATCTGGGAGCGCAGGCCGGCGTCCGGCATCTGGGAGCGCAGGCCGGCGTATCTGGGAGTGAAGGTTGGTGAAGTTTTTGTGTCTTTCCATGAGGTTGTGTTCCTTGTGTCCATGTCCTTGGGAGAATCCTTGCCAGTCATATACAATGTCCTTGTGTTTCAGCCGCCTTACTACTTCCTGTGGCCTATTCCTTCCCCCAGCACTCGGCCGGCCATGTCTGTCCTTGATCTGTAATCCAGTGAAATATGTCAGCCCTTCGTTGTTAGAGGCCGACAGGTTGATATTTAACAGCCGGGTACACAAGACTCCGGCAGTGCGGGGATCTGTTGTACGTAGTGTGCGGATACTTGTACAATGTAACAACAAGTTGTATGTTTCTTTTTAGAAGTGTACATCAGAGTTTAGATCAGGGGTAGCTGAACTTCAGCCCCTCCAGCTGTGGTGAAACTACAAATGCCATCATGCATCTGCCTCTGAAAGTCATGTCTTTGGCTGCCAGAGTCTTGCAATGCCTCATGGGACTTGTAGTTGTACCACAGCTGCCTGGCGTAGAGGTTACTTTAGCATTCCTAATGTTGTGTATTCTTTTATCATTCATAAAACGTGAACAACTTTTAGTGAGACGGAACTCCTGAATGTGGAGCAATAAACCAAATGTGTGTAAAAGCGACTTATGTGGGACGTCTTCTACCACGACGGAACATGTTTGCTGTCCATGAAGATGACTTAGCATGAGTTTTTTTTTTCTTTAATGAGTAATTAAAGGGTCCGTCCGCCCAAAAACTGACATTTCGGGTTCATGTAGACGCTGACGGGTTGAACCACGCTCTTATGTGTATCTCAGGGGATCTGACAACGGCAGCAGTTTTCTTTTTTTATTCTGATTTCTGTCTGTCTGCTGGGAGTCGTAACAAATCTATACAGGCCCGTAGGCCAGGGCTGGGCAATCTACAAATCCCATCATGCATCTGTCTCTGGGAGTCATGCCTGTGAGAAGCTTGTAATGCCTCATGGGATTTGTAGTTCCACAAGGGCCGGAGTTTGCCCACCCACGCCATAGACATTAGATGACATCTGAATTCAGCCTGCTCCTCCAATGAGTGCATTGTGGGTGCCCACAGTTGCCTTT
>NW_017306410.1:326216-329036 GCF_000935625.1 Nanorana parkeri | reverse complement strand
GACTACAAAGAGTAAAACCCTTGCTGATCCCTTTCTCCCTAATAAGCTGCCACCATTGGTGTCTGTAGCAGACAGAGGTTGTTGCACTCTTGGATTCATACATTTCCCTATAGAACAAGGGTAGGTAACCTTGACTGACACTCCAGTTGTAAAACTACAAATCCCATTAGGTATTGCAAAACTGAAGAAGCACAATGGGATTTGTAGTGCCACCACAGCTGGAAGGCTGAAGTTTGGCCACCCCTGCTATAAAAGGAGCACTTGCTAAAAAAACACACCAGAAAAGCAGTTGGCATATGCATGCTACTAAAGCGCATGTGGGAGAGCTTTGCCTTAGGCCAGGGGTGGCCAAACTCCGTTCCACTAGCTGTTGTGGAACTACAAGTCCCATGAGGCATTGCAAGAGTCTCACAGCCGCAAGCAGATGCTGATAGGATTTGTAGCTTCACCGCAGCTGGAGGGCCGGAATTTGCCCACCCCTTAGGCCCAAGTCAGACACATAATCCCTGGGACTGGATGGCTAGATTGGGCACTGACCTGTCTCCAGTCTACACGGGAGCTCCATCACTGGCTGCAGAATGTCGCTCACCAGTGCTGGAGCAATGCGTCACTGGCGGAAGCGTTGCAGTAAATCCCGGGGAGTGCTTCCTTTCCTAGTGATCATGTCTCTGGTGAATTGATGCCAGCAATGGAATCATCCGTGTGTCCTGAGGTTTTCATTTGTTACAGTTAGACATTGCCATGAAGAAATGGCGGCTCTCAGACTGATGAGACATTGGGGGATTGCTTGTAGTCCCATATATGAAATGACAGTGGGCCATCACATCCCTATACAATGCTATTAAAGGAGACTTCCTCATTTACATTAATAGTACATGTGACGCTTTCCACTGCCATTTTAGCAGCAGTTTGTCACGTGATCTATAGTGAACATAGTACTGTATATAAAGGAATGTAGTATTTACAGTGCAGGGCCAGTAGACTGTATTCAATATGCATGTTTTATTAACTAATTCATTTGTAAGTGATGTGGAACTACAACTCCCAGCAGGTCTGTTGAGTATTGCATACTACAAGTGTCCAGGCTACCATGGACACACTGAGTGTGGTAATGACTGTGCGTCAGGTCATGTGGTGACGTGTATCTGGCGACAAGCTGAGTGCTAGGAACGTACTGTACATAGCAACCCCAGCGAGACACTCACAGTCCGCTTCCAGAGCTGTAATCAAGGTCACCTTCATCCGACCCTACCATTTTATCACGCTTGTAGGGGTGCTGAAGTGAAACGATCGGCTCGGCTTTCTGTGCCGCTTTGTAGTTCCCGATTACGCTCAGATTTACTGAAATAGTCCTTGTGTCCGTGATTTCATCCTACGTCAAGGGTGCGGGGTTGTGAGCCGCCATCGGGAAGTCGCCAGTGAAGGAAGAACAACCCCGTGGATTTCGGTGTTGGTGGACGCGCTTCATAACCCCGGAAGTGTCGGCGCGCCACGTTGTGATTGGCGGATGTTTTGTAAGCGGACACCGGAAATAACAGCGGGGGCGTGTTGAGATGCCTATTAAGCCGTGCAGGGGCTGACATTTCCGGGATTGTGTAAGCGCTATGGGAGAAAGTTATGAAAGCTGGAACAGTTGCCCATAGTAACCAATCAGCTTTGTTTAGTTAAAGTTTTGAAATAAAAGGTGGATGCTGATGGGCAATTGCTCTAGTTTTGATAAATTCCCTTCTGTGTGCTTGTGGTGTTACCATGTGCTTGATTTAAAGAACTTGTCCCTGACTGTTGGATGAGAGTACTCACTATGGAAAAACTAGCAAGTGCTCCAAGCCTTTGGGCAGGTTTATGCATTGTGACAGTGTGCGCTAAAACGCCTGCTCTGTGATGCGGTACCATCCATTGTACATCACACCCCAGACAAATTGTAGAGTAGAGCACAAGGCTCCGCAGTGTACCATAACACATATATAGCTTGTTTTGTGGTGCACTGTGTTTTGAAAAAAAGGTCCTGTGTGTTTTCATCCGTTGTGTAATGGCAGTACATTTAAAGTTAATTGACTGCCTCAACGCAACACACGTTAATGCATGCCATGACGCACTGCGCTAATACACTTCAGTGGATTGCTTTTGTGAGAATGGGCCCATAAAGTATATTTGAAGTCAAAACTCTTTTTTTATTTTATTTGGATAGAGTAGGCCTTACTGTGTCGTCTTAACCCCTTGCTGTGTGCCTAGGGATGTCCCGATGCCACTTTTTCAGGCCCAAGTACAAGTACATCCCCTCATGTACTTGCCGATACCAATTACCGATACTTTTTCTTAAAGGGACAGGTGACTTTAAATGGTCCATAGTACAACTACATGTTATGTACTATGGATCATGATTTAACCTATTCATATTAGCAGGGGAGAATTGTAACTCTATTGCTGGAGTGAAGTGGAGGTGTGTGCTGTATATATGTACTACATATACATTACACACGTCCAGTACACTATAGCAATAGATTTACAGCCAGCCCTGTCCCAGCTTCCCTCACTCAGTTTCACTCCGATCCCTGTTGCCTCACGCGGTGCCTCTTGTAGTCGGCGCTGGGCAGGATCACTGCATCACGTCACTGCATCAGCAGGGGATAATTGTAAATCTATTGTTGCAGTGCATTCAATATGTAGTATATAGTACTTGTTCATATAGAGTGCACTGCAACAATACATTTACAATTATCCTCTGCTAACATGAATGGGTTAAATGATCCCTAGTACAGGGCTACATAGAGATCATTTAATCCATTCATGTTAGCAGAGTATAATTGTAAATGTATTTGC
>NW_017306410.1:318756-325659 GCF_000935625.1 Nanorana parkeri | reverse complement strand
GCGACGCTTGGCGAGGTAAGTAAACAAAAAAAAAACCATATCGCAAGCTTCCGCGCTAGGCATCGGGGCATTTTGACAAGTACAAGTACTTGTCAAAATGCCCTGTATCGGGCCCGATTCCGATGCTAGCATCGGTATCGAGACATCCCTACGTCTGCCCATTGTAAAAATACGGGCAGATGGACGTACATTTACGTGATTCTTTTTTCTGCTCGCGCATGCCCCTAGCGGGCAAACGAGCAGAATCCCGCCAGGAATGTGAACAGCTGTTACCGGCTGTTACATATATGCGTTCGGCCGGCTCTATAGCCGGCCGATTGCTTGTATGAGGATACACAGTGCTGTCCCCTCTGCGAGAACAGCAGCACTCTGTATTGAGAAGGAGGAGAGATCAGCATTCCCCACCGCTCTTTCTAAAGGCGGAAGCAATGTATATTTCATCACTTCCACCTTTAGCTGTCATTTCTCTTGCTGCTAGCCAGAGAAGAAGCTGGTTAAGCAGATCTCTGCTTCATTGGCTTCTTTGGGGGTCCCCAGGTGCCATTAGAGGTCTTAGAGACCCTTGATGTCTCTATAAAGTGGACCTGTCATTGTTTAGTAGCTATCACATAGGGGGCTTGTTAGCAATCAAGTTAAGTGTAAAAAAAAAAAAAAATAGTGTCATTAAAAAAATAAACAAAGAAAACCATGGCCAAAATAAGTTTTAAGTCACCCGCCCTCGCGTGCACGCACACTTATAAATGCAAATTTGCATCTGTTTTGCCTATGTGCAAAAACAACGTTTACGCCATACGCTACATATCACTGCGAACGTCGCAGTGAGAGCAATAATGTTAGGGCCATCAATCACTGATAACACTAAACTGATGAGCGGTAAAAGCTTTTAAAGAATCGCCTATGGTCAATTTTATGTTTGGTCGTTTTTTTGCGATTTTTGTGGGCGCACACAATTTTAAAGCTTGACATGTTTGGTGTCTATTTACCCGACGTGACCCCGTCTTTTATATTTTACCAAACAATTGGATAATAATAAATGTTTTATAACATAACGTAGGGATAACAGGTTTTGTTTTTTGAAACATTTTCATTATGTGGTGATTAAATTCCACCAAAAGAAAGTTCTTTCTGTCCCCAAAAATGGTATAAAATGAATTTCAGTACAGCGTTACATGACAGAATAAATGTCAAAGTACCGCAGCGCTGAATGGCCTGGACAGTAAGGGGGTTTAACACCACGATCAGCAAGTGGTTAAGGAGATTTTACTTTTTTCCTGTCCTGAAGACTCAACAGGAAGTGAGAGGATAGCTTTCCACTATGCAGGAAATCTTTTTTCAGACAGTTGTCATGGGAGTGTCCCCATTGGAAGATTTTTATTTCCCCCCTGTTCTGGTTGCCAATGCAAAATGTTGGATTTAGCATCAAATGTATTCCCAGTGACATTGGTGATCAGAACAATTACACAGGGTGCATCTCCCTAAAGGTGACACAGGCAGCAATAAAACCCTGACAGAGGTTCTAACCTTTCACCACTCTATCTGAATCTAAAAAAAAGTTTTGCCTATAGTTCTACCTTAAATTAATACTAAAGTGTGGGCTTTTCTTCTTCATATACATCCCTCTTGCCTTATTAATCGTTTGCCAATTGTGTTTATTGGCATTCTAACATAGAATGATTATTTACTGCATGTGCCTGGTGCAGCCTCCAGTGCACAAGTCCCTCTGCAGTTTCCAGGAACTTCCTGTCAGGTGGTGAAGACTGGGATTTCCAACTCTGAACTACATGTCCCATCATTCCTGACACCATTATCTCATCATTACTTTCCCCCTGGGCTTCCTGTGCCTAGCAGGCAGCGTCAGGTTTACTGTGGGTCCGCACATAAGGTTGGCTTTGGTGGGGCTCCAAAGAACCCTGCAAGATAAAAAGCCACCCTTGTATAATGAAAATCAAGGCCAGCGATAGGGGGAGCTGGTGAAATGAAGCGATTGAAATAAGGAAGATTCATTAAAATCACAACACAGTGTAGGTTTTCAGCATCACTTTACCTTCAGCATCTCAATTATCCAAAAAAAACAAATGTAATATCTCTGTAAAGTAAACCTGTCACAAGAGAAATACATAGGCTGCCACTTCTGACCTCTCCCGGAAATGCCAGTTGCCTGGCTGTCATGCTGATGCTTCATTGCTTTCTGAGGTCCAGACCTGGAGAAAGTCTATCGATAATTGAGTTTTATACAGACTTTCAATTTCTCCATGCTTGCTTTGGGATTGTGACTTAGAAATATTGAAGTCCGGCTCAACGAGGCAAAAAGCATGCTAGAAAACCAGCAATGGCAGCCTAGATATTGCTTTTATAGCAGGTGTACTTTAAGAAATACAATTGTTTTATTGTATAGTAAATGATATATGTTTACTATCCGCTGCCTGCAGAGAAATCTTAAGGTTAACGTAAAGGAGAACATCAACTTTATATGACTACTTGGCTCAATATTCTATGGGTAGCAAATAACCAATTTAGTAGATTGTATTTACAGTTTTTGTTTTATTATGCTCGTCCAGGTTCTCTGAGTTTATACTGTGCTCAATCTAGAATGTTCATAGTTTTTTTTTTTATGTTTACATGTTGCTGTATGGATTTTGTTGCAGCTATACCATGTGAACAATTAAAGGTGTACCTAAAGCTAGAACTTTTTTTTGTATTGGGGAATGGTTAAAACCCTTGTTAGTTTTCTTTTGCTGACTGTCCTTTAGGGGAGATTTCCCCCTGAACTTCCTGTCCTGGGGATGAAAGAAGCTGTGGTGGGTCAGCCCTGGCAAGGATGGTCAAGTAAAAATTAGCAACATTGAGGGACATTTATCAGGCACATTAAAGACACAATTGGTCACAAATGAGGCTTCCTCTCCTTCAGCAAAGTCTCTGTGATAGATTTACAGTCCCGTGAATTTGTTTTTCGGGGCAGCCATGTGCAACAGTTTGCAAAGATCTAAGACAAATTTATTACTGAAGATGAGACCGATTTTCACACGAAACCAGAAGTAGGCAAACTCCAGCCCTCCAGCTGCTGTGGAACTACAAATGCTATTAGGCATTGCAAGATTCTGACAGCCACAGGGGTGACTCCCAGAGGTAGATGCATGGTGGGGTTTGTAGTTACACCACAGTTGGAGGGCCTGGGTTTGCCTACCCTTTATCTAAACAGGTGCATAGATGAGAAGTGATCGGTGTCGGGTTTTAGTATGTCGCATCTAGAGCAGCTGAGCAAGAATTTTATGACTAGCTGTAACCTTGTAAAGCCGTTGAACAATCTGTCTTGCTGTTCCTGTTTAGTATTGTTTTGCCTTGTGACAGAATTGAGAAATGTCCCCTATAGTAACTCCAACTTCGTCCATGTGGACTTGTCCTTCCTTTAGGAAAGGCACAAAGTATGGGCATACGTATTAGTAGCCAGTGGCCACCCATATCCAGATATAGAGTTGTCGTTCCGAGGATGGATATCGCAACAAAGCCTGTAATTGATGTAACAAGAGATTTTGGGGGGAATTTATCAAAGCAATTCCGACAGTTTTAGCCTCTTGGATCTTCTTTTTTTTTAATGTGCAAATCTGTTTAGCTGCTCCTTTTTAACATGTGCGCCTGTTTTGACCAGAGCTTGCACCGTTTTTCCGATTCCCCCGTGTTTTGCGCCTGTTTTGCAAAAGTCCAAAAATCTGCGGCTGTCAAACTAGAGCATCACCCAGGGGTGTGGAATTCGTATGGCCCGACGCCCGGGACATGTAGTTCCGGACAATCTCTACATAAGAAGTCCCCATGACCACTTCTTCTTGAAGCGACAGTTAAGCTTTTTGCCTGGAATTGCGAGTTTTCTTTCCTGGAGTCTATTTAATTTATGAACAACATTACATTAGTAACATAAATCTGGCGCAAATATATCCCATGCAACCATATGCGAGTTCAAACAGTCCCAATTGGTATGATAACCCCCCCCATTCTATGTGTGATGGTGCTGCCAGCAAAGTTTTGTTAATGTATTTAGAAATGTCACCTTCCCTTCATTTCCATTATCCAAACTTTGTGTTTGCATTCCAAATGTGCATTCCAAAATGTGCTCCATCAGTCTTAAAGGGGTTCTAAACCCTCCGGTTTTTTTTTTTGCTTATATCCACTGCTAGCAAGCAGTAGATATAGGCAAGAAGTGTAAAAAAAAAACAACAAAAAAAACGCTTAAAATCATTTTAAACTTACCTTGTTATCGCTGCTCACTGAACCCGGATACTGGATTTGTGAACTATGCAGCTTTCCATAGATTTTCACGCACATGATTTGCCAGTTTATTTGGAAAGTGTGAGATTTGGCAATCTAGATCCATGGGCCTGGACTTCCTTCATGACTATAAAAAGGCCTAATCTATAAATTATTCATAAAGTCTGAAACTATAGAAAATAACATTTGTACAGTTTGTCATCTTTGAACTGTATCATGTACTGCTTTATTTAGTTAGGGGTTGTCGGCAGATGCCCCTTTTAGGCCTCTCTTCTGCACACATGCTCTTGATCAGGATTCCACAACATCCACTTTGTTTTGAGAGTTGGATGGTCCTTGCAAGAAAGCCGGGACTGGAGTGGGGCCAGTGAAACCTTGTAGCCCAAGCGCCTCCCTTCCAAATTACACCGAAGGTTTGCTGGCTGTGATTTGTTTATAAATAGCAACAGCAGAGCACAAGTGGCAAGTTCAGAATGGTGTCTGAGCAAACTGAGCTCTATACAGCAGTGATGTGAACTTCATTACATCTTATCTTGCACAAGCATCAGTCAGCATGGGCAGTATCGTTTGCTGTGAGTGCTGTGGACGGCTTGAAGTTATCCTTCGAAAGCGAAGTGCGAGGTCAGACGCTGAAGCTGCCGCACTTTTACAGGATTCATCTAGGCCGCAATCCAGCTATACCCAAGATTCAGACAGGGGCTGCTATGGCACGCTTGGCTTTCACCAGCAGGAGACCTCAGATGAAGTTAAGCCTGAAGAATTGGATAGCAAGGCCCGTCATGACTCTGAAGAAGATGAGGGGATTTGTGGATGTGAGAAGGTTCCTCAGCCCTCTTGTCATTCAGAAAACTTTGCAGAATCTTCCCATGCTTTCATTGCCTTTCACAGTGACCTTCCAGTTGGCATAGCAGAGGAGCTGGGCCCTCCTCCCTCACTCCTGGCATGTGCTGCTCCTGCTCTGAACTTTGCTGCACAACAGCTTGAGAGAACTGGGACAGCAGCTGACCCACTGCTGAATTTTACACAGACAGGAACAGTAGAGGAACAGAGCACTTCTGAGGGGTTCTGTGCAAGTTTGGGGTCTTCGTTTAATTGCAAAGGACTGCAACGTGCCCCCCGATGTCATAGAAGTAGTCTGGCTGGTCAGGAACTGACTTGTATAGTAGTAAAAGGAATACATTCTAACTCTACTTTAGTTTTGGATCCAAGACAGAGCCCACATGAGACGCTGTGTGGTGTGTGTCAGAAGAATATAACATCAGGTGAGAATACTCTTTATTTTGAGTTTGTTTTAGAGTGGGAAAGAATCCAAATTTGTCCGTTTTTTGTCTGTGATGCACTTAGGGAGATTTTCTCTTTTTTTTTTCTTGTCCCCTGTAACCTCCATGCATAGAATGAGGAAGTCATCACAGAGACAGGAAGGTATGGATAGCAATAAACCCTTCCTCACGCTACGAACATGTGTTACACCTATTGGAGAGATTCCCCATCACTTCCTGCACTAACTGGGAGCAAGGAGAGTTCTCAATATTAACAGCAATAAAATCCTGAAAAAGAGTTTTGAATGTTGGGCTTTAAGACCCCGTTCACACCGTGGCGGTTCAGCCGCAAGGATCCGCCGACATGAACAATCCCATGCATTGCTATGGGGACCGTTTAGTCGACCGCTCAGGTCCGCACGATCCGAACCGCCCCTCTGCCGTGCTGATCAGTGCGGTTTCCATACAGGTTTCAATGGAAACCTCGCTAATCAGTGCAGTTTTGGGCGTTTTTAATTGCGTTTCAGCTCTGAAACGCAATTGAAAACTCCCAAAACCTCCCCTTTGAGATCAGCATAGAAACCGCCCTGATCCGCAACCACCCTGGTGTGAATGGGCTCTAAAACCTAACTCAGCCCAAAACTATAACATGTCTTTTGGTTGGATCTCCTTTCAACCTAGATCTCTATGACCCGGAAGCCGGCGGAGAGGTGAGTAACTTTGATCGATCAAAATAATTTTGATCGATCAAAGAAATTAACGATTTATTGACGGCACACCAGAAAATATCTCACGGCACACTAGTGTGCCGCGGCACAGTGGTTGAAAAACGCTGCTCTAGTAGACTCTGCTAGGAAAATGTCCAGGCCATGGTTTTACGACTCAGCACCTTCCCGGTTTTCCTAGATGCTGTTTATTCATTGTTATGATGAATCCATCATGGAACTGTGATACATTTTATCTGCCTTTTGTAATGATTGCAGCAGTTGGGTAGAATTAAGGCCGTGACACACTGCACGCGAAGCAGCGCGGAGCGGTGGCGCGCTGACTTTGCGAGCAGTGTGTCATGTCACTTTCTTCTCGGCACCTCAGCTTGCGAGAGCTCGCAGAGCTGAGCGTGCCGAGATGAACAATTTCAACTTCAGCCAATCGGCTCGCCCGTATAAACCGGTGCGATGCGATGCGACTTCTGGCCGGTTGTTACAGACGAGCCGATTGGCTGAAGGTGCAGTCAATCATCTGACTGCACTCAGCTCACACACCTGTACGCGAAGCTCCGTGCCGGAGAGCTTTGCTTCGCTCTGCACGGCTTCGCGTGCAGTGTGTCACGGCCTTTAAGAATCATAGGCCTTACATTGTAGAACAGGAAAATCGTATAAGCCAA
>NW_017306410.1:291366-318653 GCF_000935625.1 Nanorana parkeri | reverse complement strand
TATATCTCTGCTAATGATTACTCCTCGACGCAAACTGTGTCCAGGGGTGATCATCCACGCGTAATCACTGAATAGCTGTGGGTGCCGTCAGCTTCTCATTTCTTCATATAGTGCTTCATGCTCGCAGCTGTTCACATAAACACAGATGAGTCTCGCGGAGTAAAAACATTGATAAATATACCATTACGCGAGGGGTCATTGATGATAATGATCTGGATTTGGAAATTTATGGTTTTATTCCTGTGTTATTTTGACACTTTTGATGGACCTCCCTTGAGGCAGGAAAATCTGCCGCCAAGCGTATAGGTTATGTGTTTCTCAAGACGCTATTTGTCAAATTATCATGTGTTTAAAAAAAAAAAGTATTGGCTGGATTTCTTCTTTTAAAGTGACACTACACTCAGGAGTTAGGCTAAGTCCACAGCTAAGCAGTTTATCGCATGGCTTGAGTCGTGCGATATCGCGCAAAACACAGATTCCCATTGAAGTTAATGGAGGCTGTTCACACTTTTGCAGTTTGTCATGCGGATGAAATTGCCTCTCGCGCAAAAAGGTGCAGGAGCTATTTTTGGACGGTTGTCGCGCGGTTTGGGTCCCTTAGACATCTCTATGCATTGAAAACAGTGCTGTTTTCATAGAACAGTCGCGCAAATGAAAACCGCTCACCAGCTCCGTTGCCTAGGTGTGAACCTAGCCTTAAACCCTAAAATACATCCAAGTACCTTTTTAACTATTAACAAAAATGTCTCATTTGTGTATCACTCGGCTGTAGCTCCTCAAATCATCTCTGAACTGGTGCTGACACTGTCCTTCTGGAGGGTGACTACTCTTGTTCCTCATGGTCCCTGTGTGTGTTGTAAAGTAGTCACTGCTCCGAGCTCGCTCCCATGATGGACTACAATCTCATGTTTAGTTTACTAATTTATTGTAGTCCATCACAGGAGTGATCTTGGAGCGGTGGCTACTTTACAACACGCACATGGACCGCGGGGAACGAAAGTAGCCACCCTCCAGTGTCAACATAAATTCAGAGATGATTTGAGGAGCTACAGCCGAGAGATACATGTTTGTTAATAGTTAAGGTGAATTAATGCATTTTTAAGGATTAACTCCAGAGTTTAGTGTCGCTTTAAGTAGAATGTGTATCCTGATGAAGTGTATAGTTATGCAGTTAATGTGTTTTTTAATTTCCTAAATAAAATGTATGAAATATGAGCAAGGCTTTGCAGCAAGAAGATATCCTTTGTTTGGCTCATATGACATTCCCGAGTTGAGATTTTTTGAAGCATGACATGTGCATTCCCAGTGAAGAGAAGAAAAACCCTGAACTGGTCCCATAACCAAAAGCGAGAGAGCCTACAGCCTGACAAAACTGACTGAGCCTGTTTTCCTGTCTGCCTCCAGTTACTGGCACACCCACGATAGAGCGTTTTTTTAACTTTTGTGCAAGCATTCAAGATAATCCAGCTCCCTCTTTCCCCTGACATCGGATTATTACCATTTACTTTTCTTTATAGTTTACTATTTATTTGTGCTAAAACCTTCAAGTATCTAGTAATCATGGAGCGCACACATTCTGCAGGTAATTATTACCGTAGGTCAGATAGAGAATTTAGTTGCCTATGGGTTAACTGTTAAAGCTACCAAAACAAGTACACCTTAGGACTGTAAGTTGTGTCATGCATTGTGCTGCATACATACCGGGGCATCGGGTCCCTGTTGCTGGCTCATCTGTCATAGAGGGGTCTAGGTTCTTTATGGGACATACTATGCTCACAAAATCAAGTTTTCCTTCTAGCCTGGAGCACTTTATTCTGGAATGATGCTTTGTAGCCATGTATCTTAGTTTTCAAATTTCACTTGTTTATATTAGAAACGAATGCTAATTTTCAATATATTACATTTGATTAGTGTTAGAATTTCTCCTCCAAATCAACATTTCTACAAATATACTATATTTAATAACGTTCTGTTAAACTGTATGGTATTTTTTTTATTTACATAAACATGTTAAAGAGGTCAGCAATTGTAAATGATCTCCTGATTTAAAATTCTTATTTGTGGCTAGTTTGTTGTTGTAGATGTGCTTGAGGCTAGTCATATTTCTTAATTACATATGCAGGGTGTGCTTTCTGCTTAGTGGTACTGCACATTCATATTGCATTGATCCTCTTATTAGACCGTCTGTCTGAATTCAAATGACTCTCTGCAATCTCCGATATACCCACAATGGACGCTTCTAGTCAAAGACCATGTGATGTTTGCAGCCCAGGCTTTAGTTTTCATAATAACGTTTAGGCGCAGCCATTTCTTTAATCATGTCTTTTAACTCAACAATGATGTTTATTTTAGCTGCATTTACCTTTAGTGCATGGGTGTTTTTTTCTGTTTGATCACAAGTTGTTATGGGTGTCTAGGCATGCAGACTGCTACTGCAAACATTTGTGAAAGAATGGGTCGCTCTCAGGAGCTCAGTGAATTCAAGTGTGGTAATAGGTTGCCACCTGTGCAATAAGTCCATCCGTGAAATTGCTACTAAATTTTCCGCGGTCAACTGTTAGTGGTATTATAACAAAGTGGAAGCAACTGGGAACAACAGCAACTCAGCCACAAAGTGGTAGGGCACGTAAAATGACAGAGCGGGGTCAGTGCATGCTGAAGCGCAGTGTGCAGAAGTCACTAACTGTCTGCAGAGTCAATAGCTACAGACCTCCAAACTTCATGTGGCCTTCAGATTGGTACAACAACAATGCGTACAGAGCTTCATGGAATGGGATTCCATGGCCGAGCAGCTGTATCCAAGCCTTACATCACCAAGTGCAATTCAAAGTGTCAGATGCAGTGGTGTAAAGCGCGCCGCCACTGGACTCTAGAGAAGTGGAGACGTGTTCTCTGGAGTGACGAATCACGCTTCTCTGTCTGGCACTCCGATGGGCGTGTCTTCATTTGGCGTTTGCCAGGAGAACGGTACATGCCTGACTGCATTGTGCCAAGTGTAAAGTTTGGTGGAGGAGGGATTATGGTGTGGGGTTGTTTTTCAGGGGTTGGGCTTGGCCCCTTAGTTCCAGTGAAGGGAACTCTTAAGGCTTTAGCATATCAAGACATTTTGGACAATTTCATGCTCCCAAATTTGTGGGAACTGTTTGGTGATGGCCCCTTTCTGTTCCAACATGAAGGTCCATAAAGACATGAATGAGCGAGTTCGGGGCGGAGAAACCTGACTGGCCCGCACAGAGACCTGACCTCAACCCGATAGAACATCTTTGGGATGAATTGGAGCGGAGACTGCGAGCCAGACCTTCTCGTCCAACATCAGTACCTGACCTCACAAATGCACTTCTGGAAGAAAGGTCAAACATTCCCATAGACACACTCCTAAACCTTGTGGACGCCTTCCCAGAAGAGTTGAAGCTGTTATAGCTGCAATAGGTGGGCCAGCTCAATATTGAACCCTACGGACTAAGACTGGGATGCCATTAAAGTTCATGAGCGTATAAAGGCAGGCGTCCCAATACTTTTGACAATATAGTGTGGGTAGGTGCAATTTGTTTCAGGACCCCAGCAATGTGTACACATTATCTGGTGTGGTGTGTAGTCGGTATAGTAGCTCACTCACACTTGATGATGCACATGCATAGTTTCCTTTTTATAACCACACTAAATTGTAGTATGTAGATGTGAAACGGCAACAAGGAAAATAATGGTAATACTACTTGAAATGCACTTGCCTGCAGGAGAACAGACAGATGTGAATAGGGCCTTACACCCCAAACACAGACTATATGCGCATTCCTGTTAATGTCACGTTCAAAGTTCAGACAAAATTAAACAAAGTGCTCACCGTTTTGATGATGCATTTTATTAGCTCTGATTTGGCTTCCCAGAACTGGGCTTGGCTCCCAAGTATTTGATTTCTGCAGTGCTAAGCAGTTTGCTGTGTGTACTGTATGTAGCGGTGCTTGGTGGGAACGCAGGTACTTCATATCAGATGACACAACGCGTCAAGTCTCTGGTTTCCAAAGTGTGTGAAAGGAAAATTGTTTGCTGCCCATTGCAGCCAAGTTCTTTTTTTTTTTTTTCTTTGGTTTCCTGGCATGTACGGGACAAGTACAACTAGAATTTACTTGTCACAGGAAACGTAGAGTTTGACAGTTTCAAATAAGGACCTTCTTTAGGCAGAATATGACCGTACCTCGAAGTACATTTTATATGCCATTAGTTTTTGTACAAAAACGAGAATTTAGTTGTAACTAGTATCATGCCTTTTCATGTGTTATGTCATCTAAGTGTACGTTCTAAAAGTAGTCTAGTTCTCTGTTTAGGCATGTTTCATGGAAGGGATCAAAATGCCTGAATAAGGTTTACTTTGCTTTTGTGCTCTGTCTTTTGTGTGATGACTTCTGTGTTTCTTTTGACTTTACAAGAAAAATCGCTACATTTTTATATTAGGATAAATGAGGGGATACTAGTGGTAGGCAACCTTGGTACTGTAGCTTTGTGGAAACTACAAATTCCATCATGCCTCCAGGAGTCATGCATGTGGCTGTCAGTCTTGCAATGCCTCATGGGACTTGTAGTTCCACAACAGCTGGAATGTTGAGGTTGCCTACCCCTATACTAGTATCAACAAAAATAAATTGCCTCGATGCACCCTATCTGAAGGCACCTCTCCCCCTTATAGAATACATAGAAAACAAGAAGGAGTTGGGGTTTAATGAGGTGTCACAGCCATGGCACAAGTAAAATCAAAGAAATGTATTTGTACATATTCTTACATATCAGTAAAAGGTTTTGATCATCATAAAAACATAAGTTCCCCCACATTATACTAGATACGCCGCCATATAAATACATAGCAGTAAATATATATATATATATATATATATTTTCTATATCCACATATCCAATTGATTCCTTAGGAAATTCACAACGATCCCACATTGTGGTAATTCTGGCCGACTATAGTATCAGGCATTAAACCCAACGTGTTTCACTACAATCGCTTCCTCAGGGGTCTGGAGGTAACTGATAAAGACACATAGGGGTTGATTTACTAACCTTATAAACACACCACGAACATGTATACACCTCTGTAGTGTGTTCCCTCCCAGCATGATCTATGGGTGGAATCTAAACACCTTTGTAGTGTGTACACACCCAGCAGGTGTGTTGTGCAAAGCCCTGCATGAATTGCAAGGTGATGTTGTGTAAATTAGCTCTATGTTGTGTTGCTTGCGTTGATGAATGCAGGAATGTAAATGCATGAGCTAACCATTTTTGTCTAAACTGTGAAGCAGCATTATATATGCATCATGTGCATGATTTTTCCATATATGGCATTAGTGGAAATATGCTTTTAGAGACTTTTTGGTTGATAAATACGTTTTGCTGTGTAAAAATCACACACACCTAGTGCGTGCGTGTGTTTTAGGTTAGTAAATCACCCCCATAGTGTCTAGGAGGACAGCAGAGATTCTCAGGAGATGAACAAGAGGTCCAAGGCTCCAATCCAAGTCCCATCCCACCCCTGTTGGTGACACCGGAATCAAAGGAGGAGAGGACCCTGGCAGACCCAATTCACTGATAACTTTTTCAAGGTCTCCAAAATCCATAGAAGATGGGAGACTTCCGATACATTGAGTTGAAACCTCAAGCAACCAAATAGCCACGTGTCTGGCAATAAATTTATTCCATACATATGTGGGGAATCCTCTCCCAGCCGCATTAATATAGTGAAACACATTGGGATTTTTTGCCTGATACGCTAGTCGGCCAGAATTACCACAATGTGGGATCGTTATGAATTTCCTAAGGAATCAATTGAATTTGTGTGTGTGTGTGTGTGTGTGTATATATAGATAGATAGATACACATTATATCTATATGTATATACATATAGATATACATATAGATAGATAGATAGATAGATGGATAGATATTTTGAATATTACAGCGAACTAAAGTTTAGTCAGTCTTTCGTCTCCAAATACTCTTTATATACTGCAGATGCCAGACAGTCTTGTTTGATTCATTTTGGAAGACTAACCATGACCTTGTTGTGTTTTCCCTCAGAGCATCAGAGTAGCATGACCTTGATGAATGGAGATGGGGCTGCTGAACACCAGACAGACGTTGAGCCAAAGCAGAATGGCCATGATGTTGGAGAACAGGCAGACGATGGAAGTGAGCAGGAAGTCATTGTTATTCAGGATACAGGTTTCACTGTCAAGGTTCAAGTCTCCGGGTTAGAGATGTTTTCCATTCAGGTAATCGGCTCTTGATGATACGCAGGCAGTTCTAGTGTGAAAATGTTACTTATATGCTTGTAAGTTGTATAGACAAATAAAATGTGAAATACATGTAGAAAACATATACATATATTTAGAATCCTTTTTCTGGGTTTTCCTTAAGGTGTCCCCTCAGGAAATGGTTCAGGAGATTCATCAGGTTCTAATGGATAGAGAGGACACTTGTCATAGAACTTGCTTCTCCCTCCAGTTAGATGGTAATGTGCTAGACAACTTTGCAGAGCTCAAGACTATAGAAGGCTTTGAAGAGGGTGCTGTTCTCAAAGTCGTTGAAGGTAGGTCACCAAATCCAGTGTAATATATTTGATTGTCTAAACAATGTTTGTATAGTTGACTTGATGTCCAAGTTTTTGCTTGTTTATAAATTTGTGTTTGCATACAATCTGTGAATTTGTTAGTGTCTAGACAAGCTTAAAGGATCGCTTGAGTTTGTATATATCAACAAATAATTGAAATAAAACCTCTTTGCTGGAGAGGGTTCTAGGAAGTCATGCACATAACTATTGATGACCTTCGTGTCCTCGAGTATACAGTGCGGTGTTCTTAAGTGAACCTGTGCTATGGCTGTGCAGGACAAAGCAGTATGTTCACCTAACTGCCACCCACCCCAGCTGCACACACATGCTCTTTCCTTTTACTGTCCTGAAACTCTTTTCAGTTGCCAGCAGTGTTAAGAGGAAGCTTTGTGCAAGGCTCTTCCCCGTGTGACAGCACTGGGTGCCTGAGTACCCAGTCACTAAGCACCAGTACTGTCATTTGGGAGGACTAGGAATGGGTCACATGTTTCCCACACCTGAATGGAGGGAGCAAAGGGAAGGAAAGTATGTGAAGCTCGGGAGGCAATAGTGAAGTATGGGCCCCATGCACACAGGATTTTATTTGCATCAGAACTGGTTCTGTCCCGATACCAGTCAAAGGGGAAGCTAAAGCAGGTTTATGCAGGTCAGAAAAGAGTTGAAAGCAGGTCAAATTAACTTGTCAATAATCTCTGGATCATCTCATAAATGATCTGAAATGCAAGCTGTGTGCATAGGAAAGCAAGTTGCATTTGCCCATTTAAGAACAGGTACAAACTGATTATAGTAGCATATAGGGCACACTGGACTGGAACCTCTTCTAACTTTCATTTTTGTTTATTTCTAGAGCCATATACCGTTCGAGAGGCCAGAATTCACGTACGCCACATAAGAGACTTACTGAAGAGCCTGGACCCGTCTGATGCGTTCAATGGAGTTGATTGTAACTCCCTCTCATTTTTAAGCGTCTTCACAGATGGTGACCTTGGAGGTATGGAGTTGTGGGTGTTCAGGGTAATCTTAAATGTAGATCAATATGAATGTATCTGATATGCATCTACACTTCAGTTCACAGTTCAAGACTTTAGCATTATTTGTAATATAAGGTTATGTAAGTTTATTGGTGACTGAAAGCCACTGAGGATGATTTACTAAAGAAGTACACTTTTTACTTAGTGAAGCTGTATTTTCTTGGGGCTGCAATCATGTGCTGTTACTTTTTTTTTAATCCTTGGTTATAGTTATGTGTTTACAGTAAACAGAATATACTAATATAGTAAATTACCTCCATTGTGTTAAAAAAAAAAAAAAAAGTGTTCTGAGGCTTTATTTGCAAAATTTGTCTGGCCATCTTTCAAACCATCTTCCTTCTGCAGTAATCACTGATGTCTTTTTGCAGAAATTAAGCGGCACTATATTAATAGGAGTATTCAGGAGGTAGATCAGGGTTAAGGTCCCCCCACACCGTACGATAATCGCGGGAAATCCCGCGATCGTACGATTATCGTAAGGTGTGTGGAGGCCGTGCGACCTCTACTACGACTTTAAACTTACGAACATGTTTTAAAACCCGCCGAGCATCGTACGATGTTCGGTCGGGTGTGTTGCATGTTCATAAGATAAAAGCCGGACGGGCCGGTGTGCGCAAGCACACACTGCCCGTTCGGCATTGCGGTCATCGGAAGCCCGCCCCTCGGGGCGTGGTTGCGATCATCGCAAGTACAATCTGCCTATGCAAGATAGGCAGATCGTACGTTTTTTTTAAGTACCTTACAACCATCGCAAGACAAAAGTCTTGCGATGGTTGTAAGGTGTGTGACAAGCCTTAGGCAAACTTCATGCCTCCAGCTGTGGTAAAATTACAAATCTCATCATGTCTGCCTCTGGGAGCCAATCCTTTTGGCTGTCAGTCTTGCAAAGCCTCATGGGATTTGTAGTTTCACTACAGCTGGGGTGTTGAGGCTTTGACTATCCCTGAGGTAGAGGCTAGCATTGGCAGCTCTGCAACAAGAGTGATGACAAGCCTAGTAGACGCCAACATGTTTTTGAAACGTGCAATAATGGCAAAGGCAGGAGTATGGTGCAGGATTACTAGATGTTTCAAGGCCCTGATCACACTATCCTAAACCCAAACCGCATTTTCATTGAGTAGATTATCTGCATTGCATTTTGTTTTACAAGGGAAAGCAAAACACAACCAAAATAAAAAAGGTGCTTCATATTCACAACTGGAGAAAAATGGAGACAACCTCACAATGTATATACTGTATGTTCGTATTTGCTATAAATGTCAAACACAATTGTTAATAGTCAGACTTATAAAGAGCTCCTAAAAATAAATACCATACACAGTAAAATATACTATAATACAGGTGATGTACTTATCAGAATTTTGGTTTACATTTAATAAAGCAAACTTGTCCAGAGAGAAATACGGAGGCTAACATTGCTGACCCCCTTCTAAAAATGCTTATTATCTGTCTTTCTCTGGCTACAGAGCTCTCTGAATCACAAACATGTGTGGGATGTTTATGATTCATGAAGAATACCTAATCTGCATACTTGTTTCATGTCAGTGTTTCATGTCAGTGTTTCAGAAAGTACTGAAGCCAGTTGATCAGTATGACAGCCAGGAAGCTAGTATTATCAGAAGAAATCAGCAGTGGTAGTACAGTTAATCAAAATCAGAATGTATGTAAGCATCTTGTCTCTATTTCAGAGAATGGTAAAAAGAAAAAGAAGGGGGCTGACCTGGAGCAGATAGATTGCACACCACCTGAAAACATACTACCAGGTAGCAAGGAGAGACCCCTCTGTCCCCTTCAGCCACAGAACAAAGACTGGAAGGTAAAGTGAACACAAACCATAATGTTTATCGTAATAGATCAGCAGAACTACCGCGTGAAAATTGTACATTGTTAAATGTGAGACGCTGTTAAAAGATGTGAGTTGACAGAAGCTGATTTGTATTTATATCTACAGCCTTACACCCACTAGTTTGGTTCTGTCCTTTATAACGTTAACATGTTTATCGCATATGATCTAAAGATTTAATCATTTTTCACCTTTAAGTATTTGTGATACAGCCCATCAAACTGTCAAAATATTACAAATGTGTTTTTGCTATGTAGCTGCTGTTATGTAGAAGCAGGGTGAGGTGTGTATCAGATCATCCATAATATATAGAACAGGGTACCCATCAATCATCAACCTAAACATAACCACATAGATAACTTGAAAACAGATTCCTACAGGATTGGCTCCTTAATCTTTCCTTTATCTGAGGGCATTGAATACATTGGTTCAGAAAGTAGGATACACTTTTAAACCTAGTATAATGGTATAGCTGTTTATGTGCCCCCGACTAGAGTGGGTTGACATGCAAAGTTCTGCTACGTTTCTTGTGTATGTACTACATGCTGTAGCAGTTGCCACACTAGTGATTTAAGATTTTACTTTATTACAGCCTTTGCAGTGTTTAAAAGTATTCACGATGAGTGGCTGGAACCCTCCTCCCGGTAACAGAAAGATGCATGGAGACCTGATGTATTTATATGTGATCACTATGGAAGACCGACATGTCAGCATTACTGCATCCACTCGAGGATTCTACCTCAACCAGTAAGTTGTATATTTTGAAGGCTTATCAGGCTGTAGGCTGCATTACACAAGACCAGTGACTACAGTGGAGCAGGAAACACTGGTTTTGTTCGGTAATAAATATAGACGTGTGTGTGTGTGTGTGTGTGTGTGTGTGTGTGTGTTGTGTGTGTGTGTGTGTGTGTGTGTGTGTGTAATAAATAAATAAATATATATATATATATTGGATGGCACATCAAATTAAAGCCCAGTATATAATATGTAGTATAGGTGCAATGAATAAGAAAGATGGAAATTATGGTTATACACATAGCAAAAGTGGCATAACTGCTCCGGTCCCCAGGAGCCAAAATATTTTCTGAAGCTGTGTGACTAAGGGGTTAATATGTTGGCATATTTTTATTCTATCAACCATTCTATAGAATGTGCTTGGATAATGATTGTATGTAATCACTCCTGTAGATCTTCAGCCTACAACTTTAACCCTAAGCCAGCCAACCCCAGCTTCCTCAGCCACTCACTGGTGGAACTACTCAATCAAGTTAGCCCCATCTTCAAGAAGAACTTTTCCGCCCTTCAAAAGAAAAGGTAAAACATCCTGTTACTGTAATGTTGCATGTTTGAGGCCTGATTTATTCTGTGTGGAAATAAAATATGGATATAAACGCATACTAAATTGAATAAATCATTTAATGATTTTAATGTACGAAAACCCTCGTATTAGCTACCTTTTCAGCTGTTAAATATACAATTGATAGTGTTCTATTATATCTGATCTAAAAGTGCATTGACAATGCTGCAGTGAACTCTCAAAAAATATTATTAGTCCTTCCTGACATCTTTGTGGGCTACTGAACTCCCCCCACCAAATGTTCTGAAGCTGAGATGAGAGGTAGTCCACAGAGAGAACTCATGCTGGGCTGATAACATTATTTCTGAGTGGTGTCACCCTAGACAGTAAGTGCCTTTTTTGGCAGGATCAGAAAAATAGAAAAACTATTGCAGCCATTACATCCAAGGACTGGCAGGCTGCAATATATGATATCTGTGTTCTTGGTTTCAGAATTCCATTTGCATCAAAAATGTATTGTCAAAGCTAATAGTAGTTAGTCACATTCAACTGGACTTTCTAAATGAAGCTGATCAAGTCCAGTTGAATGTGATTAAGCTTGCCATATATGGCTCACATTTCAGCCAATTCCTGGCGAACCAACCGAAGTTTGAGCTGTGGGTGGCCCTGCCGGTACCCCCGGCTCCACAGAAGTTGAATGAGCCAGGTGGAAAATTGTTGGTAGAATGGTGACTTCATTCTATGAGATGCAGTTACTGTTCAAGTGTGAAGACAGCCTGCAGGGAAGATTCCTCCATCTTGTACGGGGAAATCGATTTGATTTCTTTTGTTCAGCCTGCGGGGCCAAACGAGAGAAACCGAAATGTGCACGGCTGACTTTACTTGCTTTACCATGACCTGGGAAATGATATTGCCTATAAGGAATTTTAACATGGAGAATGAATTAACCTCATTTTACAACCTATCTCATTTTACAAGCTAACACTGGGGTGCTCCAACTTGTGTAGTACAGATGTTCCTCACTTACCGACTTACCTGTTTTGCGACCACTCGCACTTACGACGGACCGCCGATCGACCTCCGACCGTCAGCGTCAGTGCGACGGGTCGCCGGCGGAAGTGACATCCCCCGATCTTCACTGCAGGTCTCGGTAAGTATTTCCATTGCCGGATGTACAGTACACTGTTCGGTACTGTACATCGGCAACGCTATACAGTACTGTCCTAATGCAGTACAGTACTGTATAGAGTTCCTCACTTAACGACCAATCCGTTTAACGACCTGGTCGTAGGAACGGAACTCGGTCGTTAAGTGAGGAATACCTGTACTGTTATCTGCTTTACAGATATGAGACATGATAGAGAAAGGAGACTGCCACCTAGAGGTTGTATGTAGGGAGCACCGCTTACATGGTAGTTTTTAGAATGATATATACACCTTTTTTTTAAATAATGTATATCATTTACAAGTAAACAAAAATGAGAGCCATTGGTAAGGTTTAGTTTACAATGGTCAGTAGATTTCTTAACTGTAACCCTATTAATTGCACAGAATATATCTGTAGCGGCAGATCAGTGGATCCAAGGAAAGCAATAGGATAGTATTTATAACAGTACTTGGTGAGACATAGACACTGGTATATAGCCACCATCACCATCGAGACTCTCCTTACATCTGTGTGCCAACATGGGGGCTTGCACTCCAATTTTTTATTCTGCTAAGGAATAACTTTTTTTATGACTTAAGTGCCTTGAGGTTAGAGGCTATGATTGCTTATGTCACGTACATGATTCTCTTATCATATTGGGTAACTTTCTTCTTCTTCTTCTTTTTTTTTTTTTTTTGATTAAGTGTAGGGAAGGGTTCAACCTCTGTTTTTATTGCGGTCAGTGCCCCTCTCCCTTTTTATAGGGAAGTGATGGAATATCTTTGCAGTGGGGAAGGATACGTCTTTTGCAAGAATGCATTGCATGTCAGACCTGCTTTTTAAGTCCTTGTTCAGCACTCCTGATTAATTCAGCACTCTTGGTTAATAAGTGTACAGTGCTTTTTTTTTTTTTTTTACTATTCTACATAAAATCCTTTTTTTCCTGTATGTCAGTCTTTGTAATAATTTACCCTATCTACTCAATACCGTAATAGAATTGTGGTTTGGATTGTAAAAGTATCCTATAATTATTGTACTTTCTACTATAAAGTACAGCCAAAAACATGCCCGGAGCAACACTTAGCCCTGTATTTCTTTGCAGACTTGGTTTGTCATTTTTGCAGAATAAGTAATCTGGGGCTGTAGACTGTCTACAGAAATGACTGTATGTGCTGCACCTGTTCACATCTTAATCATGGTACGTGCTTTGCCTGACTCCTTTATCCATTAGTATGGCATTCTTCTACAAGGAGCATGGAATCGTTCTACCTTCTTTGTTAGTGAATTATGTGCTGTGATGTGTGGAAGACTAAGTGGGCAATCCTCGTGTGTAAAACCCAAAGGATTTCCTAATTAAATTCATAAGCGGGAAAGCCTCGTCCAGTCATTAGTAGATTCTATCCCCACCACCATGTTCTCCACATGAGTCAAATGAGTTTTGCTTTGTATCAGCATGTGAAGATGTCAGCGAGACGTGTGTAAGCATGGGACTTTTTGCTATAATTTATCTTGTATTCATCCTGTCATTGTCGGATGCCAGAAAATGTAGTATTAGTGAAACCAGTTATTGATGCCTAGTTATACCGTCTTACAGAGATGACAAGTTTACAATGCAAACAGATGCCGTCTACCCTTAGATATAATAATATAATACAATGAGAAGTGTTTTTTCATAAATACTGTGCATTTATTTTTATGTGGGTATAGGTTTGGAAAAAAAGGCACATCGTCATTTTTCTACATATGATGTGATTTTATTTTATATATTTTTTCATTTGATACAAGTAAGGTGCTTATTGGTCAGCTTTTGAATGGCATTTTTAATAGGTCAAGCCTAAATTGTACATGTGAGGGGGAAAAAAAAAATCAGTTGCAATTTCTCACTTGCCTTTGAAGATACATGTTCTGGGGCTGTCACCCCTATTATGCTATTAAGGGAGAAGTATTGGGAGAGTAAAATGTACCCTTCCCAATACTTAGAGCCTGCATGGGACACTGCAGGGGTCACATGCTGGCTCTGTAGATAGCGTCTTGTGATCGCTCAGCGCTCTGATTGCTCAGCTCATGGCCTTCTCCCTGCAGAGAGTGATGACTGTCATTCCCTGCTCTCTGCAGAGATTCCCCCTCCCCTCTCTGTTTCTTCAGCTCGCATTGGAGGGACAGACAGGGGAGGAGGTGGGCACAGCTAGCTCTGGCTCTAAAGAGGCAGAACCAGCTGTCAATCAGGCAGTGGGGTAGATGCTGACAGTATTTTGCTTGGGATATTGTCCCAAATAATATTGTTGGGATCTTTCCTGGCTACAGCACAGTTCTGCGCTGTCAGCAAATAGGGAGCAAAATGGTGACTTTGGGTCACAGGAGTATAGTAGTAAATGTACTCCTTTTGACCCAAAAGAGAACTAGTTCTCTTTTAAAGAGACTATAGAAGGGTTTTTGTACTTTGCAGTAGGTATAGCAGACAGTTTTAGTGTAAACGATTCTTTCTATGTAATTTTCTCTCTTTCCATACAGAGTTCAGAGACACCCGTTCGAGCGGATTGCTACTCCATTCCAACTTTATAGCTGGACTGCTCCCCAAGTGGAACATGCCATGGACTGTGTACGAGCAGAAGATGCCTATACATCCCGTCTGGGATACGAGGAGCACATTCCTGGACAGGTGAGGTTTTCTTATAGATTATGTTTTAGCCTCGGTATCATACTTTTGTCATGCTTATGGATATTTTTCATTGGTTCAGACCAGGGACTGGAATGAAGAGCTACAGACAACAAGAGAATTGACTCGTAAGAATTTACCAGAAAGACTTTTAAGAGAGAGAGCTATATTCAAGGTAATATGTACTGCATGTTTGAAATGTTTCATTCACATATCCACTCGAAGAAGATTGACACTAATGGATACAATTTTTAAAAGGAACACGCCTACATACATATTTTAGAAGTACAATGCTTAATCTAAGCATGGCTTTGTTAGGACATGTGCGGCTGCTATCAGCATGTCATATTTACGCATATCTGAATTTAAAAAAAAGCTAATACCGTACATGATGTGATGTACGTGTTTGTTTTCCCTTTTGTTTGTTTTTTGGAAAATAATAAAAAGATTGTGAAACAAAAAAAAGATAAAGCTCCTATGATATGCAAGCTGTTGTGCATTGCCAGTTTAGGGGAAACACATATTGGTTTTAGGCAGTTTTATTTGAACGTTTATGCATTTTTTAAACTGATGCAGTAGATCTATCTAGTACACAATCATAATTTTACCAATAAATATTTACTGCATGACAAAGGATCCCCAAAGCACTATGGGTTTGCTAAAAAAGACAACACTTCCATAATCTCTTTTCAGACAGGCTGTCTGTCATTGAATGGATAAAGGTGGTACACCGCGCTAGTAGTAGAACTAACAATAAATAATTCCTAAAGTGGTCAAGCTGCAGTGATAATAGGTGAATAATGGTACATCGCGCTATTAATTCAATCTAAAAATGCATATGAATAATCCTAAATGAACTGTGCTAATAATAAATATTACAAATAGAAAAAAATGCACTAGAGCACAAAAAACAAAGTAACCAGATAGTGTAAAAAACAAAACTAATAGTCTATAATATAAAAATTCTCATAAAATTTCCATATAGAAAGTGACAATCATCCAGTGTTCGTGTAAAAAATGGAAAAAATCCACTCATCAAACTGAAGAAGTATGATACAATAATTCCTAAAAAATTAAATGAGCATTATATATAAGAGGATAATAAGTAAAATCATCTGGTCCAAAAGAATCCTTCAAGCAATTCCTCCCTCCAGATATTAGGCAAAAATATCCAGATCTCTCAATGATTTATATGAATCTGAATGGCAGGCAGGCAGTGCAAACCAAGAAGATGAGCGATCCTCAGATAGACAGAAAGGCTATTCCTCCAAGATGCCACACAGGACCATCACCGTACCCAAAAGAGAAAAAACTCCAATAGTGATGTACATCACATCAAGTTTAATAAGGGATAAAAATAAACACTTACAAGAGGGCCATAGTGTATAAGCATGTAGCAAACAAACAGTCGTCCGATTCTTAGGAGCGGAGTCGGAACTGATGACATCCACTAGCACTTCCTGCAGGGGTAACCTCAGTACTGCCTGAACCTAATCCCGATGCATTTCGTCATACGGACTTTGTCCAGGGAAAGGCAGGAACCTCAGATAAAGCTGTCTGACAAGTGGGAAGGCCCCTAAAACTGCGTGCACATTTTTTGCAATTGCACCACACACGAACACATGGCATTGCGGTACTGCGCATTCCAGTGGGGGCAATCGCACAGGAGGCGTGTTTGGGGTGCCATTGAAATGAATGGCACTGCACTGCAATGCCGCAGCAGAATTTGTCAGGCCAAAACCAAAAATTTACTTTTTCTTTTCAAACTATTTTATGTTTTTATATTAGACAAGTTAAGCCAATATAATATAATAACCAAACTTTTTTTATGTAATATAACACACCAAAATTGGACAAAAATACAAATATAAGTAACCTTATATTTAGGTCCTCCTCTGCTGATTGACAGCAGGCAGTGAGCAAGTGCACAATAGCCAGCCTTCTTTTGGCTATTGCAATTTAAAATAGCCAATAGCAGGCTGGCTATTGCTCCCAGACACTGGATGGGAGACTTTTCACTGGCTACAAGTCTCCTGTCCAGCAGAAGATGAGGTATCTCCTCCCCCACTGGGTGCCAGCTGCACCCTTCTGTGTTACCTTTGATCCCCACTGCTTCTGCCAATACAGACGTGGAGAGCAGCGGGGATCGAACGGGACACAAGCCCACAGCATGCAGCGGTGTTTGAGGCAGGCGGTAGATTGAGGCACAGAGCTCTACTCGCTGCTGGGCACCAGCTGCAAGGGTCCCGTGTCCCCTCCCATCCAGCTGGGAGCAGTGGGTATCGGGGGTGGTGTCACAGCCCATAAAACAAGCAGAATCAACTAATCTAATCAGTAGTTGCAGGCCTATTTGCATTGTTATAAAACATAACCTTTTTTTCATTTGTCTTTTTTTTTTTTAGGTCCACAGTGATTTTACTGCAGCAGCTACCAGAGGTGCCATGGCGGTTATTGATGGTAATGTCATGGCCATCAACCCCAGTGAAGAGACAAAGATGCAGATGTTCATTTGGAATAACATCTTTTTCAGTTTGGGTTTTGATGTCCGGGATCACTACAAAGATTTTGGTGGAGATAGTGCTGCTTATGTATCGCCTACAAATGATCTTAATGGGGTGCGGACATACAATGCAGTAGATGTGGAAGGACTGTACACATTGGGAACCGTGGTGGTAGATTATAGGGGTTACAGAGTTACTGCACAATCAATTATTCCAGGGATATTGGAGCGGGAACAAGAGCAGAGCGTCATTTACGGGTCCATTGACTTCGGCAAAACTATTGTATCCCACCCAAAGTACCTGGAACTGCTGGAGAAAACAAGCCGGTCACTCAAGATTTTAAAACACAAAGTCCTTAATGACAAAGATGAGGATGTGGAGCTGTGCTCCTCCGTAGAGTGTAAAGGTATCATTGGCAATGATGGACGGCATTATATTTTGGATCTTCTACGGACCTTCCCCCCAGACCTCAATTTCTTGCCTGTGGAAGGTGAGGATATGCCGGAAGAATGTAAGAAAATGGGCTTCCCCAAAGAACACAGGCACAAGCTTTGCTGTTTACGGCAGGAGTTGGTGGACGCTTTTGTGGAACACAGGTAAATGTCTCCTGGTCCTGGGTTAGGATTTTTATTTTATAGGTAATTGAAAGGACTAAAAGCTTAAACCATGTAAAAGGCCAACGGCTAAATTGTTAAATGTGGTGACTGGATTAGGTATTTTTTTATTTTTTTTAGGCTTTTGTTCCTTTTTGTTTTAATCTTCGATCTAGCCAGTAAGTCTGGGATTTCTCACCTTCCTTTAACAGGCCAAGCTGTTCAGCAAAAGTGTCAGCTCAAGAGTTAAAGGAGAACTATGAGGTGAGTGTTTTTCACTCGCCTCATAGTTTTCCTCCAATTTCTTTTTCTATTTTAAAAGGGAAATATCAGGGGTCTGTTTAGAACCCTGATATTTCTCCGAAGATACAGTAAAGTAAAAAAACTAACCTAAAATAATTTTTTTCAAAGTCATTTCAGTTTTGGCCTAACACATTTTTAGATTTTGGCCTAAAAATTTCATTTTGGTGCATCCCCAGTAAAAACCCAACATGAGTTCTAATCATTCCCCACTCTTCAAGGCAAGACCTATTACGCTATGACAAAGAAAAGGTTTGTAAAAGGGTGAAAAACGCTTGTAAAAAAAAAAGCATGCTTTTAAAGCCAGGAAAGTGTAAGTCAGACCTTAATGTCATCTGTTCCAGTAGTCAATTACAAATGAAGAATTCCCCTTCCTGTCAGTCCAGACCAGCAGTCAGTAGATAGAGTTGAGTGGCTGGTTTTTCTGTGATTCCATTAGCTACATAAACATATGTAGTGGCTGCTCATGTGTAGGTAAATAGTCTACGTCGCTGCCAGAATGTTACAGTTTTCATGGTAAAAGTATGAATTGAAACCCTTCATCGGAAAATGTTTTGCAGTTGAAATCTAATGTGTTGGGGTAAGTAAAGTGAGTAAAGTAATCTCTACCATTTGCAGGGATATGAACAATTAAAATGAGACAAAAGTCGATCTTAAAACCAGTAGGAGTCAAAGAAAAACTCATTTCCTCATTATGTTCTGGGATCATAACGGGAAAGGCCAGATATCGGATCATCCAGAGTATGGGGTGTATAAGACTTTCATATGGCTTTAACATGCCCGGGTTGTACACAGTCGATTATTTTGAGACCCATTAGCCTGATCCTGGGTTTTGTCTTGTTGCAACATGATAATGGTTAGGAAATACAAAGAACAATAAAAAGCATGTTTAGCATGCACATCATCCAGCGGAGTTGCATTCTTTCTGTTGGGTGACCTGGAGCCTGAGGTTACCTTGGTTACAGAAATTTGAAGAGCGATGGAGAGATGTACCAGTTTGAGAACACGCTAAGAATTAATAGCAGAGTGGAAAAAAAAACAGTTTTTTTGACGTTTGCGGTGTTTTAAATATAAAACTCCATAGTTTGGCCTTTCTCCATACAGCCCAATGGACAGATTAATCACCCGGATGCATTCAGGGTCTCTAGTAGAGGCTTTGAAGTACTCTAGTAGAGGCTTTGAAGTAGAAACTGAATTTTTAGTGAGTATACATCGAGGTTTTGGTAAATGTACTAAAAGTACTTTTCACTGTTACTTTCGCATTTAAAATTTTAGCCATTTCATTTTTTCATGATTTACGTTTCATATACACACTTGTTGACTCAATTGCCATAATGTAGAGCTGGCAATGCAGGCAGCACATGTAGAGCTGGCAATGCAGCCACATAAACAGTGTAAACCATATTAAAAAATTACAATCTAATACAACAATGGGGAATTTCAGTACTGTTATCTATGAAAATTGAGAGAAAATGCATGCTTCAATAGCAGACCTCTCCATTTTCCTGGCTGTCATGTAGATCCAATAGCTTATGTACAATGAGACACAAGTACACAGATTAGAATAAACCTGGAACAAGTACACAAATTAGAATAAAGACAGTAATGGCATATCTAGCTATAGATATATCTGTATCTATAGATAGATATTATTTATATATAGATAGATAGATATATCTATAGATGGATATATCTATCATCTATGTATAGATAGATATATCCCTCACTGTTATGAGAACAGGAATTCGTCCATTGGTAGATCTGTGTGGACAAGGAACTGTTGTACTGATGGTTTATCATGATTCTGTTTCAGATACCTCTTGTTCATGAAGTTGGCTGCCATGCAGCTGATGCAGCAGAAGAGCTCCTCACAGGAGAATGCCGCTTCCCTAGAAAACGGGGGTCCTACAACCTCATCTGAATCCTCTGCCAATACTGAGCCTCAGGAAAGCAGCCTGTCTGAGGACAAGATGGGGGACAGTATAGATGGAGAGTCCCAAGTCAAAGAGCTAGCAGAGACTGTGGCATCCAACAATGAATCAGGTAGAAACCTATATATATATGTGAGCTGTGCCTACAAAGTGAACTCTGCATGATTCATGCTTTCAGTACATAACAAGCTGAGATATAATAAATCATAGGGGATAAAAATGGAGGCTGCTGTAATTTATCTTGTTTCATTAGCAAACAGAGCTAGCATACAGAACATCAAACTATAGATGTCTTTTCTTTGCTAAGCAAACCTATTCAAATTGTTGTGTCATCCCCTGTATAGAAAATGTCTGCACTGTTACTTGGCCTTTTGTCTTTATACAGTTTGTTATTTGTGTGTTTAAAAAAAATTGGTTCATATATTTTATTTTTTTTCCAGTGGATATGAAGAGCCGGGAGGTAATTCGCAAAGCATGTCAAGCTGTTGGCTCTATCAGTGAAATGTCCTTTGATATTCGCTTCAACTCGGACATCTTTTCTCCAGGTATTGAACAATCTAAGCATTGTAGGTAAACATTCTAGGGCTGACTGTTTAGTGCTGTACAGTACATTGATCTAGTATTGCTGTGCAGCTGTCTGTGGCACTTATATCTGCACACTGGCACCAGGCATACATGCTTGTCGTGTTGTAGCAAATTGTTTAACAATCCTTCAAGCTACTCTAGTCTAATGGCAAAGGTGTAAACTGTTATGGTAAGCAATTTATATTTTTAGGGGTACTGGTATTGTCCAAATAGTGTTGATATTATGTTAGGACAACAGGGACTGTCTATTACCTGCAGAAAATGCTCAATAACTTTAGTAGCTTTGCCGTGCTCCAGGAGCCCCAAGCAGACCTATGTAAAAGCATGGCTCAACATAAGAACCACCCAATTTTCATAATGCAATATATGTGCATCTCTGCCTAGATCCCTGCATTGCATTATGGGATGTAGTGTGAACGTGGTTGCTTTAAAAATTTCAGGGGGTCAGCAGAGGCACTTTGATGTTATTTAGTGTGATCTGCAGGTATCGGATGCTGCCTACTATCTCAGTTCAAAGCTGGTTTGCTAGGTTTCTGGACAATACAGGTGTACTTTAAGGCCACCATGAAATCTCATGTAAAACAAAAGACCAGGTGCTTCCTTAAAGGTCAAAGAATGACGAGTTGACCTGTAATATTTTTATTTTACTGTAAGGTGTACATTTTATTTTACATTGCGTTTTTTTGTTTGTTTTAAAAGCAAGTGAGTTTGAGACTTGAAACCAATATATGCGATTCACATGCATGTTTTGACCACAGGTGTGCGTTTCCCTGAGTGCGCACAGGCAGAGGTGCACAATCAGAAACAGTTGCTGAAGGATGCAGCCGCTTTTGTGTTGACCTGTCAGATTCCATGCTTGGTAAGAATGTAATGGGAACATGGTGCCCATCGCATCATTATTGCTACATTTTGTAAATCGGCAAACAAGTACATAAAGGTATTGCCTCCATTATGTCATGAATATGTCACAATACAGTGAAGGTAGCATTGGTACTGCCGAGACCATTTTAATATATTTCTAAAAGCCTTTTTATGTGTTAAGAATAACAGTTCTTCAAGAGCTGGAACATTTAAATAATAATGGGTCACGTCACATTCTTATTTTACAGTGTGGGGAAAAAAATTGAAGGGATGCCAGGGGGCTATATTTTCTTTCTCCGACAAATTCTCTATTAGGCCCCGTTCACATGGCGGTCAGCTCAGGTCCGCCTGTCAGTTTTTCAAGCGGACTTGATCAGATGCACAATGTAGTCTATGGGCAGCCTGCGTAAACCGACAAGCCTCCGTTTACACCCGGTTACCCCCCGACTCCAGCCAGGTCTGGAAAAACAAAAGGATCAGAGATCCCTTTCACTGGACCGGACCATGCCGGATTGGGGGACATGTTTGTTTACATCCGATTCCCCATAGACTGACATGGGGTGCAACAGATTCCGCTTTTTCCCTCCAGAAGGTGAAGTAAAAAACTGTATGGACATGGATGTCACACTGGTGACATCCTCTCCGCGCTGCTCTGATCAGGAGGGAATCCGTGCACAGATCCCTTCCTGATTAACCTGTGTGAAAAGGGCCTTATGGTAACAAACTTATTGTAGCAATGAGAATATAAACAACACAAATTCACATATAAATGGATCCTTAGCATTTCCAGCTAATAACTGAACCCACTTTTGGTCAGTTTGTTGTGAATTGACTCAAGTGGCTGTGCTGATTGCTGGGGGTCAGCTTAACAACTTAATTACTGATACACTAGATCTATGTCGTATATAACGCATAAGATGGAGGCCTTGTCATTTCTCTTTTTGAGTGCATGTTTTCAAGTGTGCCCCTCACACTTGTGATCAGTGTTACTGATTTTTAGAACTGTACTCATGCCTAGGAGCCAGTAATTTTCAGTTTCTGGTCACCATAACAGCAAGGCGATCACAGCTGATAATGTATGCTCTCCTTGTTAAAGTGGTCCTTGGTTATGCTGCAACAAAGACAAATCATTGCTCTTGTTATTGCAAGTATTTATAGATGGGACCAACAGGAACTTTTTATTCCTATTTTACATACATATTTAAAAATAATAAAAATCCCATACATAATTAAAAAACGTAACTGTAAGAGTAAAACGTCAACCTATTCAACTTCAATAAAATGCAAAATAGTGGCTATAATCCAACAAGCAGTCTTCAGTCCCTGACAACTACTCTGGCCATGAAGGGGGGGGGGGGTTAAACCTGCCGTGTGTGACGTTAATAAATAAAAAGTAAATGGCTATGTCGAAGAGCCAAGGGTCCTGTTAATATTATGGTGTTATTTTCATCAGACCACACGCAGAGGGCAGGCAAATAATGTGCATTGGTTTTCGGGGTACACGTCTTTTCTGTTAGTAGCTTTGCATTGTATACTAAGTGAGTGCCCCATGTAGCAATGTGTTATTATGTCACCTGTTTTACAGATTAAGGACTGCCTTGACCATAACGTAGTTCCCATGGATGGAGCCACATTCGCTGAAGCTATGCATCAAAGAGGAATTAACATGCGCTACCTTGGAAAAGTCATAGAAATTGTCAAGAAATTTCCTGTCCCATCCCAATTAGATCACGTCTATGTAAGTAATGAATTGAATCTTATTTGCAGCAGATTATAATCGGGACTAGGGAGAGGGAAGCGATCCTATAAAACAGCTATACTCACCCGAAGCTCCGATCCGGCGAGCTGTCACAGCACTCTCTCCAGCTTGTCACTTCCTACACTGCAGCATTGGAATGTTCTTCAGCGTCCTCACTTCTATACACAGTGTATAGAATGTGATGATTTACAGGACCACTGCAGAGGAGGGGGAGAGAGGCTGGGAGGATTGGCCTAAGGCCCTGTTCACACCTTTTTTACGTTTTGTCGCGCGTTCAACGCTCTATGAACGCTCTACAAAACGTACAAACTTGAAAATCCCATTGTATTCTATGGGTATGGTTCACACCTTTCCGTATTTCAGCCCGTCTGAAAGCGCTACAAAACGGCCTACGCCCAAAGAAGTACATGTACTTCTTTGGGGCGTTTTGGTCTCGCGTTTCCATTGGGATACAGCCAAGTAGCCCTCGGAAACGTGCGTTTGTCGCACGTTTTTTTTACAGCGAATCGCGGTAAAACCGCGCGACGACAAACGCGCATATTCAATACGCCTAGGTGTGAACCCAGCCTAAGAACAAACTGGCTCCGCAGTTAGGCGAGTATAACTTTCTTTTTATTTTTTTAACCTAGACAAAAAAAAATGAGCAGTTAACCCTTGCAGTGCTGCGGGGTAGCCCCACTGCAAGGGTTAAAGTGACACTAAACTCGGGAGTTAAACCTTAAAAATGCATTCAAGTACCTTAACCATTAACAGAAATGTATCTTATTTGTGCATCACTCAGCTGTAGATCCTCAAATCATCTCTGAATTGGTGCTGACACTGTCCTTCCTTCTGGAGGGGGGCTACTTCTGTACCCCATGGTCCCTGTGTGTGTTGCAGAGTGACCACTTCCAGCTCACTCCTGTGATGGACTACAATCTCATGTTTAGTTTACTAATTTGCAATGAAATTGTAGTCCATCACAGGAATGAGATTGGAGTGGTGACTACTTTACAACACACACACACAGGGACCACTGGGAACAAAAGTAGCCACCCTCCAGAAGGAAGGACAGTGTCAGCACCAATTCAGAGATGATTTGAGGATCTACAGCCGAGTGATACACAAATAGGATACATTTTTGTTAATAGTTAAGGTACGTGAATGCATCTTTGAGATGTAACTCCTGAGTTTAGTGTCACTTTAGTAAAGGTTTTTCCTGGAGTTCTTTTTTAAGTTTGGGTGCATTATCAAAGACTGTGATACTTACAGAAACATTTGTTCTGCTGATTTATTTAAAGGAAACCTGTACTGAGAGCAATGGAGGCTGACATGATAACGATGAGCAAAACGATGACCCCACTTAAGGCACATGTGCTCCATCAATTCGATCTCAGCCGATGGCTCCCTCATGGCTCCTGTCCAGCTGTATGCTCATGAGATCAGAACCAGTGACAGCTGTACACCAAGCAGCAGTCCTGCAGTCAACTTTATTGTTCAAAGCATTGCCTTCATAGAGTGCACTTGTTCCACAGTGTGCCTGAGAATGTACAGAAGCCATTGGATCAGCCTGACATCTAGGCAGGTCACACTTTTAGAAGGATGGGTCAGAAATGGCAGTCTCTGTACTTCCTTGGTACAGATTTACTTTAAAATGGTATTCTGATGTTGTGATGTAAGAGAAACAGCGCGGTCCTTCAACCATTTCACATTGTGTGACCTTTGATCATCCCTCTTACTTTTTCTGTAGAGCATTTTGTGATCGTGCCACTGAAAAATATTTCTGGTGGGTGCCATAAACTTAGCTTACCAGTCTTCCTGTTAGCTCATCTGGTATTTGATATTCACCTTCTGTCATCATTAATACAGAAATGCAGCTTATCAACCTATTCTGACCAGGAATACTTGAAGGCAGTGTATATTTTGAACACATGACTTCCACATTGATTGTGTCTTCTGTTTTTCTTTTGTTAGAAAATCCTAATTAGTGAAGTGATTACCAGATCTGCAAAGCACATCTTCAAGACATATCTGCAGGTAATGCAAGTACATGGTACAATGGTATGCGTGGCTTTGGTTTTTTTATGTTTTTATAAGTGGATTTGCTCAAATGTTTTTATTATGTTTTTAGCACATTAGCTACTATAAGGGCAGATTAATCTTTTGAGTGCTGTAAGTGACTTGCACAAGAAATAACATTGATTAGAGGTTGTTTTTTTAATACTTTGAATCTAGACTTGCTTTCCACATTTGGCACCAGGGGTCAAGAGTCCAATATAGAAAGTCAGTATGATGGTAAATTAAGCTGTTTTAGATCTAATATACGAATGTCCTGTATAAGAGCATCAGATGGCGGATTAAAAAATAGGCTGTGTTTGGACCTACTCTGTCCCTGCGTCTACTGTGGTCTGATCTACCAAGCCAAATGATTTGTGCAGTCTGGCAGTGGTCAGCAAATACTATGTACTATTACACTGTGTCCTTGATCATAACCTGGCCACTCCTTACTATAGCTATTTCCTATCCCACCTTCAGAGATCACAGAGTTAAATAATGCTGGATTTACTCATTGTATAGGTAATGCACTCATGCTTGTTTTAGTGATGTACATTGTAACAAGTAATGTGTCACTGATCACAACAAGTGTATAGTAGTGATGAACAAACTATTTTGAAAACTAGGCAAATGAGAAAAATATTCATTTTTACAATTCTCTTAAATGTTTTCACGTAGATCTTCAGTCTGCAGAGACTTATACACGTTATGTAATTCTGTACACAACAAACATCTCTACATGCAGGTATTCAAGAGAAAAGAAGCTATGAATAAGCTATTTTCCGTCATCCCTATTCATGACCTTCAAGGGATGGGCAGGACAGTTGTGCCAATACATACTCTCTTTATATCAATATTTCACTGCTTAGTATTCATTTATTTACTGCACTTGTTAACACTGTTATTGGGTCATTGTTCTAACTTTAGCAAAGCTCAGCTTTTAACACTCATGCAAAGTGTAACCTACAAATCTACCTCTTCCTCTCATCTTCTGCTTTCTGTTGGGGTCCCCCAAGGCTCTGTCCTTGGACCCCTTCTCTTCTCTATCTACACCTCCACTCTTGGTGAGTTGATCACCTCACATGGCTTCCAATACCATCTCTATGCTGATGACACTCAAATATATCTCTCCACTCCGCAACTCACCTCCTCAGTCTCCTTAGGTATCACTAACTGACATATCAGTCTGGATGTCACAACACTTTTTAAAGGAGAACTATGGGGTTAAGTCTTTTCCCCATAGTGCTCCTTAGGGTAACGGGAGGACACAAACTAGCGTCCTCCCATCACCCTAGGCTCAGTATACCGCGAGCTGTGGCTCGCCGCAGCTGAAGCGGATCCCGACAATTTGTGCCGGGATCCGCACCGGTTGCGTGACTGACAGTCAGGGCTGGCAGATCTCCCTCCCTCCCCTTATGCCAAGGTGCTAGGTGTCATCCTTGACTCGGACGTCACCTTTCTTCCCCACATCCAATCTCTATTGAGATCCTGCCGTCTTCACCTTCGTAACATCTCCAAAATACGCCCCCTTCCTCACCAATGAAACCGCAAAACTACTCGTCCACTCCCTTATCTCTCGTCTTGACTATTGTAACTCCCTCCTCATTGGCTTTCCTCTACACAGACTATCCCCTTTTCAGTCTATCATGAATGCTGCTGCCAGACTTATTAACCTAACCAACCGCTCAGTGTCTGCAACCCCCCTCTGCCATTTACTGCACTGACTTCCAATCGCCCAAAGGATAAAATTCAAAATATTAACAACCACTTACAAAGCCATCCACAACTCTGCCCCCGTCTGCATCTCAAACCTGGTCTCAAAGCATCACGCTAACCGTCCCCTCCGCTCTTCCAAAGACCTCCTTCTCTCCAGCTCCCTCGTCAACTCCTCCAATGCTCGCCTCCAGGACTTCTCTAGAGTCTCTCCCATTCTTTGGAACTCCTTACCTCAACCTGTCCGTCATTTCTCCCACTCTGACTGCCTTTAGGCGATCGCTAAAGACTCATCTCTTTAGGGAAACCTATCACACTTCAAACTAAACCCTGAACTCTTTGTCAAACCATTCATCCTCACACAGCTGCCTCCTCATGTACAACTCCCCCCCCCCCCCCCCCCTCCTTTTTTTTTTCGAATCACGCGCGAGT
>NW_017306410.1:256658-290772 GCF_000935625.1 Nanorana parkeri | reverse complement strand
GCGGCGCCATCCGCGGTCACTGCGAACACCCCCCCCCCCCCCCTCTCCCTTTTTAGATTGTAAGCCCTCATGGACAGGGCCCTCCTTACCATCTTGTCTTGTATTGTAATTATAATGTCTTCCCTATATTGTAAGGCACTATGCAAACTGTTGGCGCTATATAATTCCTGTATAATATTTAATGTTAGAAATGCTCACTGACAAGAATTCCATTTTATTTCCTTATAGGGTGTGGAACTGTCTGGTCTGTCTGCTGCCATTAGCCATTTCCTGAACTGCTTCCTCAGCTCCTTTCCCAACTCAGTTGCTCACCTCCCAGCTGATGAGCTGGTCTCCAAGAAAAAGAACAAGAAGCGCAAAAACCGAAACCTTAGTAGTGCTGACAACACGACCTGGGCCAGTGTCACCCCGCAGGAACTGTGGAAAAACATCTGCTCTGAAGCCAAAGCCTACTTTGACTTCAATCTTGAATGGTGAGTTGCCCCAGGTTGCGAGGTTGATGTTTCGTACTTGGTTGGTGGCTGCATTATGTCGTCCGGAGATGGCTTTTTGGCCTGTAGCATTTGGTATAGATTCCCTCAGGAACGCTGCACAATTACTAAACAAAAATCTTAATAGGACAACTCTATCCGAATTGTTATTTCAGTTGGATGAGCTTACTGGTGAGTCATTTCTTGTCTCTTCAGAGGTTAAATGGCTTCACCAGAATTCAACTAACTTTTGTGGCCACTACAAAGTTTATTTCACTTGCCATTAACTATGGTTTGCCCACAAAAATCATTTTAACCTTATAAATAAACCCCATGTGATCACCCTGATTGTCAGACACGGTAATCACGAACCGCACCTATTGGTTACCGATCATTAGTGTTAGGAAACTCATTTTGTTTGAAAAATGTAAGCTTGAGTTTAAATACAGACTGTCATCTCTTCCTTTTAGTGAAAATGTGGACCAGGCAGTGGAGGTGCACAACCTGCAGAAAATCAGCCTTCTCAGAGAAATCTCTATTAAAGTTGGCATTCAGGTAAATTTTTATCACAGTGCAGCCATTTTTTTTGCCTGTCAGAAGCCTCTGGTGTAGAAATGGAGAAACGTCTGTGGTCTGTTGTCCAAAGCCATAAGACTGTTATACACGAGATGTACATATTGACATGTAACTCCAGAAAAAAAAACCCCGTCTGCTATAAAAGCAGTTAATTAACCTCTTGCCTATAAAATTCATTTCAGTACAGCGCTGCATGACGGAATAAATGTCAGTTAAAGTACCGCAGCGCTGAATACTGAAAAATGGCCTGGATGGGAAGGGGGTTTAACACCGCGGATGTCAACTGGTTAATGGAATACCCCAACAATTGAAATTTCTGCTAGATTTGGAGGGTGCTCTATATGAAACAAGTGACAATTTAATTGTTGCCCCTGGACTCTGGGGGAAAAATAATTTGGCGGATGTCCCTAGACATTTTTCAGGTACAATATTGATAACCTGAAGGAGGATAGTGAACTCTTACAGCTGCTATGTCTGCATCCTTTCCCAGATTCCTCCATTCCTTTGCCCCATGACAAGATATAGAAGCCCTCTGCTATACAGCATTTGACTAAAGTTAGAAGACTCAATTGTTTTGTTATAACTCTGCAATACAAACATAAAGCAGCTAAATGAATATTACTAATTGTATCTATATTTGTATTTTTCACGCAACCCCAGATCCTGCTCAAAGAGTATAACTTTGACAGCCGACACAAGCCGACCTTCACAGAAGAGGACATATTGAATATTTTCCCTGTGGTGAAACATGTCAATCCCAAAGCATCTGATGCTTTTCATTTCTTCCAGAGCGGACAAGCTAAAGTACAACAGGGTGAGTCTCTGTTTATCTTGCTCAGGGCCAGCTTTGTAATTCAACACAGGGTAACTTTTCTTCACCTTCTTATCAGCACCCCATGGCAGCTACTGTTCTATAGTCTGGTACTCATTTCACAGGGTGGCATATAAATGTAAACAGTATGGAAGATGTTTGTACACATGAAAGTGAAGGATAACACTTAAAGGGTTTCTAAACCCTCCGCTTTTTTTGCATATATATGGCTAGCAAGCAGTAGCTATATGCAAAAAGTTTTTTAAAAGCGGTTTAAATTTTCCGCTGTCTTCGCTGCGCGCTCCCGTCCGAAAATCCGAAGCTGCTCGGGCGGCCGCAAAGCATCTTGGGGCGGGCGCATGCGCAGTTCGAATTTTCGGCCGGGAGACGAGGAGAGACGCAAGGTAAGTCCATGGACACGTGCACCCGCATGCAGACACCGTGGTACAGGAAGTACCAGCAAGGACAGAGGAGTCAGCGCTGGATCGGAGATAGACGCAAGGTAAGTCCATGGACACGTGCACCCGCATGCAGACACCGTGGGACAGGAAGTACCAGCAAGGACAGAGGAGTCAGCGCTGGATCGGAGACCCGCCACAGAGAAGGCTGAAAAGGACAGGAAAGAAGATCGGATTAAGAGTGCGGCTGACATTTTTACTTAAGTTTAGGATTTATTTTATTACTTTGTGCACTGCAGACTGGGTGAAGACTACATACTGTCTATGTTGTTTATAATTGATGCTGAATACTGGCAGTCATATGGTACACCCTAAAACCAGGCAAATGAGCAGACTTGTATATAAACTATAACCACATACATACTACTGTTATCTAGTAATATATACAGGTGAAACTCGAATAATTAGAATATCGTGCAAAGTTCATTTATTTCACTAATGCAACTTAAAAGGTGAAACTAATATATGAGATAGACTCATTCCATGCAAAGCAAGATAATTCAAGCCGTGATTTGTCATAATTGTGATGATTATGGCTTACAGCTCATGAAAACCCCAAGAACCCCAAATCAACAACCTCAAAAAAGTAGATTATTACATCCAATCAATAAAACAAGGATTGTACATAGAACAATATCGGACCTCTGAAAAGTACAAGCATGCATATGTACTCAGTACTTGGTTTGGGCCCCTTTTGCAACACTTACTGCAATTACTTTTGCACGATATTCTAATTATTCGAGTTTCACCTGTATAGTGTTATTAATATGTTATTGCATAATATTTTATATATTTTCCCTCTAGAAATATTCCTATCCTTTCTCCTAAGATATCACTTTGTTTTTTGTAATTGTGATTTGTAGGTTTCTTAAAGGAAGGCTGCGAATTAATAAATGAAGCCTTAAATTTGTTTAATAACGTGTATGGTGCTATGCACGTAGAGATCTGTGCCTGCCTACGACTGCTTGCCCGACTCAACTATATCATGGGTGACTACACTGAGGTAAGTTACATATGTATGTGCTTTTCCATAGTCGCTTCCCTCTTTTAGTAGGAAATCTGTGCAGTAATACTTTCTGGTTAGATTAAAAGAAATGAGTGTGTAAGTATTGTCACAAAGTGCTTGCACTGGGTGACACAGGATCCTCTGTTAATACCACAGACCTTTACAGGACCTAAGACTTACACTTCTCAAACACACTGTTCATATACAAATATTTACTGTTTAACTCCCAAAGGAAGTGTACTTCTGTCCATCCTATTTAGTGATTTATACACATTTCCACCACTGGTCAGTCAGGAAGCACACTAATGAAGCAATTCTTTAGCCAGCATCCTACATTACCTCTCTGCCTGTAGGCTCCTCATTGGACAGTAATTAGCATCTCCACCTCTGTTCAGTGGGCAGGCAGCATTAATGCTAAACCAAGAAGCAGGAGTGTGATCTGAAATACTAACAGAAGTGTGTATCACACGAGTTGGATGACATATCCTTTTGGCAGGTAAAGCATAAACATAAAACTGGAGCAGACAACAAAAAGAGAGAAGCTGATTGGTTGCCCTGGGCAACTGCTCAAGATTTTTTCTGACCCAGTTTTCATAAATTCCCGTCAAAGTATTTCAATTGTGTATGTAGCTTTATGTCTGGATTTCCAGTTTGTTTTTTATAACTATAATGTGACCCGGGGCAAACAACACAAACATGCAAATGAATCCCCGTCACCAGTGTATACTTACCCTGAGGAACAACACATGGAGTTCTGCCAAAGTATATAGTGGGCAATGAGCCGTCTCTATCCAAGTACAACCACTTGCTAGAGGTACCTGACTTTCTACATGACAGAATGGAGAAAAGTGAAAATTGTTCTCAGAATGTTTCCAATGCATTTGAAATGGAATAGTGAGCACTTGTATTGCTTGATGCTGTTATTTAGGGAACAAAGGTCTACTGCTAGTGGTGCGAAGGTTTCTGTCTTGTGATACCAGAATCCCCCGCTAAAAATGCAAAATAGTTTATTTTGCAGTATATGGAAGATATCATTGTGTAAATGTTTTGTGCATTGTCTTTTCAGGCCTTAAGCAACCAGCAGAAAGCCGTTCTAATGAGTGAGAGAATTTTAGGCATTGAACATCCCAGCACCATCCAGGAATATGTAAGTGTAACAGCCTCCTGGCCTTCCTTTCCCTTCGTAGCCACCATCTCTTGTATCACGTTGCGTTGGCTGACTTTTGCATATGTGTTTCGTTGTAGATGCATCTAGCACTGTACTGTTTTGCAAATAACCAGCTCTCCACTGCGTTGAATCTGCTGTACCGCGCTCGTTACCTCATGCTGCTTGTGTTTGGAGAAGGACATCCAGAAATGGCACTTTTAGATGTAAGTACAGGTTTCCATTTACAGTAAGTACAGGTTTCCATTTACAGGAAGACTATTTGCTATTATGTGGTGTTGCCGTATCTGTCATTCCACTTACCGCTAAAGTACATTTTGTTTCCTGCGCTAGAGATTTCTAACGTATCGTCACCTGGGTAGAACAAGACACAAATGGTCTCCAAGTCATGTTTGTGGAATGTCTCTGTAGTCTTATCATTTTTGATGCTAAGCCAGAATTGTGATCTGTCTCCCTGCAGAGTAACATTGGCCTGGTGCTTCATGGAGTAATGGAGTATGACCTTGCCCTGCGATTCCTGGAGAATGCTCTTACCATCAACTCCAAGTATCATGGAGCCAAGTCTCTGAAGGTCGCACTCAGGTGATTTATCAGAGGAATTTCTCTTGCATATATGAGTAACCTTGTGCTCCATAAACTCTCTGTTTCCCTGTAATTCGACCTATTGGAAGAACATTATGCTGAAGCAGGCTGAAACAATGCAAATATCGATTTTAGGTTCAGCTGTTTTCACATCTTCTCCTTTTAAAGTTTTGACTCTATACCAGAAACCTGAATAGGCACTGCAGATAATAATATGATGGCAACACACCCAGTGTGCTTCTAGTAGAGGGATTTTTATGGACACTGACACAATTGGCAGACATATTATTAAAGGAGAACTATGGTGTCAGGGTTATTCCCCATAGTTCTCCTAAGGGTCACGGGAGGACATAAACTAGCGTTCTCCCGTGACCCAAAGCTCAGTATATTGCAAGCAACAGCTCGGGGTATACTGAGACCGCCGCAGCCGGGACGGATCCCGACATTACTGTCGAGATCCACCCAGCTGCGTGAGTGACAGCTGGCTCTGCCTATCTAGAGGCAGAGCCAGCTGTACGCGCCCCGTCCGTTCCTCCAGTCAGCGCTGGGGAATCCCTGCAGGGAGCTGGTATGTGTTCACTCACTTCCCGATCTATTGAGCCGACCTGTGACAGTTTCATTGTCACACGTCAGCTCAAACTATGAGGTTGAGTGAAAATCATTCACCTCATAGTTCTCCTTTAAATCTTGAAGTGAACCTGTAACCAGGCTGTGGACATTCAAGTATTTTACATTTTCTTAACCAAAAGTAGATGAGCTTTAAAAACCATTGCCGACCCACAAACAGACACTGAAGCAATTAATCCTCAAAGTTCCTAGTCTCAGCAGCTCTGTTCATCCTGCTCCCTCCTCCCAGAAGGTCTGCTCTGTGTTTACATTACAGAATGGAAGGCTGCCTAGTCACTGCTGGGAGGGAGAAGGCAGGGGGTGAGCTGAGCTGCAGAGAAGGCTTGAACGAGTTCAGTGCTAAACTTTGAGGATGAATAGTGTCTGCAGCTACCAAGGTCAGTAAGGAATTCTTTTAGAGCTCATTGACTGCTTGCTAAGAGTATTGAAGTATGTGCATGTCCATAGCTTAGCCACCATTACACTTTAAGTCCCTGAAAGAAGGCGCAGTGTTTATTGATCTAGAGAAACCCTACCACAAATGATTTGAGATGCATCCAAGGTGGTAAGTTGTATACACATTAGATCAGATGCTTCCTGCAGCCCTCAATAGTTTTTTTTAGTATTTAAATTGAATAAAAGCTGGAACTTCACTTAGTCAGCCAGTGTGCTGGCAGTTTTATACAATTTAAGTGTTCAAGTTTTCTGATTTAGAAAGCTTCAACAACTAAAACTACGTTCTGTAACTGCGTACTACAGCACATTGCCACACGTTGCACCTCCTTTTTACTGACATGCTACATCTTATGTCATCTTACCTGCTGCATTCTCTATGGCCCTAAAGTAAATGACAAGTCATGTCTGGATCAATGCACAACATACAGTATGTGTGTTAAAAAAGTTCTCTTACCTTTTGATGCAGTAAGTCCCTCTGCACTCCTCACAGCGCTCCCGGCCCAAGTACTTGTAGTGGTGCTGGCAGTGACAATCACGGATGGCACCGTGCAACGAACTGTGGAAAGCAGGAATCGCCAGCACTCAGTAAATATCTTTGATGTCCATTTAATCGGACCAATCGTCATTTACTGAGTGCTGGTGATTTCTGCTTTCCACTCTTACCTTTGATAACATGTTTTCCGTATTATCTTTTGCAGTCACCATCTTGTAGCGCGTGTATATGAAACTAAAGGGGAGTTCCGTTCTGCCTTACAGCACGAGAAGGAAGGATACACAATATACAAGAACCAGGTCAGCAGTTAATGACTCTGTATATCTTCATCATAGTAAATTGTTGGAAGGATAACTATGTAGCTCCAAGTTGGCATTGGGGAGATATATCGGCTGTCTGCAAACAATAACAAACTACCTGCTGATCCCTACAATGACACTTTACCTGTGCAGTATTTTTGGCCTCCAGTGTCTGATCGCTATACTGGTACCGGGTTGTGTCCACAAGTTGAAGGTGAGTGAGCCGGGTTTGCTTTAGCATGGCCATCATTCTCTATGGGCTGGCCTGAGTCCTTGCTCACCCATCTTGGGGACATGGCCTCCTATGCGTCATAGGATCAGCGGTACAGAAGGATGTAAAACACAGTCCACAAGCTGTGCAGTTCTTCTTTTTATAGCCAATATACCATCATCATGTTTAATGTGGAGTTATCATTACTGATTGAATGTGATTTGTCTGTGTTTTTACCGGAGGCAATGTTTATGATCATACTAACTTAGGAGAAAGTGAGATCAGGATTGTTGACTCCTGATTTATATATAAAGCATCATCTAAAATATTTTCATTTCATTCTCCATCCAGCTGGGGGAGCAGCACGAGAAGACCAAAGAAAGCTCGGAGTACTTGAAGTACCTGACCCAGCAGGCTGTAGCCTTGCAGCGCACAATGAATGAGATTTACAAGAATGGATCCAATGCCAACATAATGCCTCTTAAGGTGTGTGAGCCGTGTGTCGCCTGCGGATTTGACAGAAACGACCTCTGATTGTAGAGAACAATAAACATTTGTTACAGTCTTAAAGATGGTTTTGTCTACAAAGTCGGAGAGATTTAACCGGCACTTCTAATTATTTTATAAGGTCATATGAGCTGTATTTCTCTAGTCGCTTTCCAGGACAGCATTAGAGAGATAGGCTCCTCCCACCGGAACAGGAAACACATCACCCACACTTAGAATAAAAAGGAGCACAAGCCTAGCACGCTTCAGTTATTTTGTGTTTACTCCGGCCGAGCAGGACATCGTAATGTTTGTTGTTTTCCTTAGGCCTTCGTGCTGGTGAGCAGGGGCTTCCCCCCGACAGGGGTACAGCAGAGGGTCAGTGGACCCGGGGTACCCAGGAAGGGGGGCTTCCTGGACAGCCCCAACTGTCCGAAAGAAAATGCCTGTAGTTTACCTGCACAAGGGTGTGCAGGGCAACTTGACCTGTTGGTGTAGTGGACTCAGGGGAGTTCCCCCGGGCGAAAAACCTCTGCTTCAAAGTGGTGTGCTTTTTCTTACCTGCAACGGTGGTGGCTTTCGGGGATCCTGGCTCCGGTCCGCGGGACTGGGGCGCGGCGTCCTCGTGTGTCATGGGGAGGCATTTCCCGGCGTACGAATGTGGGCGGAAATGTCGTAAGTAACGAACTTCCGGCGTTGTCCGCAGCGCGTCTGACGTCACTTCCGGTGCGCGGAGACATACAAGCAGACACTGCCAGGCTGCGTCAGCCATTCGGTCCACGCTACAGATGGCCAACACATCTGAAGCAGGGGGTCGCAAGGCCCTTGCGGTGCCCACACACGCAAGGGGGGGCACCAATAGTGGGGCGCAAGAGCTGGAGTCGGAGGGGCCAGGGAACCCAGCTGGAGACTCAACTACCACAATGGCAATGTTAACACAGGATTGGTATGTGTTATTTCCACCAGTGCATGGCGGATTAAAGGCAAGGGCCAAGCACAGATACTGTTTTTTAAGCTGCAAAGCGGCAAACCCAGACAAGTAAACAACCAAATTACTCCCACATGGAATAGATGGGGGGTGCAGGAGTATTGTGAATTATTTTCCAAATTTCACACTTTTTCGCAGCCTCTGTTTTGTTGCAGAGGTTCTTGAAGCGTGCTAGGCTTGTGCTCCTTTTTATTCTAAGTGTGGGTGATAGGCTCCTCCCACCGGAACAGGAAACACATCTCTCTAATGCTGTCCTGGAAGGTTCCTAGAAACAGAGTTACCAGGTACGTAACTCCAATTTTTGTCATTGTCATCTTGTTGTTGCAGAATATTAATGATCATTTCCTACAATTCAATTCTGCATTTCAAATAAGCTGCAGCATAGGCGTATTCAATAGAAGTATTTGTGCTGTACAAAGTACCTCTAGCAACCATATTTGTTTACTTTGCCGCATAATGGAATATTATACAAAACCTTAATATGTGTGGTCCCACACAAACTAATCTGGGGACATTAGGGGGGCTCTGGTGTGATTAGAGGCACCTGCTAGTTTGGAAAAGGTTTATAGAAAGTGTGTTTTGTGCTGCACAAGCTGAGAAAATAACTGTGTTGTGTCCTACACTACCAATGGTGGACAGCAGGGGCATCTCCCAGCATGCTTTGCTTAGTCAGATGAATAGTAAGCAAATATCACCCTGCGTTCAGCACAAGATGACAATTGGTTGCTCGTAATGAATGCTTTTTTTATTCATTTGCCATTTGAACATAAACCTGACCTGGCTGCCAGGAGCGCAGACACCTTTTGGCATCTTCACGTAGTTGTGTTAGTCTTCAAACCAGTCCTATGTCCTTCTGGAGATCTTTGGATCCAGGGTATTGATTTCTGCTGCCTTTCCTCAATGCATGACATGTCTGAGAAAGCCACAGTCTCCCCTCTTGCCCTCAGAGCAGCAGGAAAGAACCCCCTGAGGGGATGAACTCTGCCCCGCCAAAAATAATGAAATCCATTTTGTGTAGATTTGTACTTTAGTTCAAATATGTCTCCATGATTCTGACCCCTCAAACCTGATTGTGACCTTGCAGTTCAGTATATAGATTTCCATCTATATAGACATCATTTTAGATGGAATGTCTTAGCACATATAAATGGTTTGTTCATCATTCAGCACATACATGGAGACAAAGCTGTAATCCTATTTTTTGGATCCCAAACCAGATTCCTCTTTTGACAGAATTTAAAGGCAAATGTATTGAAGGCAAACATGGGGGCTGCCATTGCCGACCTTTCCTTTTGAAAAGGTACCTGGTTGTCACCCCGTCCCAGAGTCAGCTAGCATTTTCAAAAGGAGGTCAACAATGGCAGTTTGCATGTTTTTGTTATGACAGGTTTACTTCAAATGTGGTAGCTTTACTAGGAATGTATCCTGCTTCTTACTGTGTTTGTTTCCTTCTATCAGTTCACAGCTCCCAGCATGGCCAGTGTCCTGGACCAGCTCAACATCATTAATGGAATCCTCTTCATTCCTCTCAGGTGACTGACATTCTCATTGTTACACCGTTCATGTGAATCCATATGTAGCTTATTGAAGTAGTGGGAGTTGCTGGTGATTATATTGGGCTGAAGGACGGGTCGATTTATATAGGGCAAAAAAAAAGTTTATTGGGGAACACAACTGAGATATAAGTTCTGCCCCTAGGAGAAGGCACTGTGGGCAAAGCACAGAGGCAATGCTTTCATGAATAGTGGTTATATAACAAAACATAAACCAAAACTGTTTTTTTGTATGTGTGTGTGTGTTTTACATAGAAAAAAAACCCTCAAATCCCTATTGTGTTCCCTATGTCCTCCTTATGAACTGTCACACAACAGGCGGTTAGAGAAAATCTCCTTTAAAGTAAGGGAAAGCTATTAAAACAAGTGTTCCCACTGGAAGGTTTTCCCTCCTTCCTTCTTCTGGTGAAAACAAATGTTGGGTCTTTTCACGATCAATTCTTCACCACGGCAAATCTAAAGGGTAAATGTCCCTGGCAGAGGAGATTTTCTCTAACCTCCTGTTGTGTGACATGCCAAATCACCCCCCATGTGAACGAGGCCTTGGTGTGTACTATGATTTCAGCTCTCCATGCAGTCTTGGTTTTACAAGACTTTTGGTTGCTTTTCCATAGTACTGTACAGAGCAATAAATGTAAGTAAACACCGCAATGAACGATGTGCAGGAACACACAATACATATTAACAAATTAATTACAAACATACAATTTCTACTGACCAGAAAAACGGCAAAGTACGATTTAAAGGTCAAATTTACCTTTTGAAAGGGAAGTGACTAATGTAATGTATGTGTACTCCATTTGCACCCTGCGTCCGAGTATTTATTCCTATGACTTCAGCTGAGCATTTACTGACTTTCTCATTGTCATTCTAGTCAGAAGGACCTGGAGAATCTGAAAGCCGAGGTCCAGCGACGTCAGCAGTTACATGAAGCCATCAAGGGAGCCGATAGTCAGGAAGCGGACAACAAAGAAACTGAAATAACAGAAGCAAGCAAAGCTAGCACTGATCCAGATGAGACTGTCCAGACACAAAGCTCCGCCTAGCCCCGTTTTCCTGTTCTTCTAGCACCCTATAGAAAAGGTTAACCCCTCGGGGAGGGGGGTTGTCACCAAGGCCTGTAGATGTAAAAAGGAAAACAAATACAAAAGGGCATCTTTGCAATGCTATTGCACAGGTACACATGCCGATAATACACAATGCAAGAACTTATCAGTAAACCATCAGTGTAAAGGTTCTCCGTGGGCTTCTGTCTGCTCACCAAGGTCCTTCCGTCCCTAAGCAGCTGTGCTCATGGGAGATTCGGGGCTCCTGCCAGTCCAGGCTGGGACTTCAGTGTGTGTATGTTGGTGTGTGTGTTTGGGGAAATCCATTTCTGCATTTTGTGATTTGACTTTAGAGGTATGGCTCTGTTTAAAAGTGACTGAACATTTCTCAGGTCAATTAATAAAGTGGATTGGGGAAGAGCCCTTGTAAGATATTAGAAGGCAGATCTCCTAAATTCCGGGCTGTGGCACTGTGTTCTGAGCCAAGCGATGCACTCACGGCCCCAGACCTAAGCCATACACAAGATGGAAGACAAGCCCCCTAAACCATAATAACACAACACATTTGGGTAATAACAGACATGGCTGATGTATTCTTCCTGGGACAGTTTTCCTTTTCTCTTCCTTTTATTTTGGGGATGACGTGGTAATACATTTGCTCTCGGCCTTTATTTTTTTTTTAATGGAAGACTTTCAAGTTTTATATATCTGTTTATTGTTGTGTTTTCTCTTTATTTTAAATGGTGATACTGTGATACATTATCACGTAGGACTGCATCATCTGAGTGGTTTTCTAAGGCTTTCTACAGTGTCAGCCCCTCTCCAGATCCAAAGATACTAAACCCACATCCATACTCTTGTCACCCACAAACTAGTACCTGAATGTAAAAGCAGATCATGGTCACTATGCTGTATTGTAAGGAATACAATGCTTCTGTCAATGGGAATACTTTGTCCTATGAAGCTTCTATTCACTCTCTTTGTGAAAGACTTGGCTGGCTATGGGCAAGTGTCCTTAGAAGGTGCTTCCTACATATCGCCATCAATTCTTCAATGGCTGCTTCTTGAATAAGTGTTCCTTTCATTGTACAGCCTCCTGCACTTCAAAAGAATCGCCTATGGACCATTGTGTTGTAATCAAAGGAAAGACGCCCCAATCGGACTTCTTCAGGAGGCCATACATTTGATCCACGCTCTGGCTTTTGGGGCTCTAAAGTTTGGTCATTTATTTGTGTGTAATTGAAGCAGCATATGATTGTAGCCACCCATCTTCACACTTGGTAAACCTCAGATTTCTATTCTCTTTTTTTTTTCTTTTAATGTAGGAATTTAGGGTTCTCTTGTGGTCGAAGACCATTCCGTCCCATGAGGAAAAAAGTCAAATCATGTTGGATGGGCTAATTAATCTCCTGATTGGTTTCCAGCCTTCCATGAATTTGCATACTGGAAGGGTTGTGGTGTACAATCAATTCCAGGTATTAAATAGGCTTTGGGGGGGGTCAGGTGCACTAATGGTGCTTGTAGAAAGGAAGTGATCTATACATTGGCGCTATAGTTACACAAAGAGGACATTTAAATGTTTCTTGTGGAGCATGGCAGTGGATAAAGCTCACCGACCTGTGAACATTACATTAATCCTGATCTAACCAAGTTTTTAGTTTTTCCTTTTAAGATAAAGGTATTCAACTTATTTCTTTTCCCTCCCATGTGTTTCCACAGCCAATCCCTATATCTTGTCTTTTAATTTTGAATTCTCATGATTTTTTTTTTTTTTTTAATGACCTGCACTGCAAGAAAGTTTAAAGCTAATTCAGTTGTGGCTGACGTGTGTTAGAGATCAGAACTTCTCACAGCTGTGCTACCATTATCTGCTTCCTGTCACCAGTGGATCAGGGCAGAGTTTAGTGGGAGCTGCCCAGTGGCTACTGCTCTCCTCTAGTCCTTGTCTGTCATTGTTCAAATACTGCGCTGTACTGCTTTATGGTAATTCTTTTGGGTGGAATAACTTGTTCTCTACCAAACCATGATACATGAAAGCACCGTTGTCATTTTTGTCCTAAACATCATGTTCCTAAAATTTGAGACTTTTAGCCTTTAATAAATTAATGACAATGCATTATTTTGCTGTTTTGATCATTTTTCTTGAAATAAGAATACAAAGATTGAGGAATGTTTAGATTCTCTGTTTTTTTTTTGCTCCCATTTGAGGTTTCTTCTCACTTGACCTAAAGTTCCAGTTTCCCAGATGGTGTCCCTGGTTCTAGAGTGTCTTTTCCATAGAAATATATGGTGGGTACACTGCAGATGGAATGTGGTTGGGGCAATATATCTCAGAAATGCCAGGGGAAGTCTCAGCATTTTGTTTTCCTTTTCTTTTCTTTCTACAATGTGTCTTTAGATTAAACAGGTAATTTGGGACAATACACAGTGAAATAATTGGACTTCAGCTTGCCACTGAAGAAAAGCAATAAGGTAGAACAGACCAATGATCTGCAAGTGCAGCAACCCAAGGCATTTAGCAACCATGTGCCGTCTCGATGCATTACTGTTCTCTACACGTATTACTTGCCATTCTGTACTGTTTCTAAAATAAATCTGAGGCTCCAGTAAAACAAATTTGATCTGCAAGAGACAATGGAGCATTCTCTGAATGTTCTCTTGTTTGCCGTGATGAGGTTAGTCCAGATGAGAGAAGCCTGAAGGACAGCACCAAATGGGGTGAGGGGGTGCCAACCTCAGATTGTTTACAAATAAGTGTAATCATGTTTGCAAGTCTTAGCAAATTTAAATGTATTAAACTTTAGATGTAAATGTTGTACAGATGATGGCACACAGATAGTACTAATTATGTAGTTTAATTTTACAGGGATCAATATATTAGGATACTGTATATAGGATCAAATATACAAACAAAAATGGATGTTTGTATAAAATCATTCAAAACTAACACAGTGCTCTAAACTAAAACACTCCACCGCCAGAAAACATCCCAAAGTGTAAAAATTATATTTGTGTATTAAACCAATTGTGTCTAAATAAGTGGTGACTACTCTTGAGAAAGTAATTGATGATGAAATGTGTTGAGCAGAGTCTGCTGACATCACTTCTGCTAAAGTTGCATTGAGGATTTGATATTTTGTTCCAGTTGGTGGTCTCGGCGTTAATTGTATTTGTCCTTTTGAAGAACCGAATAGGGTTCTCCACAAAAACGGACAACTCAGAAACCCTTCTAGCGGAGGTAATGGCCACAAGGAAAGCAAACTTTTTCAATTACAAAGGCAAAGAAATGACTCGGATAGGTTCATAAGGAGGTTTTTGTAGAACAGATAAAACCAAGTCCAAATCCCATGAAGGAAGAGGTAATTAAGGAAGAACCACACATAGAACTCCCTGAATAAAAGTAAGGATCAAAGAATTAGAAGCAAGGGTGCATTGAAAAAAAGACCGACAAGGCAGATGTGTGACCCTTATGATACTTTGAGCTAAACGTTGCTCTACCCCAAATTGAAGGAAAGACAAAATTTGCACTCTAGGAAACGCACATGAGGAAAACCCCCCAAGGACTCACACCGGCGAAAATTATTTATCTGGCATGATTCTGTTTTCTGGGCTAGCTAGAGACTCTGAGAAATAATATCCGGTCAACTTGCAGCTCTTGGTAGTAGAATCTTCAATGAAGAAACAAAATAATAAAGCAGGAGAGGAGACATACCAGTTTGCTTGGCTGGAGCATTGATGTGTGTGTTAACACAATGCCAAGGAGGAAAGACATCAGCAATGTTTGCTGCCCATCAATCTGGGAAGGGTTATAAGGCAATTTCCAAACAATTTAAAGCCCATCCTTCTACAATGAAGAAGATTATTCACAAGTGGAAAACATTTCGGACAGTTGCCAATATTCCCAGGAGTGGACATCCCAGCAAATTCACCCCAAGGTCAGACCATGCAATGCTCAGAGAAATTGCAAAAAACCCGAGTTACATCTCAGACTCTACAGACCTCACTTAGCATGTTAACTATAAAAGTTCCTGACAATACAATTAGAAAAAGACTCAAGTATGGTTTGTATGAAAGGGTTGCCAAGAGCAAGCCTCTTCTCTAAAAAGAACAATGCAGCATGGTTTAGGTTTGCAAAGTTGTATCTGAACAAACCACAAGACTTCTGGAACAATGTCCTTTGGACAGACAAGACCAAAGTGGAGATGTTTGGCAATAATGTACAGAGCCATGCTTAGCTAAAAACCAAACACGGCATATCAACTGTCAAGCCCAGAGGTGGAGGGATGATGATTTGGGCTTGTTTTGCAACCACAGGACCAGGGCACCTTGCAGTCAGGGAGTCGACCATGAACTCCTCTGTATACTAAAGTTTTCTAGAGTCAAATGTAAGACCATCTGTCTGGCAGCTAAAGCTTGGCCGAAATTGGGGCATGCAATGGGACAATGATCCCACGCACACCGGCAAATCTACAACAGGATGGCTGAAAAAATAATAGAGGTGTTGTAATGGCCCAGTCAAAGTGCAGGCCTCAACCAGACCTTAAGAGAGCTGTGCGGAAACAAATGTCCTCAAACCTCAATGAACTGAAGCAACGTTGTAAAGAAGAGTGGGCTAAAACTCCTCCACACTCATGTGAGAGACTGATAGTCATATAGAAAACAATTACTTCAAGTTATTGCTCCTAAAGGTGGTTCTACAAACTATTGAATCATAAGGTGTACTTAGTTTGTCACACATGGCTTCTCCATTTTGACTTTGTTTGTAAAATAAATAATGACACGGTGTAATATGTCATGTGTTACTATTCATCTATTAGGTGGTATTTACCTAATTTTAAGACCTGCTAAGGACCCGAGGATTTTTTTTTATTAAGTCCTGATACATAAAACATTAGAATTCAAAAAGGGTGTACTTTCTTTTTTACACTACTGTATATTAGGATTATTGTTTTCGCAATTGTCTTGATACACAAGCTTTATACACAATTTGTTTAATACACAACTTGACTTTTTACACCTAGGGATGTTTTGTGTAGGGGAGTGTTTTAATTTAGAGAGCGGTTTACTTTAGAGCATTGACCCAGCTGCTGAGAATATTGATAGAAGTACCATTAGCGCAATCTATTTGGAAGACAATGTTTGCATTTAATATCTGACAGAATATGTTGTAGAATTTGAATAAGTATGAAGCAGACTGTAGCCCTAGCCATGTTACTATAATGTTTAGTCAAATATGTTAGTCAGATTTAACAATCCAGGATTGGAGCAACATTCACCATATTTATTCCCAGGTCATTTTTTGTACAAGTCATTCTGAATTGAGAAAGCTGGTTGGATGACCAGTGAAACTTCTTCCAGAAAAATACAGCAAGTCCAGTTGCCTTGACTTAATTTTTACAGATGTCAGGAGCTATAGATTTCAACACTGAAAATGATAAGCATTGTGCAGTCACTTGTCAAATACATTTTTCTAAAGTACATTGAGCAACACAACAACCTTCAAGGACCAATGGGTTTATATCGTCACATGCAGGAGGACACTAGGTCTAACAAAACAAAAAAAGTAGGAGAACCAGTGGTTGTCAACTAACAAAGTGTAGGGAGTCTCAAATGCAGCCCCTGATGTCTCTGAAGGCCGGGTATAATAGTTTTTATACAAAATGCTGCAGAAGACTTAACAGAGGAGATGGTCAGAAACTGACAGGAGTCTTTGGAGACTTAGTCATACTTTCAGAGACTGGGAACATACATGAAACCTCTAGAGAATACTATTATAAAAGGCCCCTTTTGCAACTCTGTACTTCCACTACTGACCTACTGGGGCCTGAGGGTTTGCACTTCAAACACCAAAGGACCTTAGGTTGGGCAACAGGGGCCTACTGTAAATACTTTGCTACAGAGCGTCCATTATTTTTTTTGCTAGTGTCTAAGGAGGAAGGACTCCTCTCTCCAAGCTCAGCAAATGTTTTCTTACCGGAGAAGCTGAAAACCTGGCAGGTCCAGGTCAAGCATTTTCCAGGGGGAACAAAAAAAAAAAAACGACCCTACTGCCCCCATCTGCATGCAAATAAACACACACGTAGGACATTTTTTTGTGTGTGTGTTGAGTCCTGTGCCATTCCACTGGTACCATACTGTAGTAGCCAGGCAGCAGAACTTCCTTACATGCACAATGTGCATTAAAGGGTAAGCTCACTTTCCCAGGTAATAGAGGAAAATGGAATTACCAATCAAATCTGGCCCGGTCTCTCCCAAACCCATACTTACCTTTCTGCGAACAGTCCTTGCCAGTACAGGTGTACTCTATGTATGCCGTACAGCTGTCCAGCACAGTCCTGCCCTATGTATTCTGAATTTCGGTCGCAAATTGGTCACTCATTGCTCAGCGTGGTCCGGTGACCACGCTGATCAATGAGAAGCGCTATTTAGCAGCAAAATATAGTTTTGATTAGGGATGCACCGATACAGAATATTTGGCCGAGTACTTGTACTCGCCCAAATGCTCCGATACCTGCCCCAAATACCGGAACTTCCGGTCAGAGGAAATGTTCCTCTGACCTGCAGTGCCGTAGGGGAACATGGTGCCAGCTTCCCGTGCAATCAGGAAGCGGGTCAGCAACTAATGACCCGCCTCCCGGTTTTCTGATTGGCTGGGAAGCTGGCTTCCCAGCCAATCAGCATCAAGCCAGCCAATCAGTTCGTTACTCGCTGCCCGGTTTCCTGATTATCCGGGAAGCTGATTGGCTGGGAAGCCGGTTTCCCGGCCAATCACAATCAAGCCTGCCAAACAACATGGAGTCAGCTTCCCTGGCACCCAGGAAGCCGGGTAGCATGTCATTACACGCTTCCCGATTGCCCGAGCAGTCTGCTCCATGTCAACAGAAGCACCGATACTCGGTATTGGAGAGTACCAAAAACAAAATATCGGTACTCGATAACCGGTATTGGTGCATCCCTAGTTTTGATTAAAACAATTTTTTTGTATTGGGACAAGTAGATTGTCACAGACAAGTGAATTTGCGCAGTCTGTTAAGGCGAAAACCGGTCTGGAAAACTGCCGTCACATTTGCAGTGACACTAAGCAGCATGAAGGAACCTGCTAGAAGAGCCAGGAAAATTGCTGAAAGAACAGCAGCGAGAAGGTAAGGACCATAGCAAAAAAACAAAAACCCGAGGCAGGCTGGAAGTGGACGGCGTAATACAGGGCTGATCTAACAGCTTTAATTTACCAGTGTCCAATCACCTGACGGTAGCTGCATAATGCATTTGTTCAAGAGTTAACGCCATGTGATGGACATGGCTCACATGAAATGTATAGAAGCTACAGCAATGCCTATAACCATCCCCTAAATTAAAAATTTGCCATATTTGGTCAAAAGTAAGTATCAACCTACACTTGAAGTTGCAGGGACGGTCCGTGACAGAATTGTGTCTTGGGAAAACTGATTGTAAGGGACTACATGCTATCCTTGTGTTCGCTCACCGGATGTTTTTACCAGACAATCGAATCAGCTCTATGATGGTTCTTCTTTGAACGCCTTATGACCTGGAGCACAGATCCATGAAAAATCCCATCCACCTGCTGCAATGGCTTACTAAACATACATTGTGGTGTGTAGTTTGACACTTAACATGGCATACGAGTTACAAGTTTAGGCGGATAGTTCTAGGCATTGTTATATCTTCTATACATTTTATGTGAGCAATCTTGATCATTTCACATCACTTGTTTTTAATTGTTTTAAGATGTACAAGTAGGAAACAAATTATGTTAACTGTAGATAGTCGTGGCCAAAAGTTTTGAGAATGACACATTCATTTTCACAAAGTCTACTGCTTCAGTTTGTATAAAGAGTGATCAGATCAATCGCAATTCATTTTAAAATCCTTCTTTGCCATGAAAATCCCCCAAAAAAACATTTCCACTGCATTTCAGCCCTGCCACAAAAGGACCAGCTGACATAATGTCAGTGATTCTCTCGTTAACACATGTGTCAGTGTTGAAGAGGACAAGGGTGGAGACCACTCTGTTATTCTAACTCAATCAGCATGACAGACTGGAAGCTTTAAAAGGAGGGTGGCGCTGGAAATCGTTGTTCTTCCTCTGGTAGCCATGGTTACCTGCAAGAAACACGTGCAGTCATCATTGCTTTGCACAAAAAGGATTCAAAAGACAAGGATATTGCCGCTACGAAGATTGCACCTAAATCAACCATTTATCGAATCATCATGAACTTCAAAGGAGAGAGGTTCAATTGTTGTGAAGAAGGCTTCCGGGGGGGCCCAAGAAAGTCCAGCAAGCAGCAGAGAAGCCACTTCTCTCCAAGAAAAACATCCGGGACAGTCTGATATTCTGCAAAAGGTACAGGGATTGGACTGCCGAGGACCGGGGTAGTCATTTTCTCTGATGCATCCCCTTTCCGATTGTCGGTGCATCCGCAAAATAGCTTGTCCGGAGAAAAGGTGAGCCTACCATCAGTCCTGTGTCATGCCAACAGTAAAGCATCCTGAGACATTCACGTGTGGGGTTGCTTCTCAGCCAAGGGAGTGGGCTCACAATTCTGCCTAAGTACACAGCCATGAATAAAGAATAGTACAAAAACATCCTCCAAGAGCAACTTCCCCCAACCATTCAAGAACAGTTTGGTGACTAGCAATGCCTGCAGCATGATGGAGCACCTTACCATAAGGCAAAAGTGGCTTGGGGAACAAATCATCAAACTTTTGGGTCCATGGCCAGGAAACTCCCCAGACCTTGATCCCATTGAGAACTTGGTCAATACTCAAGAGGCGGGTAAACAAACCCCCCCCCGAAAATTCTGACAAACTCCAAGCATTGATTATGCAAGAATGGGCTGCCATTAGCCAGGATGTGGCCCAGAAGTTGATTGACAGCATGGCAGCGCGAGTTGCAGAGGTCTTGCATAAGAATGGTCAACACTGCAAATATTGACTCTTGTACTTGTAATTATACTTCAGTATACCATAGTAACAGATGACTAGATCTTAAAACACTGAAGCAGCAGACTTTGTAAAAATGAATATTTTTGTCACTCTCAAAACTTTCGGCCACGACTGAACAGTCTCTGAATAGGTGCCTAAAAAGTCTGAACTGAATAAAAATCCTTGTTGATTAGTAGGGGATGTGGTACCCTCCATGCAACCAAGCTCTTCAACATACTTGCAAGCTCCCTGTGATGGATGATCAAGAAAATAGCTTATTACCGACTTCTGCACCCATTAAACCTTTATCAATTCTCAAAAGTAGATGCTGGAACCATAAAGAGAGAACTTTGCCTGAGATTTCTTACATGCAGAAGAGAACATCACATGCTCCTCCCAGCTAGACACAGCAGCCGCATTAACTGCCTATCACAGAGCCGAAGCCGTCATAATTCAATATTCTTATAAACTGATGAGAAAAGAGGAAAAAACACGTCTAGTTTTATATGCATTTAATAGTTTACCAATTGGTACAATAAGATTTTCTTTAATATGCAGAAAAACGAATAAATTTTGTTTTACACAGTCTGAGAGCAACAAATCTTACTGTAAAACACAGAGCAGTATTATATACATTCCTTTACTGATTTTTATATTCGTCCTTTAATTGTGTCACTTTCTTCTCTGTTAACGCTTACAGTCAAAGAAAAAAAAAAAGTTTCCTCCAAAATAAAACCTTTCCGTCTTTCTTACGAAAATGGACACTTTCTGTCATGTCCGTGTCAAGGGTCTACTAGACTGAAGAAACGGTTCTTCGAGAAAGGTGAGGAATGAGTGTGTGTGGGTGTGTAGGGAGGGGAGGGAGGCAATGACAGCCTGGAGAACAAGTAGCCACTTACATGATAGTGTGGAACAGCTAAAAAGGGGGTTTGCTTAAAGAGGAGATGTTTCAGTTGTGACTTGTAAATCCAAAACTGTCAGCATGAGGAAAAACTTCAGAATTTACATTCACCACAAGTTTACATCTGTGTAAGTATTCATTTAATAACTAGCGCTACTATTTTGACAGATCTTGTAAGTGCCTGTTAATATATATATATTCATTATTTTCCACTTTTAAAATATGACCAGGATTATCAAGTCACCACTGAACAATAAAATAAAATAGTATGTTTAAACATCCCATGTTGGAGGGCACTGGCAGATTGCTAGAGAAAGAGTTCAATCACCAGAGGGGTTCACATAAAGCAGAGAAGAGGCAATCGGGATAAGCAGGGTCTGACAATAATAGACTGGGCTTTGTGGGTCTAGAGTCAGTTTTTTTGAATCTACAGTGCTCCACCGGCCCCGGACAACTTGCTAGTAACTAGTTACTGTTTGATTAGTGCCTGGGCACGTCATTGGTCACACCACACAAAAGCAGGACGGCTTAATCTTCTAAAGTGCAAGATGCTAACAGACAGCAACAGTTTTGAACTCAACCACCCCCACGTTCCTGGTTATTAGGTTAGAGCGACACATTTGCACTTCTCAAGCTAAAACAGAAGTATAGGCAACACAAGCGTCCATCGAACGGGAGTCAAGTTTGGGAATGAAGCCTGTTGCTGGCTTGCATGGCCATCTTCAAAGTGGTCACTGTAGCGGCACCAACAGCACAAGTTCAGCGTTGCTGCAAGATAATAGTGATACACTGCTCCAAAGTACATGGAGTCCTTTTCTGTTCCACAGGTGTGTATAGTGCAAAAGCAATTTTCACTAATAAATAGGTGTCAATGCTTTATCCAGCTATGCTGTGCTAAGTTTCACGTTCTAATGCCTGTTATTCTGCCACCCATCCTTTCCCCCAGCGCCATTTGGCTTTTGAATGCCTTTTGTTGCCGAGGCGGGTCTCCATTTTCCTGTTATGATTTGCTGTTTGTAGGACAAAACATTCCATCAACCACAGGGAGCAGAGAAAGACTTCTAAGTGACCCCCAAAAAAGCGACGATGCAAGTAGTGACTATAGCTATGACATGGAACTTCCTTTTGGTTTTAAGTTGCTAAAAGGCATTTCTGCGAGCTAAAGCCTTTGACTAGGCCTCTGCAGTATCTCTGAAAAGACAGCAGCACTACAAAGCAGATCATTAATGCTTCAACATACTATACAAAATGTATCAATGTACAAGTAAAGAGGCAATAAGGCACACTCACAATTGCCCAATCACTGAGAGTTCACATGACAGCTGACCGTACACTGAAACATCAGCCAAGGAGTCCATTACATAGTATGCACACCGCTGACAATTTAAGGGAATTCTAGACCGAGGGATCCTTCAAGTACATGTCTAAAAAGATACATGGGAGTGATTGGGAAAGCATGAAAAATAAACCTTCACCAAACAAAACAAAACAAAAAGCTAAAGACATTTGTAATACAAAATGCATTTTCTAACAGGGAGTTGGTCTGGATTCTGTATTCTCTAATAGGATGGGTAAAGCGGACCTAGAATTGTAGCTACAAAAGATGTGCTGGACAAACCATGATGGCAAAGAGCTCCTCTTGGTGTCTGGGGACAAAATGTTTACTGCACAGATGTTTCAAAATAAAATTGCCTTTCATATTCACGAAATTCAAAAATAGTGTAGTGTGATTTTTCTTTTTTTTTTGTATTTTTTCTTTTTTACTTTAACATAACTTAGCTGGATACAACAGGCCAAGCACCCACTAAACTTGAAGCCTTTGTGCAGTTTTGGTTGTAACATTTAGACGTCAACTCACACGAGGGAATAAAGATGATATATAGCAGCCTGTACAATAAACTGGACTAACCCGAAAAAACATTCAAACTTGTGGGCACTCATAGTAATTAACCACTTCTGTGAATGACTCCAATGGTATTATGGGTACTTTTACTCGAGTAAGGAGGGAGAGAGGAAGAAAAAAAAAAGTGAAACGTCAATATGACAATGATTTTTTTTTTCTTTTTACTATTCCACAAAAGGGAATTTTTTTTACACAAACTGCTTGAATATTTATTGACATGGTGACTACTGTGAATACAAATTCTAGGCATCAGAATAATCATTTATGCTCCATTCCAAAGGTGCTTTTTGAAAAGCAATGGCTAGATCTGGTACCAAAAACAAGAAGTCTAAGATAATCGCTGACATAAAAGAGCGTGGTCAGTAATTCTGACAAAACTGAGTGTCAGAGGAATAACAATAATCAGGGGCTGTTCCCTATGAAGAGCTATCAGACTTTAAAGTCTATATGATTTTGCCCCATTTACGTTTTCATGGCTTTGTGCATGCTTCGAGTGGTGACATTTGTGCGGCGTACAAAAAAAAAAAAGGACTTTGTAAGTGTTGAGACTTCTCAGATAACTAGTTTAAAATGCTGTCTACAAACTGCTCAGTGATATTCCAGAATGTGTGTGAAATGAAATTGCAGTAGCTGAAAACAAAGCACGCAGTGAAAAGATGACAGAAAGCTTACAGTCTGTTGCATGGACAAGTGGAAAGAACGGCGTGTCTCTTCATCTCAACCTTAGCGTTGTGGTCATGTGTTCATTGGTGCCGATTCGTGGAAATGAGCCAATGTTAGAATGAATGAAGGTAGAGCACCGATGTGTAGAAGGTCCAAGTCTGAGGCATTTCTACTGAACCAAAGTTTCCATGAGTTTCAGGATTAGTGCAAAGCATTTTTACAACTTTCCCAACATGCTCCTGTGATTATTAACAGAAACAGATGCTGGACTATTCCATCGATGGGTTATAGCATCTGTCCCTCAAGAATGTGCCCAAGGAAAACGTATTTAATATTAGTGCAATGACTGTGCAAGCTGCACTAACCCGTAGCAACTAAACAAATTAGTAGTCAGCTCAGGAAAAAGTGAGATTAGATTGGCTGCTACAGGTTACTCAACACGGCAGTCATTGTACTTTGAAAAGCCTATACGAGGGTGTAGTACCTGGTCTATATTTAAGCAGTGGTCACGGTCAGCATGAACCTTTATACATTACAATCGCTTACCCAAATAATTCTGAAGCACAGCCAACGTTCTCAAAGAAGTGTATAGCTACCACTTTGTCAACTTGGTTTTAACTGCCTTAAGCTGACCTTGCATCTGCAGCAGAAATGAACGCAAGCAACCAACCAGTAAGCTTTCTATATGCTGCCTTATTACAGTTCAGCTGACCACATAGACCTGGGTATGAGGGGAAATACACATTTCCCGTCAGTGGTTTTTCAGCTATAGCACGGTTTTTTTTTTGTTACCGCTATATGGGCACGTCAATAAATCCTGGACCATTGAGAAATATTTAAGGGCAGCTTTGAACCTTTGCTCTAGATGAAGGCATGATGGCAGCTAATCCTGAGGCACAAAACGGTGGATTGACAGAATAAATAAAAAGAGGTAAGACGTCACATGGTTTGAAACATGCAGGTGCTCGAAATAAGAAAAACAAACTGCGACAAGTTTGTTGCATATTTTTTTTTTTCCTTTTAGGACTGATGAGAAGTCTTTGGTTGCCATCCAACAATCACCTCCGTAAAGGCCATCAAGCATGTAATTACGTATGCTGCGGGGGGGGGAGTTTAATACCTGCAACAAAAGTATTTAGTGCCATATTTTGCAGTAAGTTTACATACATAAAAGACAAGTGCTGCTGCTACACAAACCTCTGACTCTGTGGACACTCCAACATGAAGTGTATTATTTTCGTTTTTAAAGCTCACTAAAACATTGTCGTAGATCCACATTACTTTTCAAAAAGCCCCACAAAAAAAATGTGCTTCTGAAGTGAGCCCACTGATCCAGGAAACCACAACCGAAGACAAAGAGCGACAGGCATGATTCTGCAGGACACCCCAGAATGACACAGTTCTTGCCTGTTAGGTCTGATGTGACCAATGCCTGCCCATGTTCTTAAACCTATGGTACTTCTAGACAACGTATGTAAATTTACAGTATACAATTTGGATTCACCATGCATGAATACTTTTTGTGTAACATTTAATAAGCTCAATCTACATCCAGAATAATTTACATGAAAGGACAATAGGTATTTAACAGATGGGTAACCATGGTATCTGAGTGCATCCAGAGGAGAGGGGAGAGGCGATGGGAACCAAGGTGAGGTCAAATCAACGGCACTCCCACACTTTTACTGTTTGATCTACGCTTCCAGTGACCACATATGGTGCAGTCTTGTGGAAATCTAGAAGACAAACCAAAGAATGAATCAACATTTTCGAAAAAGGTGTTTGAGTTCTTACATGCAAAATGGAAACACTCTACACACGAATGGTTAGTTTATGGCCCAGAAGACAAAGTAAATTGTGGACAAGTTTACCACTATATGCATATTGATATGACCAGCAAATCTTATACATTCATATTAAACTGAAACCTTTGTTTCAGGATTGTACTTCCAGTACTAAATGTAATTGAACAAGAGGATACTCAACCAGTGAGATCCCAGCACACACACGTCAATCCCTTCATCCAGCACCCAACACTTATTATCCATGCTGGCAGTGGGATGGCCCTTTAATACACAGAGGCCCCCCTATAGGGTATTCCCATGTGCATAACCCCAGTGACAATGTAAAGGTCTCTATGACTACTCGTTGCCTAGTGAGCATTGAGGAGAGCAAAAGGTCTATGGCACCGTTTGTCCCACATTTATTGTTTAAATATTTACAAACTATTCTGAGCAAAAGAGGCATATTAGCAAAGAGAACAGTGAGCCCAAGGGTTCGGATTTAAAATGCCAGTGATTGCCTCATCCTCATAAAAATTAGTAACGGCTCATTGTAATCTAAAGTGAATAAATATAAAAGTCAAGACCCTCCAGGCTTTATAAATCAGTTAGTGTGTATTTTGAGAACAATGAACTGCCAATAGTAATTGAGTGGCGCTAGAGAGGGCACACATTTAAAAAGCCTTCCTTGTCTTTAGCTTAGCACCGGCACCAGATTCTTCAGTGACTCCTATAACACTATCTCAGGCTGGGATTAAGGGGAGTTGTGTGTACTTTTTGGGCTCCAGAGGCCAGGAAAGATAAATAAATATATATAAATAATTTTTTTTACGTGCAGTCATCTTTTAAGACTGGGCTGATGTAATTGTACTTTTCCAAGTATACAGATCATTTACCAGAAAAACATGGACTTTATATGAAGAGTCTGGGAATGATGTAGTAATGGCAAAGCCATCTGAAATTAACATTTATGGTTATAAAAACTTACCCAAAGAGGTAACAAAGTGTTCATGCGCATTCAAGGTTTTCATGCAGCGCTTGTTCTTATAGTCCCAAATACGTAGGGTTTTATCATCAGCAGAGCTCAATATAAACTTGCCACCTGGGTGAAACAGGATGCCACGTACCCAGTTATCATGGCCAACCTATAAAACAAAAAAAAGTTTTTTTTGTTTGTTTACTTATCAATGAAATTTAGGTTAACACACACAAAATGTTGGCATGGATATTGAAAATATGACTGATCATGCCAAAAAAAAACCCAACTGTCTTTTATTTAAGGATAGTGATCATATGAAGCTATTTATCATCACGCGGCTGTTTGGCTCCTTTTTAAAATCAGAACAGAAAATCACCCAAATGGTCCTGATCAAAAGTTTACATAACCTGGAATGTTTGCACTTGTTACAGACACACAAGGTGACAGACACGGGTTAAAATGGCAATTAAAGGTTCATTTTCACATTTGTGGCTTTTTAAATTGCAATTAGTGTATGTGTATAAATAGTCAATGAGTTTGTTAGCTCTCACGTGGATGCACTGAGCAGACTAGATACTGAGCCATGGGGAGCAGAAAAACCTACGTAACATGGCAATGGAACTTTATAAAGATGGAAAAGGATATAAAAAGATATCCAAAGCCTTGAAAAAGTCAGTCAGTACTGTGCAATTACTTATTAAGAAGTGGAAAACTCGGGATGTCTTGATACCAAGCCACAACTGCCAGAAGAATTGTTCGGGATACAAAGAAAAAGCCAAAAGTAACCTCAGGAGAAATACAGGCTGCTCTGGAAAAAGACGGGGTGCTTGTTTCAAGGAGCACAATAGGACGATACTTGAACAAAAATGAGCTGCATGGTCGAGTTGCCAGAAAGAAGCCTTTACTGCGCCAATGCAACAAAAAGCCTGGTTACAATATGCCCGACAACACCTTGACACGCCTCACAGCTTCTGGCACACTGTAATTTGGAGTGACGAGACCAAAATAGCGCTTATGGTTGTGACCATAATGCTCTATGTTTGGAGACGGGTCAACAAGGCTTATGGCAAGATGAATGCAGCATGTTATCAGACAATACTGGCAGACAATTTGCATTCTTCTGTCAGGAAGCTGCGCATGGGACGCTCTTGGACTTTATAGCATGACAATGACCTTAAACACAAGGCCAAGTTGACCCTCCAGTGGTTACAGCAGTACAAGTTGAAGGTTCTGGAGTGTCCATCACAGTCCCGTGACCTTAAAATTATTGAGCCACTCTGGGGAGATCTCAAAACGTGTGGTCCATGCAAGACGACCAAAGCCTTTGCATGACCTAGAGACATTTTGTCAAGACGAGTGGGCAGCTATACATCCTGCAAGAATTCGGGGCCTCATAGACAACTATTACAAAAGACTGGACACTGTCATTGATGCTAAATGGGGCAATACACAGTATTAAGTACTAAGGGTATGCAGACTTTTGAACAGGGGTAATTTCTTTTTCTTTTTTTGTTGCCATATTTTGTTTCCTGATCGTACCATTCTGTTATGACCTACAGTTGAAAATGAATCCCATAAGAAAATAAAAGAAAAAGTGTTTTACCTTCTCACTCTTGAAAAATGGTACATATATATTACCAATTCTCCAACGTTTTAGCACAGCCGTACATATATACACACACAAGGTAAATCAATAGGTGTCAGTAAAATGAAAATTAATGATGAAAAAGGACACAAAACAATTCTAGAATATAAACTTCAACTTAGATGGCAATAAAAGAGAATTAAATCAGATTAGAAATGATTACAGAGGGTTTGTTGGACTCACAAGTGTCATTAGGCACATGCCAGTACTGATATCCCACATCTTGATAGTCTTATCTCTGGAACCGGACAGCAAAAATGGTCCAGGCTTTCCACTCTTCTTAGTCTGTGAGGAGACAAAAAGGCTGAGTATTAGATTATAAAAACACAGTTTCTCATCACAAAATGTTATTCACTTTTTTGGGGAGGATTTTATACTTTTAATTTTTTTTTTTTTACTCATTGGAGATGACAGGTTCTCTTTAAAAGGTGACATTAGGGGTCGACTTGAAGCCTTGTGTCACATTTCCACTTCAACAGCTTAAGCTGGGGAATGACTGCTGCCTGATAGGGCAGCAGAAAGTAAACATAGGAGGCCATGGCTGGGAGCAATAGCCAGCCTGCTAATGGCTATATATTAAATTGCAGCAACCACTAGAAGGCTGGCTATTGCACCCACCCACTGCCTGCTGTCAATCGGCAGAGGAGGGAACAGAAGGAGAAAGTTCTCCTTTAAGTCCTCCTCTGCTGATTGACAGCAGGCAGTGGGCCGGTGCAATAGCCAGCCTGCTATTGGCTACTGTAATTTAAAATAGCCAATAGCAGGCTGGCTATTGCTCCTAGCCACCGAATGGGAGACTTAAGGCCGGATTTCTACAGTGGGTAGTAGATAGGAAGAGAGGGAAGGGGGCAGCAGGAGACACGGAACGAGCAGCGGAGGCATGAAGGGAACTGTGGAGAAACGGGGCAGAAGCTGAGGCAATGCAGAGGCATAGCGGTCTCTCCACCCCGCTGGTCACCGGCTGCAGCGGTCAGTGTCTGATCCCTGCTGGCTCTGCTGATGAAGACGGGGATCAAGGTGCAGAAAGAGCGCAGCATTAAGCGGCTCCCAGCGGGTAGGGAGCAGAGCTGATGCGGAGGTGGCGGCGGGGGACAGCGAGGGAACTGACAAAAGTCAGGCACCAGGAGGCAATTTCTAGTCACCATGACAACCTGGCACATGTGATTTGTCGAGCCCTGACTTCATCAGACAAGACATAAAACTGCATAAATTACAACTCTGTCAGATAAACCTAATAAGTGTAAAACAAAGGGTCAAGGTATAAAAAATAAAAAAAAAAACGCCTAGGAGGAAGGATAAGAGAACACCTTACCTCTGATCCTGTGGCATCCAATATAGTAGTATAAGAGCTTTCGGGGGCCCAGGAAATGCACTCTACAACGTGCTCATGTTCTCTAAGCTCTGCTTTGCATTCTTTTGTTGCTACCACCCAAACACGGACTGTCTGATCATTAGAACAACTTGCAATTAGGGTACCATCTTGATTTGGCCTCACCATGCGAACCCATTCTCTGTGCCCCGTGAACGTCTTCACACAATAACTAAAGTATTGAAGTAAAAAATACATTTAAAAAATAGTACTTTTTGAATGCTCAGATTAGCTGGAAAAAGATCAGTAATGTTTAAATGACACCAATTACTGGGAATTAAAATCAGACACTTACCCTGTCTGAACCTCCCACATCTTAATGGTTTTATCCCTTGAGGCGGACACTATATGATCTCCATTAGGCATTATAGCTACTGAAGAAACATTGTGATCGTGACCTAAAAGACACACAAAAAAAGAAAACAAACAAAACATGTGAACATAACAGGATAGTACTGATCTTCTTGCCAGCAAATGGTGAACAAAACTATAAAAAAAAACAGGCTGACCAGCAATATGGATTCACATATTCCAAAAAACTACAAAAACATGCCCGACAGCAAAACATGTTTCTGATTCCACTTAAACTTATAAAGGACACAAAGCATGTGCATAAAGAATCATTAAGACCCAAAGCCCTACAGAGCGAAGAGTAAAAGTTATAAAACATACAATATAGGACTTAGACTGAAGAAAATGAAGCCACTAAGATCTTTGACTTGTGGGATAAATCCCATACAAACTGCATGCGGTTACCCAGAATGGAGTCATACAACTGCCTAGCACTATAAGGATGTTATTAGGAATTACACGGCTGAAGTCAAGTCACTACGATTTTAAATAAAACAAAAATGACTCTGCTCCTTATTTCTCTTTGAACTAGATAGTTTAATGTGTGTTAAGTCCCATAAACCAAAGCAACCTGACTTACATTTACTGCAGTCACATCAAAGTGAACTGAGCATGTGATGAACATGGCATAAGAACACTGCTAGAAGTAAATAATGTAGGGCTGCAACTCGCGATAATACATTGACTAGTTGGCCGATTACTTTTTCCATTAATTGAAGAAAAAAAAGATGCCATCTTTTATCTAAAATAAAATACACAAATGGAGTGTTACAAACAGTTTACCACAGCAGTGCAGAAGGGAGGTGCGTCTGCGGTGCCATTAAAATTAAGATTAATGGCACCTCCCACACCAGAATTTGACAGGCTGAATCCAAAAATGACTTTTCAAATAGTTTAAAAAAAAATAATTATATTAGATATTTTAATTAGTAATTATTTTCAAAGATGTAAAATAATCTGAATGGAAAAAACTCTAAGCCAATAAAATTTAATAACCAAACTTATTTAAAATCACACCAAAAAATTGGACAAATTATTAATATTTAAATCTATAAAAGCCTGGTTATCAGTTTAGAGTTAGCAGAATTATTGCTCTCACTCTGGCACACGCAATACCGGACATGTAATGCAATTGTCATTTTCGTATGTAGGTGCACCAGTCTTGCGCTTCCCTCACTATGCACGCGTTCGCGGGGGCAGGAGACTAACATTTTTTGGGTATTTATAATTTGTTACCTTTTTTTTTTACTTAACTTCATTGCTATCACATGGGGGCTCAAAAGCCTCCTATGTGATAGCACATTGGAGATGACAGGTTCTCTTAAAAAGGTGAAATTAGGGGTCTATCAGAACACTAGTGTCACCTTTTTACTTCCAAGAAGCTACTCAAGCACACACTGTGCTTGAAAAGCTTCAGCCGGGGAATGAGAGCTGCCGGCGGCAAGATCCTGCAGCCAGCAGCTGAATGTAAACACAGCAGGCCGTGGGGTGCAATATCCAGCCTGCTATTGGTTATCTCAAATTGCAATAGCAGGTCGGCTATTGCACCTGCCCACTGACCGGTGTCAATCAGCAGAGGGGGGACCTGATGGAGAATGTTCTCTGGGAGGTTTGGGGGGGGGGGGGCTCTCCTCCCCACCGGGCACCGACTGCAGGGATCAGAGGGGACAGAGTGCCGATAAAACACTGGCTCCTACCGTGGAGGAGAGAAGCAGGGGATCCACACCAACTAATCGATAATGGGATTTGGTGTCAGCAATTCTGATTATCGATTAGTTGATTGCAGCCCTAAAATAATGCTCATCAAATCAATAGGTCCAAAGACATGCAACTAAAATTATATGCAAACACTTTCCTATAAAGCTTAGCTTCAGACCCACTGCATCCCGTCTCCCCTGTTGGTCTCAATGTGGCCAGACAACGCATTAAAGGACTGTCAGAGGCACGCTGAAACTTACCTCTGGCGAACTAATGTTGTGACAAGTTTTTGTTTTGGGCGATTTACCTTTCTACATTACTGCTCTTTGCAGTAATTTTCTTTTCTTTTTAGATAGCCTGGTGATAATGATTTTCACATGAAAATTTTCCTTAAAAAAAGATATCCATTCAATAAGCATAGAAGATATTTAACCTTTTTCTGTCACAACAAAACTATACAATCTTTTAAATCAAGCAGTAGAACTAATGATTTCCACCTAAAGTCAAGTAAGCTTTAAGTGATCCAACATGAAATGATCAATGGTACTCCCTGATAAACATAACATTTCAGAAACCTTTAAAGTTTACTGGTGTTTAAGCACGACAGATAAATACTGCAAATTTCTAAATGCAATCGAGTTCTTACCATGCATGGTCCTAATGCACTCAAATCCTTGAAAATCCCATAGTTTGATGGTCATGTCAGCTGAGCAGGAGGCCAGTAGCTTGCCAGAATGATCAAATGAGATATCCTGCACAGAGTCTGTGTGTCCCTTGAGTGTTCGCTCAAAATCTCCCGTCTCATAGTCCCACACCTAACACGGAGAGAGAAATCTGTTAACGCCAGCCTGTAGCTTGACAAGTTGTGGAGGCTTCCATTTGCACTCCACGGGGCAGTCTGGCACCTCTCTGAATTAATTAGCTAGGCACAGACAAAGGAAGCTTCCCTCACATTACCCATTCAGGTCTGGGATTTTCCAAGGCCTCCACACAAAATAATATTAAGCACAATCCAAATACACACGACGCAGACTAGCAGGATAAACTACATATTCAATTGTAAATAAATCAAATGTAAAAAACACATGAAGGTTGTAATTTCCATGAAAATGTCATACACAGGGTAAGTTGTACGTGAATTATCAAGTCAAAGAGAAAGCACAAGGATACAAACCCAATTATTTGTGCAAACCTGCCCCTCAAAACAAATAGCTGTTCAAAAAGCAAGTCAACAGAAGGTTGTACCTTTCGATTTCCTTCTGATTCGTTGGGATGCGATCCGTTTTTCAATTGGTGCCAACTGAAGGAACCAAAAAATGAATGCCTGCCAATGGAGCTAGTTCACAACTGATCCGTTACCTTGTCTACTTTTATATAGCACAACCGAACAGAAGGGAGCGATGTGAACTAGCCCCATTCCCACCCACTAATGTTTTTGTGCCCTTCCGTTAGTATCCATTGAAAAACGTATCGCAATGCAACAGATCCGGTGTAAATGGGCCCTTGAGGTACCTATTAAATCACTTAGAAATGATCACGGCCTACCACTCTCACTCTAAAGTACTCTGGTCTGTTTCAGCCTATAAAACCATGTCATTTAGCAGTCAGGAGAAAAAGAAGAGCATTGGGTTTCATAACATAATACAGTCAGTTAATAAATTATATGATCTGAATAAACTCCTGATCTGCGATTCACAACCATGAAACCTGAACAATTGTGAGCAAACGTGCAAAAAACTGTGATTTGATTATTTCTAACGCCTATGTGAACAAAGCACTGCAAGTAACGGAATCCCCACTAGGTGGCTGTGATGTCCTGGGAGAAAATAATGAACAGCTCATAGGTTGCCAGCTGCTGCCCCACAGCAATCATATCAAACTATCACTCCCAATCGCCATATTCCACAGCAAACACAGCAAATTAAAACAAAAAAAAACAAAACACTCATCTATGTTCATCCTTTCTCAGGGTACCAAAGACATTTGAAAACAGGACATATCAGTTTCTTTCTCAGGTGACAACAGAATGTTAACATGTCCCAGGATTCTCCTCGTCCAGAGACATGAAAACCTGAAAGACCTCCGATACTCCATAATTATCGGTTAGAATGCAAATATTGGAGTAAATACAACTGTAATCTTGACCATGTTTTTTTCCCCAATAGGCTACAGTCACATCTCTAGAAGTTTCAGGTGCTTTATCATTAATCCCTACACAAGGTGCATTTTAAAGATTTAACAAGCTGACCTGCTGACTCCACACACAGCACTACTTTGTGTATAACGTTACCTTGAATGCCCAGCACTACTGAAATCTAATGTATAGAACTGGAAGGGCACATTCTTGTGAATACCCCCCTTACCCTAGACTGGCAGCCAGGTATACTCCAGGTAAATACTATGTACATGTCATGCCATTCTGTCCTATATACGAATGTTAAATACTGCAAATTAGGTCTACCCATAAAACAAAACTTGGAAGACACAAATAAATGAAAATCTTCCACATTTGAATCATGGATCATTTGTTAGAGAGCTTCGTAATTGGCTTTCATGTCTCTTCCAATAGGATAACGTCTATTCTTACTTCAAAATATTTGAATGGATTTCATCAGTGCCGTAACATACTGCTTAGACTAAAGGACAATAGAATCAAAATGTCCTCCTCACCAAGG
>NW_017306410.1:239580-256359 GCF_000935625.1 Nanorana parkeri | reverse complement strand
CTTAAAGTGACATTAAAAGGCAAAAAAAAAAAAATGTCCCCCCCCCCAAAAATTAAAAAAAAAAAAAAAAAAAAAACTCAATAGCATAAAAAAATGCAAGAGCATTGAAACACATTATATAGGTATTCATAAAAGGAACTTAAGTTCCGAACATTTCTGCATCCCAAAGTTTATTAACATATGAACACTATACTGGAGGCCTCCTGCACACTAGCCGGCTGTGTTACAGCACAAGAGAAGTTATCTGATAAGTATGAACAACTTTATGCTTTCCCAGGTTACTTTTTCCCGTGTTAGTTGTTCTTGGGCTTAGTCGCATTTATATGCATTTAGCTGAGTAATACCGGGCCCGGAACGTAGAAAATCCTAGTTTGGGTAACCTTTTCTGGACTGAATGCACCTAGATGCTGCAGGACACCAGGTATGCATTCAGTCATAGAAAAGCATTACATTCTTCCAGGTGAGTTTAGAAATTAGCTCCAAATGTACCTCATGTTTTTTCAACAGTGTGCATGAGATGAGGCCTAAGAGGTTTTTAATGTATACATATGGAAGCCAATATTTCTTCATAGTACAAGTAAACTGGGTCTGGTAAATTTGGATCCACTTGAGGGGGGGGGGGGAAGAACCTCAGCACATGTCTATGAACTTACTCATGGAACCTGCAAGCAAAGCCTAAGCAGTGCTGTTGAGCATACGCAGTGCTCTCCCTACATGGCCTGCCCAGTACTTGATGTTTAGATCAGGATACTTACAAAAGATATAAAGACAGGAGTATCCTAAAGGAAGTATGGAACGTATAATACAACTAAAATACTAAAAGTTGTAGTGCAACTAAATCTGTATCAAGGTTTAGGCCTCATTCACACAGCTACATGCTGGCCCGTACCCACGTGCAGGGCGGGTGAGCGTAGAGTGGCGCACGGCCGCATAGTCCCATAGAGAAGGACAAGATGCTGCGTACAAACCACACGCAACACCAGTCCTTCCCGGGAGCTGCCCGATACGGCCGTGCGTGCAGCATGGATCTGTACGGGCCAGCATGTAGCTGTGTGAATGAGGCCTTAGCAGCTGGAAATAGTGTGCAATTAGCAGGTGGCTGCAGCTAAACAGAACAGAAGGAAAAGTCAAGGGTCTAGTGTTACAAACCTATCAAGATGCCTCAACCTGTTCAATGAACCTTACACAGTCATTATCTCACTGACATGGTTTCCCTCTGAAGCTTTTAAAGAAACGGAGTTACAATGTAGGCTTCAGTTATCACATTTCAATTGTCTACATTTGCACAGAAAAGGGACATTCTCCTAGTAGAGGAGTTGCAGAAAAGTTATTTCACGTTATGCAAACGGTTACATAAAGCAGGACTACGTTTTTACAAGAACAATTGCTAGCAGGCAGAGATTTTGGCAGAAGAGACTTTATTGCTATGCAGTCCAGTGTACACCTTTGGAACGTTACAGGAATATCTGTACGCTGCAAAGAATGGAGATGGCTGCAGGAACATATGTGCAGCGGTAACATCATTCGTGGTAGCCCAATAAGTCGACAGAGAAGTCGTCAGATGAGAAAGACGACGTGGTAGAAGATGGCAGTGTAGGAATACAGAGTGAGGAGGAATTAAGAATGTGTCATTGCTTGAGGCAAAAGTAGGGACAAGTCTGCCACAATAGGGCCGGTATTCCCTGCACACTACTCCGGATGACACTACTGCTCGGAGAGCAGAGTGCTGAACCATTGGCTACCTGGGCAACTGCTTGTGTGTAGGAACAGCAGTGTGGCTCTCCAGCATGCTGCTATTACCGGATATTTTAACCCTTTCAGTAGCGCTTTGTAAAAACACACAAGACACAGAGCATATTACTGTATATACAGCCTGCCTGCATTACAGTAATAGAGAGGCTTCATTCAGTCTTTAATCCTGCAGACATATGGATTAAGGATTTGATTGGTAATCCTGCATTTAGTGCATAAACTGCTACCAATATTGTAATTAAAGCCTAAGCTTAACACAATCCTGTTAAGTCAGTGCAAAACCTTACAACGCCACTAACCAGTGAAAGAAGTCGATTACACTTACCTATTTGGTGGGCAGTGTTAGTGAAACTTTGCTCTCTTGAAGAGCTTTAGAAACTACAATCCAATATATCCAGGAGTTATGAATACTGTGTTCCTCACTGGCCACTGTGGTTCCTCCCACTGACAACCTTTATCACAAATGTGTCCTGCAGGAACATAGGAGTTGCCAGGAGGAGCCAATGGGATAAGTGTGTCCTCCACATGGCAAAGGATACAGTCCGTGTACCCATCGCACTCGGAACCGCTGCTCCATGAGATAAGAAGTGGGTGCAGCAGGTGTTAACGGATGGCTTCCGTCAAAGTATGACTAAAGGATGGACACTGGCACTCCAAAGCAAATCCAGTACGTCTATTTATTCACTTACTTGTTGCAAATGCAAAACCAAGATACGTTTCGGGGTCTCACAGGATCCCCTTCATCACTTGTTTGCCTGATGAAGGGGATCCTTGAGAACCCGAAACCTTTGCTTTGGAGTGCCGGTGTCTATCCTTCACTCCACATGGCAAAAACACAGAGAAGGGTCAGATAGAAACAGCACTCGGTCTTCAAGTTGCAATGGCCTCCGGAGAGCTAAGTATGAGGTGGTGTTTTTTTGGGGTTTTGTTTTTTGACTGGGTCTTGCTGTTGTAAGATTTCTCACCCTCTAACCATTAAATTTAGCTAGCTGCCGAAGTTCAAAGTTTGCACACACCAAATTTTGAGAAAGTGTATACACACACAAACTTTGAATGGTTTAGAAATTTGGGAGTATTGTTTCAAAATGGGGATCTGTTATACATTTACTGTCATGAAATTCAAGTCATTAAGAATACCTTAATAGTTGCATCCTCTGAAGAAGTGACCATAACACTAAACACTGGATGGAAAATGACACGAGTGACTGGACTCCTGTGACCACTAAGTGCATATTTTTCTGGAGGACGTGGTATCCATTCTTTGGGGTCCCTCTTCTGTCCTATAGGTCCCCCAGAAGTAAACTCTTCTTTTGCTTCATTCAGTTTTGATTCCAATTCCATAACCTGCAATTGGAAAGTGCAAACCAAATGTTAGGAACGCCTTTAGTATTTAGCAACATTTTTGTCCTATGCTAAAAAAATGACAACCTACCAAAACACAAAATATTTATGTTATGCCACCTATAAATGATTCTACTAACAACTGGAAAATAGAGGGCTGCATGTCTGTAAACAAATATTTATGAGAATATCTGAAACCATTCAACACTGTATAATCCTGATCTACACATGAAAGATATACAACATTTACTCACAGAAGCAGATGTATTCATTTTTTAAGAGACATGCTTACAATGTGTCCTAGGAAATCTGACATGGTAAACCCACATGGAATTTTTTGGGGTGCGTTTGTTTTGATACAGGCAGCATTCTATTCATATTTCACATTACCTTCTTCTGTAATCTGATAACTGATGTCCATTTCTTTTCCAGTAGGCCAGCATACTTTTTATCTAACTCTTCATTCTGAAATACAAAATAAAATGTTGAGTAGGCAGGTCAAGCCATGTCCAATGCATCAACATGCTGTAGAGTTCTATTGATAGGATCTATAGTACTTTTCTTCAGATAGGTGCCAAGATAGATGATCAACACATTTCTAACACAGACTGTGGTACTCATTTTGCATTTGTCCAGGTCTATGCCTATACTAACGGTACAACTATGCCTGTCTTTTAGCATGAACCTTTTTACAGACTAAATGTACATGGATTTAAAGGTTTTCCACTTTAAACAACCATTTTACCTATTGGCGATCTCCCTCTGGCCTGCTTCAAGCAAGTTTTGCATTCTCGTAGACTTGCATGGAAATGCAAGAATCTGTATGATCCTAAAAGCCACTTAAAATGGACATTTACACCCTTTCACTAAAAACACATCAGCGCGGAGCTCTGCAGTTCAAGGCACCGACAGTGTTTTTATTGTTACATTTAGCCCTGCTGCAGGCAAGACGCAGCCCTGGACGCTGAACTCCGCTGTCATTTGCCAGTGGAGTGTCCTGTGATTGGTTATCACAGCGATTACATGGCAATGGATTATATTGCCAAGCCCTCCCCTTTCTCTTACATCAGAGGCAGGGGAGAGTACAGAACTAGTGAATGGATGAGTCCTCTATGTATTAGTTCCTGGTAAAACAATGCAACAGTAAGAAAAACAAAAAGCTTCAAATAAATGTAACCCTTTCAGCCCCCCTCTTCTCCTATGTTATCTGCACATAGACCTGTATATTAACTCTTTACCCTCTCTTATCCTGCACATCTATACATCCCTTCAGCCCCTCCTCCCTCTGTATGAGCCTGTACCAGTGTTCAGGCAGCACACAATCCATTTTGGGCAGCAATTCGGCTGGCCACCCTCTGAGGACCTGGCACCTTCCTCCTCGCCTCTGGTTTCGGCAACTCAATAAGTCCCAGTATGTAGATGTGTATATTCGGGACTGACATGTTTAATGGAAAAGGACGCTGACAATTTTAGCGCCCTCACACACAGGACACCAGGACTGTTATACAACGATTGTATAAAGATTATGTTCTGTTTAAGCTCACTATCTACTTCTGTTTATTGATTGCATTAAAGCAGTGGTTCTCAACCTGTGTAACCTCAGGACCCACATTTGTCCTCGGCCATTAAGTTGCGACCCGAGTCGTAGTGCAATGGAACGCATTGTGCTGGAGCTGCATTCATATGTGCATTGCTTGCACAGCTCCCATGTGTGCCTGTAGAGTAGCTGGGATCCAGAATGTGATGTCACTCCAGTCCAGGCACCTCTACAGGACATGCAAAGAGCTACAGTATAAGCAATGTACATGTGGATGGAGCTCCCTCGTGGCCATACCCCTAGCCCACCCCAAGTCGGCACTTGGCGCCGAGCAGCATTTTTTGAATGGCTGCTCGGTGTAAGAAGGATCAGTGCTGCACTCGGGGGAAGCTGAGTAACCTCTCACCTAGAAAAGTGGAGGGCGTAAGGTGACCCACTGAACAAGGGGTCGCGACCCACTTTTGGGTCACGACCCACCAGTTGAGAACCAAGAATAAAGTATTAAAGTCTTCCAAGTCGCTATCAATAAAGACCTTATTTAAACATGGTTTGGGTTAAAATAAAAAGTAGATAGTCACTGGTCAAGTAGGTTGTTTTTTTGTGTTGTTTTTTTATTATTTCAACACCCCTCCATTCTCCTTCAGTTGTCCCAACAATGTAGTGCATAGGCCTGCCTGAATAGAAATAGTTTGATTGGAAAGCTTAGGTAGGTCCTCATGAGAACTTTCTCCTTCAGGTCCCTCTGCTGATTGACAGAAGGTGGGTGCAACAGCCAGCCTGCTATTGCAAGTTAAAAAATAGCTAATAGCAGGCTGGCTATTGCTCCTAGCCACTGCCTGCTGTTTACATTCAGTTGCCTCAGCAGGAAGCCATCATTCCCCAGCTAAAGCTATTGAATTGGACAGGTTACACTAGCGGTCTAATTGACCTCAAATGTCACCTTATGCCACCTTAAAAGAGAACCTGTCATTCTGTGAGCCCCCCCATGGGATAACATTAAAGTACAAAAAATAAAATAAAGTTAAATAAACTAAAATGAAAAAAATATCCTCCTCCCAAAAATTTTTCTTTTAAGTACCCTGCCCCCACGAATTTAAAAAACAAAAAAGACAAACTGGCTCCTAACTAGTTTAGCTGGCTCCTAGATTCACAGAAAATTTGTCAAGCCCTGTCTACAATGTTTTCTCTGCCTTCTGCTACATCCAATCAAGCACACATGGTGCTTGATGTACTTTTTACCCAGCTTTTCAGCCGGGATATTGATAGCTCCAAACCTGGAAATGCTCAAAATTGAGTGCTTCTGGGTTCACACACTACATACTGTTCCAGCAGGGGGTTGAGCTGCTGCGCAAGTCACATAAAAGTGATCAGTTGGCTCTACAGCTCACCAGCTTACTTCCATGTAAAAGGGAGGAACCAGTCCACAAAGAGAAGCTTCTGGCTACACCTGCAGCAGCGAGCTTGTTGTGTCCTGCATCCTGCTGTGAAGTTGGTACATGTCCAGAATCCTGAGATTAAAATCCATTAAATGCTACACTATGTCAATGCAAGACTGAAGAAAATGATACGGACCTATTTGTATAAACCTGTAAAAGATAGCAGACATTAAATCAGTAAAACCTAGGACTTACCATATCTAACTCTGCCTCCTTTTTAAAAACAGAGTAGGCCTCTTCATAGCCATTAGAACGAAGATAGTCTGCTATTGCTCGATTTCTGAAAGTAAAGAAAATCATTGAGAATTAACACTTAAAATACTTTTTGCAGGTCTACAGTAAATCTTGACTGTGCAGCTTTTAGAGACACTAAACTCAGAAAATGGATCTTAAAAATGCAAGTACCCCATTAGCAAAAACTTAGCTTATTTGTGCATCACTCAGTTGCAAATACTCATTATCTCTGAATAGATGGTGACACTGTCCCTTCTGGAGGGTGGCTTCTTTTGTTCCCCATGGTCCCTGTGTGCCACCGCTCCAAACTCACTTGTGATGCACTACAATCTCAATACTAATTAGTAAACTAAATGTGAGATTGTAGTCCATCACTGGAATGAGCTTGGAGCGTGACTACTTTACAACACACACAGGGCCCATGGGGAACAAAAGTAGCCACCCCTCCAGAAGGAAGGACAGTTTAATTGCATATAGATGCTGCCTCCACATTAGTCTATACTACAGTGCCATCTTTACCAAAATTTTAGAAACCTGGCTAATAGCAAAATCAAAGTGCTGTCTAAGTCATGACCTATATTAATTACATTTTAGTTTAGAAGTTGATCTTTATACTCCAGATTCACACAAACACTCTAACAGTAATCACAGACCACCATACATCCATGTTTTCAGCGAGAAATGCATTTTCCTCAGACCAAGAGTGACTTAACATGTGATTTTGCCTTTCTGGCTTTATGGCACTGCAGTCAAAACAAAGCATTGGAAAACCGTTCTACAAGAGAAGCCGACTCTTCCTGGATCTATATTACAACATAAAATGTTCACTTCAACAATTGGCTCTAGCCCACTGCAACCATCCGCCCTCCACGTTTTGAGAAAGAATGTATAGTTTACTTTTTTTTTTTCGTTTTCTTTTCATAAAGTGTTTTAATCCTGGACTGACCCCTGTGCCAATCTGAACCAAGTGAGAATAACGTGTCCTGCTCCTGCAACAACGTGGGATATCCCCACACATATTTTAGGAGGCTTTAAGAATAGGGACAAGGGGGGCCGATGGGTGGAGCTGTGCGCATCATCGGGGGCTGGCTTACTGAGCCCAAAAGAGGCAGCCAGCTCCTGACGACAGAGAAGCACCAAGATGGCAGCATGGGACCTGGGCTGTGTCATCCAAACAGTGGATTGCAGACAACACCGGATCTCCTGGGCACATATGTGATTGGAGAACACTGGAGGGGTTAACAAAATAAATTAAAAAAAAAAAAACAGATGAGGGAGCCAAGTTCATTTTTAAAAGAAATAAGGGGCTGCCATTGCTGACCTCCTGCAACTGCTTGTTGCCTAGCTGTTATGACCCAATGGCTTCAGCCTTTTGAGTCACTGATTCAGAACAAGTAGCCCGATCAGGAAAGTCAGCAGTCCTCCCCTGCATACATGTGCTGGGTTAGTAACTCCAGAAAGTCAACATGGCAACTCTGCATATGCAGGATAGGAGAACAGCAATAGCAACTTCCATGTTTCTACCAAGATTTCATTTAAAGTGCTTAACCGGGATCACACTGGCAAATCTTAACTTAACTTTTTTCACCCAAACTTAGCAAAGATATTTTTATTTAGCACCCAGGGAAAGCACTGAGGCCGAAACATAGTACATATGTTCTATACAAAGTGAATAGAAAGGTTCACACTTTGCCTGGGGACACAACTGTCTAGGAGTGGATTTCCCTCACATCTGAAAAGTATCCTCTCTCAACAAGTATCCTACCTGTTGAGTATTCAGGACAGCGAATGAAGGGAAAGGGAAACAGCTCTATTGACAGATGTCTTTTTGCAATGGATTTTAACCCTCCAATAATAATAATAAATATATAAGTTTGGGATTAGATAAACTAAATATACTGCATTGTTCGCCCAAGAGCAAGGTGAGGGTGATCATTTAATGAGGACAAATGTTTGTGACATCTAAAGTGAGAATTCCCTTCATTTTGGGAAGATTTCCTCATTACCTGTTGCGTTATCAGGACAGGAACTGAAGTGAAATCTCCCCAACACAAAATAACCTAATAGGGGCCTAACCCTTCCCTACGTTATCCCAAATTACAAACACATTTTAAAGTAAACCTTCCACAGCAAATTAATGGTTTTGAAAGTCTCCTGATCCCTCAACACAAATGTAAACAAAAGGGCTAAGGGGGGGGATGCTTCCCTTAGCCCTGGCCCAGGACTCTTCTGGAAGGCACAGGTGACGCCATCATGCCACGCTGCTGCCTCCCAGAATAACTGGGCACATCAAATCCAGTAGGAATGCTCTCTTGCAAAGGGCCGGGGTGCATACCTGAGGGATTTTGAGTTTCCAACTCTGCAAATCAGATAGTGACATTGTGACATCTGTACCACTTGGAAGCACCACAGCCAAAGTGACACATTTTTTTGTGCTGGGTGATAAGTGTTTTGGGGAGCAGTGGGCGAACGGATCTTCCATTTGGCATGGATGTTCCACTTGTCAATCAGTCTTGTTTTAAAGCAATGTTCTATGGCCTTGGTTCTCAACTGGTGGGTCGTGACCCAAAAGTGTGTCGCGACCCCGTATTCAGTGTGTCACTGCATGCCTTCCACTTTTCTATGCGAGAGGCTCCCCTGACTCCCCGTAGCACAGCACTGGGGGTATGCCGCGAGGGAGCTCCATCCATACATGCATTGTTTATAGCTCCCTCCTGTAGAGGTGCCTGGACCGAAGTGACATCACATTCTGGCTCCCGCCACCTCTACAGGGTACGCATGGGAGTTCTGCAAGCTATGCACGTATGGATGGAGCTCAGTCACAGCGCAGCAGCCCACACTGCAGTGTGTTCCATTGCAGTGCGGCTTGGGTCGCGACAATGATCGAGGACAAATGTGGGTCCTGAGGTTACACAGGTTGAGCATAACTGTTCTATGGTGTTGAATATGGATTTATTCTCTCTGGACAATTAAAGTCTAGTCACACTTCTGCAGTTTGAGGATTGGTTGGAGCCTGGACGGATAGTTTTTATTAAGCTGTTTTGGTAAATTTTGTGGATCTAAAATGAGATGAAACAAAATCCTGTTTACCAGCAAAAGGGGCCACATTGAACAAACACTTAAAACTTCATTAGTAGTACTCTTCCCACCTTCTCCAACCCTGCAAACTGGATATTGTTACCTTCATCTTATATACCAAAAGTGGTTGAACTACAACCTCTGGACCTGCAAGAATCCCAAATCTCTATGTAAAAACAAAACAGCAAATATAGAATTTAACTAGAATAAGGTCTCCAGGGTAATGGGGTAGTACTATTCTAGTTCTGTGTCATCCAGGGTCAAGCAATTATATCAGCTCCAAACCTGACCTCTGAATTTGTTTTCTTCGGGAGATGGCATTTGTTTTTTTTAAATAAATTTAAAACAAAAAACAAAAGCATGTTAAAATATCCACACAGAATATATAACCATAGATGGTGAGCAACTTCACATTTAGCTAGTCATTAAAATTCAGGCAACACAATAGCAGCATGGCAAGTGTTAATGTACAATTACAGCCTAGAGCAAGATAAGCCAGCCTGACACCTCCAGTTCAGCTACAGGGCTACAAGAGATCAAAGTTCACAGCAGATGGAAAATGTCCGATCAATCATCACCTTCACAATGTAAAGAATGGTCATAGCACAGTTGTGTATGAGCAATTCTCGGGAAAGACCCTGCCCTTTGTATATATAAGTATACAAAGGCACAAAATATTAGGAACAAAAGGAAAAGCAAAACCAGTGCAAAAAATTAATATAAAAAAAACCACAAAGAAATATCAGTCTTTAATGACAGGAATGAACTACGGATAGCCATCCCCGTATTCTTAATGGCTCCGGCCCTACATTTATTTAAATGAGCCATGAAATTTAACAACTATATCCAACTATTGCTTTTAACTACAATCCTTAAAATGAGAACACTAGTAGACAGCCCAGGTCCAGACAATGAAATTCTGGGTACTACTACAGCAATACCACTGCGTTAAACAAAACGAAAAAAAAAAACCCCTACCACACAGTTAGAAAAGCACAGCAATGTGCTGTATTGCATTCTGCTGGATTCAAGAATAGGAAGACTGTGGAGCACAATAAAAATTGAAATAAAACACAGAACTCCATAAGTCTCTATACCGCAGCCGGCATTTCAAGAGTGGGCTGGAAATGCAGGCTGCAGTATTGAGTAAGGGCCGATCCACACTACAGAGTGACCCTAAAGGCAGGGTAGCCTTGCATTTAGTGCATGCCATCACACAGCACAATGCACCGCATGTTAGGTGCGCCGAGTGCTATTCATTCTAAATACTACCCCCAATGCACATCCAGGTGGGCTTGTGCTGCAAAGCATGGTACTGCAAAAGCATGCATTGCGGTGCTGTGGAGTGGAAAAAATTGTGCATGAATTATTCATTTATTACAGGTATTTATATAGTGCCAACAATTTTACAAACTGTACAGTCACATCAGTCCCTGCCCTCAAGGAGCTTACAGTTTAAGGTCACAATCTCGCATGCATACAGGGCGAATTCAGACAGGAGCCAACTAACCTTCTAGTATGTCTTTGGCGTTTTGGGGGAAACCCACGCAAGTACAGGGAGAACATGCAAATTCCATGCAGACAGTGTCCTGGCCGGGATACAAACCAGTGACTTCCCCCTCAGTGCTGCAAGGGAAAAGTGCTAACCACTAAGCCACTGTCCTGCCATTAAGTTTTTGTACTGGTGTACTGGTTTCTGAGCAGTGCTTCTGAATGTGCGACTACAATGGGAGACATTACGAAAGCAGAATGAAATGCGGACAGGCATACAGGAAGTGTGTGTGAATGCAGTGCTCAGCATCTATTCAAAAGGTATATAGAAATTTAACAGATACAGGGTGAGAAAGGTTCAAATAACATGAAGGAAAGAAAAATGTTGTTTTATGGCTTTAGTGGTTCTTTAAATGTTCCTTGTTCTATTATTTTGAGAGGTACTGATCACGGTTACAATTCTAGTTCACATTCAACACACAAATCTAGCTGCATTACCATAGAAACTCACAGAAAGGAGAAAAGAAAATTGTGCACAGGCACCAATTCTTTTTTCTATGTGTGGGAGTATATTCGTATTATCCCCATTCTGGGAGCATGTTTACTTACAAACCTTTATTTGTGTAACTGCACAGGAATGAAATGATAGAAGGTAGGCAGCTGAACACAAAATGAACCTTGAGTCTTCATTTAGAAGATTTAAAAAAAAGTAAGAAATTATTCTATATCAAATGCAACTGGAGATATAAAGCTCAGCCAACCTCCAAGCAATTTTCTTCTTTTTGGAGAACATAAAATAGCCAGCAACTGGCTGACTGGGTACTTGAAAGAAAAAAAAGATGGATCAGCCATGTAAGAAAAGCATTACCCCATCAGGTTCCACTTATAACTAAGATACTTTTGTGTTGTCTGGTCCATATCTGGGCAAGGTAGTTAGGACCATTATTTTACTATTATTTTATCAAATTTATAAAGAAAATTAAGGAATGCACCAAAAATTCAGCCGCCGAAACAAAAATCAGCCAAAAATGGCACAGCGCAGCAACCAGCGGGGAGGAGAGAAACTGCCAGGAGGCAGAGCACAGGGAGGAGTGAGAGCAGCATCATTGTTGTCACAGAAGTCTAGCTCTCCTCCCGCACCACCCCGCTCAGCCGCCTGCAACAGATCAGGATGGAGAGTGATGTGGGGGCGGAGACAGCTATCACAGGAGGCCAAGCCAGTGGTGCGGGGGAGGAGTCAGCTGTCAAAATAGCCCAAGCTCTCATCCCGCACCACCGGCTCAGCGATTCAGGATGAAGAGTGGGTACAAGCAGTCGGCGATCTCTGACTTTGTAAATACATGCTCTACATCACTTCCTGTTCATTCATAATTGTGAACATACTATCTCTACAAGTTATGAATGAACAGGAACACACAGTATAGAGGCTTCCTGCTCATTCATAACAGTAGCTGCAGAAAAATCTTTCTATTCTAAAAAAAAAAAAAAAATTAGGGGTCTGGTTAGACCCTTGGTTCTCAACTGGGGGGTCGCCGCATGCCTTCCACTTTTCTAGGTGAGAGGCTCCTCAGCCTCCCCATTGTGCAGTACTGTCAGTTATTGCCATTCCAAATATGCTGCCTGGCGCTGAATGTTAGCTTGTGGAGGGGTGGGGTGGAGCTATGGCTGTGAGGGAGCTGTAACCAATGCATGTATGGATGTCCTGTAGAGGTGCCTGACATCACATTAGGGCTGCCGGCACCACTACAGGGTACACAAGGGAGTTGTGCGATGGATGGATGGATAGATAGAGCTCTGTTATAGCACAGCAGCCCACACTGGACCCCAGGTTGAAGATCCACTCCAGTTCTCGTAAGGAAGGAAGACTGGGTGGATCTTTAAAAAAAAAAAAGTTTTTTTGGAGTGTGTATATGTGTGCGAGATTGTGTCTGTGGTTGTGTGTCCATCAGTGTTTTTGAGGGCCTGTTCACACTAGTACAGTGCGTTAATCGAATAGTCATGTGCGATTAACGCACTGTACCATGCAATAGCCCCTTTATGCGTTCTTGAATGGCCTCCCGCCCACAGTTCAATCGCCCACACCGGAACGCGCAGTACCGCAATGTCGTGCATTCCATTGCAATGTGACTTGGGTCACGACTTAATGATCAAGGATATATGTGGGTCCTGGGTTACACAGGTTGAAAACCACTGGTTTACACCCTTGATATTTCTCTAGCACCCCCGACAGTAAAGTTAAAAAAAAAGGTTAGAAGGCAAAATTTTAATTTTCCGCTTCGGCCTAACAATTTCTTTTTTTTTTTTATTTCAGGTTCAAAATTTATTTTGGTGCACCTCCACAATTTATAGCAAATTATAGCATACATGCCTATAACTGTTCCAATCCCAGCTTCACTACCTAATTGGTTATTAACCTAAACAAATCAAGCATTTATCAGATCCCCACAACCTGATATTCATTTTTGTTCCCGGGCACAGACTCCAGGAAGATCAGCATGACAGTTCTGAAGCTTCCAGTACCAAACTCAGTGGCAGTTTCCAGGTTTCCCTTTCAAGGCTCTACATTTACAATTTAAAACCTAGCCTCTGAGTTAAAAAAAAAAAAAAAAAAATGAAATTTTTGAAAACCACTGGTTTACACCCTTGATATTTCTCTAGCACCCCCGACAGTAAAGTTAAAAAAAAAGGTTAGAAGGCAAAATTTTAATTTTCCGCTTCGGCCTAACAATTTCTTTTTTTTTTTTATTTCAGGTTCAAAATTTATTTTGGTGCACCTCCACAATTTATAGCAAATTATAGCATACATGCCTATAACTGTTCCAATCCCAGCTTCACTACCTAATTGGTTATTAACCTAAACAAATCAAGCATTTATCAGATCCCCACAACCTGATATTCATTTTTGTTCCCGGGCACAGACTCCAGGAAGATCAGCATGACAGTTCTGAAGCTTCCAGTACCAAACTCAGTGGCAGTTTCCAGGTTTCCCTTTCAAGGCTCTACATTTACAATTTAAAACCTAGCCTCTGAGTTAAAAAAAAAAAAAAAAAAATGTAGATTTTTAAATTCTATCATGATGAAAAATCTGCCTAATCAGAGGTTAATTAGGGGGCAAGGCCAGTCTATATTATGACAAGATCACAAAAAATAAAAATAAAAATCAAGCATTTAATTTCAGCTCACTGTATGTGGATATACTGAAGGAAACAATCACGCGTTTATCTCCTATGCTTGGTTAGAAATGCTCTGGATGTGACAGGATTAATTAAAACATGCCCGGTGAACCTGAAAGTTGTAATCTGCCCAGCACAGGTTCCTATTGAGATATAATAGCTGAAGCAAGGTGGGGAAGGTCGGTTAGAGGTTGTCTGTCTTCTGACAGCTGTGCATGTTGGCGTGCAACTTGCAGAACTGCTGGAATTGTAGTACAAGCAGAAAAGCTGACATTCACACAATACACATTTATCTTTTTCTCTACTGCCTAAATGGAAAAGCAGCTTACAAAGTTCAATGTGAGACCGGATCAATACTCCTTTCTAATCGTGTAGATAACCGAGCCATTTAGAGATTTTTCTACCAGAAGGCTTCTAGAATCTTAATGAAGCATTATACTCTGTGTGAATATTTCAATCACCACCATCTCTTAACCAAGTCACAGCCAAGATACCAAGCTTTCCAAACACAAATGTATACCTAGACCACTGAGCACACTCTTCCTGACATTTAACAAATACAGCACTCTTCTGTATAATAACACAAGTGGAAAGCTCAGTGCAGCCTACAGCCATCATCAGACATGACTGCACTGCAATTCCAGGCTATAAAGCCTACCAGAGGCGTTGGCCAGGTATGCTCAATGCCAGAAGCATAGAGTGGAAATGTCTCTATACCCCTCACTGCTTGTTCAGCAGTATAAATGTACGCGGTAGTCTCCTTGCCCCTCATGGAGATTTAACAGCTTCCTTGCAAATACAGTGGGGCAAAAAAGTATTTAGTCAGCCACCAATTGTGCAAGTTCTCCCACTTAAAAAGATGAGAGGCCTGTAATTGGCATCATAGGTAGACCTCAACTATGAGAGACAAAATGAGAAAACAAATCCAGACAAATCACATTGGCTGATTTGGAATGAATTTGCAAATTATGGTGGAATATAAGTATTTGGTCACCTACAAACAAGCAAGAGTTCTGGCTCTCACAGACCTGTACCTTCTTCTTTAAGAGGCTCCTCTGTCCTGCACTCATTACCTGTATCAATGGCACCTGTTTGAACTTGTTATCAGTATAAAAGACACCTGTCCACAACCTCAAACAGTCACACCACAAACTCCACTATGGTGAAGACCAAAGAGCTGTCGAAGGACACCAGAAACAAAATTGTAGACCTGCACCAGGCTGGGAAGACGGAATCTGCAGTAGGCAAGCAGCTTGGTGTGACCAAATCAACTGTGGGAGCAATAATTAGAAAATGGAAGACATACAAGACCACTGATAATCTCCCTCGATCTGGGGCTCCACTCAGGATCTCACCCCGTGGAGTCAAAATGATCACAAGAACGGTGAGCACAAATCCCAGGACCACACGGGGGGACCTAGTGAATGACCTGCAGAGAGCTGGGACCAACGTAACAAAGGCTACCATCAGTAACACACTACACCGCCAGGGACTCAAATCCTGCAGTGCCAGACGTGTCCCCCTGCTTAAGCCAGTACATGTCCGGGCCCGTCTGAAGTTTGCTAGAGAGCATTTGGATGATCCAGAAGAGGATTGGGAGAATGTCATATGGTCAGATGAAACCAAAATAGAACTATTTGGTAGAAACGCAACTCGTCGTGTTTGGAGGAGAGAGAATGCTGAGTTGCATCCAAAGAACACCATACCTACTGTGAAGCATGGGGGTGGCAACATCATGCTTTGGGGCTGTTTCTCTGCAAAGGGACCAGGACGACTGATCCGTGTACAGGACAGAATGAATGGGGCCATGTATCGTGAGATTTTGAGTGCAAACCTCCTTCCATCAGCAAGGGCATTGAAGATGAAATATGGCTGGGTCTTTCAACATGACAATGATCCCAAACATACCGCCCGGGCAACGAAGGAGTTGCTTCGTAAGAAGCATTTCAAGGTCCTGGAGTGGCCTAGCCAGTCTCCAGATCTCAACCCCATAGAAAACCTTTGGAGGGAGTTGAAAGCCCGTGTTGCCCAGCGACAGCCCCAAAACATGACTGCTCTAGAGGAGATCTGCATGGAGGAATGGGCCAACATACCAGCAACAGTGTGTGCCAACCTTGTGAAGACATACAGGACACGTTTGACCTCTGTCATTGCCAACAAAGGATATATAACAAAGTATTGAGATGACCTTTTGATATTGACCAAATACTTATTTTCCACCATAATTTGCAAATAAATTCGTTCCAAATCAGCCAATGTGATTTGTCTGGATTTGTTTTCTCATTTTGTCTCTCATAGTTGGTCTACCTATGATGACAATTACAGGCCTCTCATCTTTTTAAGTGGGAGAACTTGTACAATTGGTGGCTGACTAAATACTTTTTTGCCCGACTGTATGTCTGAGATCATTTCATGTACAGCACAAATATCCCTGGAAATGTCTGCGGGCCTCCATCCTTGGCTTAGCACCAGTGTTCCTGGAAATATCACTTGCTTCACTCCTCAAGCAGTCTTATGACCTGGAAAGGCGAGTCTCGCCCATCCTTAATGCAGAAGTGCAAGATAAGCACTTGCTGACCAGTCAGCTACCATCACAAGGCTGTCAGTTATTCAGCCTAAAGCTGCCCATACGCCTTGCGACTATCGTTCGATTTTCGTATGATAATCGGCCAGTTGATGGGAACTGAACAATCACAATTACTGTACAACTGGCCACATTTTGTCTATCGGGCTAACT
>NW_017306410.1:234807-239525 GCF_000935625.1 Nanorana parkeri | reverse complement strand
ATTGTTGGATTATGAACATGAACACTGCACATGCACAAATAAAAACCCATTCTGTTGATCAACGAAATTCGGTCAGTTAGTATTGATAACGAACGATAATAGAAATCCACATTGGTCTGTGCATGATGGGGTATTCGAGCGGAATACGGACGACGGTTCGATGACAGGATGAAAAATCGAACGAGATCTGTAAGGTGTATGGGCACCTAAAGGGCAAAACACTACAGAATGCCTGACATATTTAAGGTGGCCATACACATTACAACCATCTCACGACTTTCGTTGTGCGATGGTTGTAAGGTGATTAAAATTTTGTACGAACTGCTCATCGCAGACAGGCAGATCGTACTTGCGATCATCGTAAGTACTCCCTGCTGAGGGGAGGGCTTACAGATGATTGCAATGGTGAGCGGGCAGTGTGCGCCTGCGCACCTCGGCCCGTGCAGCTTTCATCTTACGATCGCGCTACCAACCCGGCGAAAATCGTACGAATCGTAGCGTGCGTGTAAGACTAAAGCCGTGCGACATTACAGTATATGTGGTCGCAGGCTGCCCATACACCTTACGATCATCGTACGATCGCGGTATCACCCGCAATTATCGTACAATAAATCGGTCAGGTGTATGGACAGCTTTAGCCTAGGGCTGCACCGATATATCGTCCACCGAAACATATCGCCCAAAAATGGCACTTTTGGCATAATGCTGAAAGTGCCATTTTCTGGCTGATACAGCGGTGCATCCATTCTCTCTCTTCTCCCCGCTGGGCGCTACTCTGTGTCCCAGCGGGGAGGAGAGAAAATCTCACAGGTGGCTGAGCACTGCGGGAGGAAAGTCCCCGGCCCCCACGAACACGCGCGTCGCCACGTAAACACGCGTCGGGTGCGCCTACGTATGAAAACAACGAACTCGCTACACATGTTGGGTATCGCCGCGCACTGAGCGGCCGGCGTCTCTCCTTCCACACCGCTCAGCCTCCTGTCACAGATCAGAGGAGAGCGGTGTGGGACGGAAACAGCCAGCGCCGTCACAGGAGGCTGAGCTCTCCTCCCGCACCAGCCAACCAAGCCTCCTGTGACAGCTGTCAGGAAGGAGAGCGGTACAAACACTCAGCAATCAGGGATCTCTGAGTGTTTGTAAATAATTGGAGGACAGCGTATGTTTACAGTGTTCCCAATTATGAATGAATGGGAAGTGATCTACATCACCTCCTGTTCATTCATGATTGTGGTTATAGTAAACACACCATCTCCACAAGTTATGAATTAACAGGAACACTCAGTATAGAGGATTCCTGTTCATTTATAACAGGGGCTGCAGAAAAAGAGATTGAGGACTCTGTATCCGCAATGTCTTTTTCTATTCTAAAAAGGGAAATATCAGCGGTCTGTTTAGACCCCTAATATTTCTCTGAAGCCCCTAAAACGTAAAAAAAGAAAAATATTTAATAAAACATTTTCGGTTTGACTTTTTATTTCGGTTTTGTTTTTTTAAATTTTAATTTTGGTGGACCCCTAATTTAGACAGACAACTTCTGTGTTCACATATATGTGCCGTGTGTGACAGATGTTGCATGGTTAAAGACTTTCTCTTACCTATTACCATATAAAGAGATGAACACACAATTAGTTTGTATGTCTCCTTTGTGGAACGTTGTAGTTGAGTGAAAAACTCTGCTAGGATGAAACTGAAGACCCGAAGATTCAGAACAGTGTACTAAAAAAAAAATATTTTTTAGTGACTGACAAAAAGGACTTTAGCATAGATTTGTGGAAAAGAATATGCTGCAAAACGAAGGCAAAGAGGCCATTGCAAATTATGAAGGTTTCAGAGTAATTTGAAAAGCAGGGCCTTATCAGTAACCCTCTTTACCTGTAAAGCATGTCCTCACAGGGGGACATATACTAACTATTGCGGGGGGGGGGTGATCCCTGCGCGGAGTCACCGCTCTCTGCAGGGAGATGATCGGAAAATAAACGGTAGTGTGTTTTCACTCACTTCCCAATCAATAGAGCCAACCTGTGACAGTTTCAATGTCTCACGTCAGCTCTAACTATGGGGAGGAGTGTAATTCACTCACCCCATAGTTCTCCTTTAGACCCCATTCACACTGAGCGACATGGAAATCGCGCTACTTTGAGCGACATGGAAATCGCGCTACTTTGAGCGACATGGAAATCGCGCTACTTTGAGCGACATTGAGCGACATTGAGCGACGTGTCGCGCAACTTCTTCCTATTGGGCTGTATGCAATCAGGAGCAATATCGCTCAAAATCGCTCTAAAAAAGGGTCATGTAGAAGCGACAAGCTACCAGCGACGAGCTACAAGCGATATTGAGCGACATTGAGCGACGAGATGTGAACAGCTACATTGAAATGTATTGGTGAAGCTACATAGAGCGATATAGTGCGGAAATATGAGCGATATCGCTACAAAAATCGCGCGATAAATCGCTCAATGTGAACCGTGCCTTAATGCCAATGGTAGGTGAAAGAGGGAGCCCAAAGACACCCATGACATTGCCTAGTCACTGTGGAAATCTAAAGCAAGTAGCCAGGAGAAAAAAAAAAAAAAAAAGCACACAACCATGTTGAACAATTCTTCCATCATAAGTGACTCTATGACACTTGGACTAGTGCTAAAAGAGATACCATCATCTCGTAAATTCAACCATATGCATCCAGATTAAGCAAAGATCATGATATGTCTACACACACTAATGCCCCAGACGTTTGCGCTACAGCCCTGCTCATTCTGAACCTCCTTAATAAGTATAACATTTATTGGCTGCACCCACGTACACAGCTCAGCAGTACAATGTTCCTGAAAATCTCCATGTAACCCATTCTTCAGACAGCACCCTTGCAACCATCAATAGCTTACTACCATAAAAAAGCTGGAAACGTCTCAATACTTCCAACCATTGCTTAGCAGTACTCTGTACCTAAAAATCTCTCTCCAGCCCCAGCTCAGTGCATCTTGGACATATCATGCTCTCCTTTCCAAATATCACGGTCTGCAATTCCCAGTTAGACAAAGCAGTACGTCACTAAAATATTACTACCCCAATCCTTGCCGACTTCTCTCAGGAGCTCAGTGGTAATTCCTTCTCAAACATCCACTTGGCAATGAAAAGAAGAACCAGCCAGGAAGATTGTCTTTTGTAGCACCAACATGTTACAAGGGGGGGGAATTCGTATCGCCCGACGCCTACAGAGCTGTGACAGGCTGTCACCTCCCTCAGCCTCTGTCCTCGGCGGCTGCTGCTCATTCCTGTCACAGGAGTTCTAGCAACAGTGCCTGACAGAACTCCTGTGTTGGAGGTGACAGGTTCAATAAAGAGTACCTGTCACCTCCAAATGCTATCACACAGGGGCTTGTTAACTCCTGTGTGATAGCAACACAGTTAGGTTTAAACAAAATTAGTTTATAAAAAAAAAGTAAAAAAAATATTAAAAATGTAACTAAATAAAAATTTAAAAAATAAAAAAGGCGATAAAGTAAAAATAATAAATAATAATAATGTAAAAAATGAAAACCAGCCCGCTGCCCCCATCTGCATGCGAATAAACGTGCAGTGTTTGCAACTGCGATCGTGTGCAAACGCACGGGCAGGGCAATATTGCAGCAGGAAAACTCGCAATCTGCCTGGCACGATTGGGGTGCCATTAGAACATAATGGCACTGGCAGCACAATCGGCAATGGTGTGCGATCCGTGACTGCCCGGTCATCGTGCACGAAATCGATGTGCATGTCGTGAAAATAGGTACATCTACCTTTTTTTTAAGCGATTGCCACGCAGATGTAACCCCATACATGCGGATGCAACCGCACACGATCGCACGACCTGGGAATCCCCAAGTCTGCACCCACACTAAAAGGGTAAATTCACTTTCCTAAGCAATTTGGGAAAATGGAATAACCCGCACAATCTCCCTCCCACTATACTTACCTTTCGGCGAACGGTCCTTCCCGTCCACCAGTACGGGTCTACTATATGTATCTGTTCCATGTATTCTGAATTTCACTCAAATTGCAAGCACTCGTTGGTCAACACGGTCACCTGACCGCACTGATCAATGAGAAGTGCTTCTTAGCACTGCTAAATACGGTTTTGGTTAAAATTATTTTATTTGTATCAGGACAAGTAGATTGTCATGAGGGACAAGTAGATTGTCATGAGGGACAAGTAGATTGTCATGAGGGACAAGTAGATTGTCATGAGGGACAAGTAGATTGTCATGAGGGACAAGTAGATTGTCATGAGGGACAAGTATTCAAATACAGCAAGTACTACAGCTGAGTTGATTAGGAATGCACAGATACCAGTGCCGATACTTGGCATTTTCACGGGAACTACCAGGGTTGCATTTTTCTTTAGTCTAGTAGCCAGACAAGTATCTGTACTTGTACGGCACTTGGTATCTGAACATCCCTAGGTCTGAGCTTCTGCTGCCAGATTCTCACTGAGTCTTCTTCATAATGTGCTCCACAATAACAAGGCTAAAGTAAACATATTGCCTTTCCTAACAGCTACGTAGTGCACTGAGCAAGGAAAAAAGCATATATACTGTATACATACACAAAGTATTCACACCCCCTTCACTTTTTCCAATGTTGGCACTACAGTTGTTTAAATTCTTTTTTTCTCATTACGGATTTGATTTTCTCATCTGTTCATTTACTTTCCATGTTAATACTAATATATATATATA
>NW_017306410.1:220441-234427 GCF_000935625.1 Nanorana parkeri | reverse complement strand
TCTCATCTGTTCATTTACTTTACATTTTAATACTAATATATATATATATATATTTTTATTTTTTTTTCTTTGAAAACTCCTAAGCTGCAAGCAAGCATGGATACAGTTGCTAGGCAACATAGCACAAAGCATGCATCATGGAGAGAATGCAGAACATGTATGAAATGTGTGTCTTTTCAATTTTATAAAAAACACATTGGGTAGGAGCATCAATACCAAAATGTCAAAAGGGATACATATAGACATAATTGACAGATAAGTAATTATCAGCTACAATCTGAAGTTGTACACAAATTGTCACTCCAAATGTACTAGTAGATCATACACAGGTAATGTTTGCAAAAATGATTAAAGACCATTGCAATAAAGAAAGCATACTTTATAATACTACAGGGATGTGGAATTCCTATAGCCCGACACATGCAGTTTTTTTCCCCCCTACATTTAGACCTGCTGCTTCAGGCAAGCAGCAGGGCTAAAATGTAGAGAGGGGGGCAGTTTTGTACAAGTGATCTTAGGTGGCTGTACAACCACCCAGATCACTTGTAGGCAGCCTGCTGGTCCCCCTCCATGGTCCACTCCAAGCTCGCTCCTGTGATGGACTACAATCTCAATACAAATTAATAAACTAAAAACATGAGATTGTCTTTACCTGTTAAAAAAAAATATGAGATTGTAGTCCATCAAAGGAGTGAGCTTGGAGCGGTGGCTACTCTACAACTCACACAGGGACCATGGGGAACAAAAGTAGCCACCCTCCAGAAGGACAGTGTCAGCACCAATTCAGAGATGATTTGAGGATCTACAGCTGAGTGATACACAAATAAGATATTCTTGTTAATAGTTAAGGTATTTGAATGCAATTTTGAGATTTAACTCCTGAGTTTAGTGTCACTTTAAGGAGTTGAGAATATTTATCCGATAAATTGTAGGTGTTTATGTTGAATACCCAATCTTGTGCAGATGAAATACACATGAAGTTGCTTTTCACATAACTGCATAATTAAACTAAATCTTCATTTAATTTATTGATAGAGATTTAACTCATCATCTTTAGCGGGTTATGACAAGTTCTTATACTGTGAATGTTACTTATACAGAATTTTAGCCCATTACGTGTGAACATTACATTTTACTATGGATTTACAACCTTTTTAAACATAGGTTCCAACCAGTGTTCAGATGAAAATCTTTCCAACCAGAACTCAGGTTTTAAAAAACAAGCAGAACAGATGCAAATTAAGCTTATTATTCATCATTGACTAGTAAAAAACTGATTCAAAACCCTAATAAAAAGTCACTCCCTTCTAAAGCACGTAATCAACACATTGGATTTTACAGCGATTTCAACTAACGGCACTTGATACCATTTCAGAAATATAAACCAGTTTAACCTGATTACAGACAGTGTAAAGTCTACTACACCCAGACTCTCCTGAAGGCCATGGGCAGGGCAGTCTAACATGAAAATGGTATATTCCTTAATACAGTATAACATGTATTGTCTCACTGCAAGATACTAGGTGGATGAGTACATATCAGATCATGGTGTGACGTGACATACGTTGCTTCTCCCCTGCTCCAAAAGCTTCTCCCCTGCTCCAACTCCAATATCTAAAGGCCAAACTTTTTTGTATTGAATAGAGAAGGGAAGGGTTAAAACCGTTGTCTGTATTTTAATGCAATTGTCTCAATTGGGAGATCTCACTGCACTTCCCCTTCTGTAGACATACAAGTGTGGGGCTATCCCTCATATGGCAGACAGTTGTCACAGGAACAAATGATCCATTGGAAGATTTCCCCCTCTATTCCTGTTCCGAGGCAACTCAACATTTTGGATTTCTCTCGCTTTTATTTCCAGTGAATAGGGACAATTATAGAGGATGAATCTCCCAAACTGGGACATAGATAAAACCTGACATGGGTCCCAACCTGTCACTACCCTACGCAGAACAAAAAACGTTTTCCCTTTAGTTATAATTTAAACATCAGGACTCTCAAACAATCCACGCGCACCAAAACGACGACAATGCAGTGTGCATTAAATTATTGTTAACCCATTCTTATGAAATGACTTCTGAATCTAACAAAGTACATGTCAGCAATACCAAAACACTAAAAGTGATCGGTATTTTTGTGCCCAGCAGAGCTTTGCTCCAACTAAAATTACAATCCAATCACATTTTATGCAAGTGTAAAATTGTACTGTGTGTACTGAGCCACTAAAACGCAAACTGGAGAAAGATGCTGATTGCTTGGCATGGGCAACTGCTCCAGATTCTGCTCGCTCCAGTTTTGATAAATCCCCTCCAATGTTTTCACTTTTCATTTTCCCTGACAAGAATGGAACCTTATTTGTTAACTAGCAAAACGTAGTTTTACCTAAACCGTATTTCCACATCTGAAGGGAAATTGGGATAACACCTTTTGTATTTGTCACATGCTCTCATTCACATAGCATATATATTTTAAAAAAAAAAAAAATCTGGGGCTGGGGAGTAGATGTTTACCATAATTAACCCTGTTTGTACTGTACCAGAACATCTCATTATCAGTTGTGAACACTGTCTGTTCTAATGAGAGGACATTCACTCTGCCCCTGCTAACCTAACTACTAAATTTTGAAATTATACAATGTAGCTTGCAGTCCAGCCAAATGCCCGGATCAAAGAAACATTTAACTACCTTCCGTCCATGGCCGTTCGTGAACGGCCGGACGGAAGTCTGCTAGGAGCGGGAGGGCGTCTTAAGGCGTCCTGCCCCTCCCCCTTCTCGTGTGCGGCACTCAGCGCGCACACGAGAAGGAAAACTGTAAGCATGTAAACAGCCAGCGATGGAGACGGGCGTCTCTTTATAGGGAAACATGTTTTTTTTTTCAAAATTTAGGGTACTTTTTTTGTTATATAGTAAAAAATAAAAACCCCGGTGGTGATTAAATACCACTAAAAGAAAGCTCTGTCCCCAAAAAATGGTATGAAATTCATTTCAGTGCAGCGTTGCATGACGGAATAAACATCAAAGTACCGCAGCGCTGAATACTGAAAAATGGCCTGGCCAGGAAGGGGGTGAAACACCATGGCCTTTAAGTGGTTAAAAAGGTAAATACATATTTTTTTAAATTCCATATGCTGCGTGAATGAAACATGCAACACAGCGGTATTTTCTCAAATGTTACTGAATAGGTGGAATAACAAAAAAACACAAACACTGTTTCAATCCCCTGAACAACAACATAAACATTAGCAAAAATTATGAGTGAAGAAAACTTAAATTTACATGTAACAAGCAATTAAACTGTTAAAATCACTTACAGCTCATCTCGTTGTCTCTGTGACAGGACCATGATTAGCAAGTCTCTATGACTTAATATAGGAGAGTTTCAGGAGTTCACAAATCCTATGGAACCCCGAATCTGTAAAGCATACAGCCACAGAGTGGCTTCAGTTGTCGGAAACCTCTTCACCACAGGCAGAGTTCCAAAGAAAACTTGGGAGTCATTCAAGAAATGTTCATTCCACCTGGAAAGCAAAACAAAAACAATTAGTGATTTTTTTTTAATACAAGATAAGAAATGAAATCTTTAGCAAATGAAAATGCTCGTCAATACGATGCAAGGCTCTCCAAAATAATCTGAGAACTGTTTCAGGTGTTGAAGTACTCATTCTGTTTTATATTTTAAACTGCAGTATCCTTTACTGCACAGTTTAAAATAAATACTTTTGATGTGGTTTTGCGTTGTTTCAATGCACGCTCTTCCATATTTTTGTAAATCTATTTAGGAGTGTTCTGTTAATTAACCACAAGAGGGAGCTCTGCATTCCACAGACCAGCGAGTGAAATTTTATTTGAGAAGAGGAGGTCCGGATCTCGTGTTCCCTAAATACACCCTACATTAGACGTCCCCATCAGTTGCTATTAAAGTGTGTGCTTACATTAATAACCAAAGTAAGGGGACACCCGATGAGGACAATAATTAGTTGTTCCCATGAGAGTGCCCCCTTACACTGGCGGTCCCCATAAGAGTGCCCCCTCCTTTCATAATATAAGGGGGCACTCTGATGAGACAAATTAATATAAAGAGGCACTCTGATGGGGACAATTAATAGAGGGAGAGGTGGTAGGTTTGCATAATGTTTACAAGCAATACACAAAGCAAAAATGTTTGCATTATATACAAACATGGGGAGGGGGGCTGCGGGGACTGGCCCCCATTACATAAGCAGGCAGTCCTTCTGCCTTTGCAATTCTAGAAAATGTGCATGTTTTACTGCTTTCTCTCACAATTCAAGTTTGAGTCAGCTGACTTAGTGAAAACAAATTCCCTCAATGTTTCACTAATATCTTATCTTAGCAGTCATTAAACTGGGTGGGCAAGTCAAACATCTAGTGATTCATTTACATAGCTGTACATCTAATACAGTATCCAAAACAGAGGAACCCATAGGCTGCCTATCAGGTCTATTAGATAGGCAAACCAACAGCCAAGTGAATGAGTACCTCACTACCAAAAAAACCCCAAGGAGCCAGGGGGAAACAATCGGTCCGATCAGATGCAGTCACTGGCCGGATATTCTGACAGCCGTGGATTTTGTGGTCATCTGAATACAATCCTGCACTGAGGATTACTCCATCCAAGCAGTTTAGTGTTTTTATTTTCATATGTGTATGGCTAGCCTGTGTGTTACCAAGCTTTGTTTTAGGACCCCGTGTCAGCAGAGTCTCACAAGCACTTGTAGATTTCTCTGTGTGAAGCGTTGTGCACCTATAATCACTTCTCCATAAAAATGCAAATGAAAACATAGGGAGAGACCAACTCCAATCTGCAACGGACAACCATTTTACAGGAAACCGAAAACAAACAAAACAAAAAAAACCTCATATCTTCAAGTCCCAAACAATTCGAGTCCAACCTGCCAAACGCAATTATAAATGTAAATCGGGCAGAGGTAGATGTAAGTATTCACCAATATGTACCTCATGCAATTGTAATGACCGATGCATACATGAAAATCATACAAGGGATCGGCATCATTGGAATTCAATAGAAGAATACAATAGTACTTCTAAAACAATGTCATTCAGTTCCTGGGTAGGATTATGTCTCTGCAGTCTTCTCTGCCATAGTGAAACATGTCCAGACCAAATCCAACTCTGAACCCTGCCTGATCTCTAAATCTGGGCACAACCACCACAGGATACAAAACGCAGAGGTAACCGTGTCTAACATGATGCTCTGCTGTGTCCAGACAATACCCACATTTAACGCCGAACCTACCAAATCAGCAATAGCAGTTACTATTATAATCATGATGGTTTCAGGCAATTATACAGGATGATATAGAGTAAACCTCTAAAATCCTAAACAAGCTATTCAAAAAGCAAAATTTCCAGAAGCCATCATTTACAAAGGAATCAGTGCTGGACATGGCAATATGGGATGGGGGTGTTTGAAGCAGAACTCCTGGGAAAATTGTTCTTAATCCTTAAAGTGGTACCACCCCCACACTGCAAGGGTTAACTGCTCGTTTTTGTCTAGCTTCAAAAATAAAGTTAGTCACCCAATCCTTGAAGCTGGCTTGCTCTTAGACCAGTCTTCCTCCGCTGCAGCAGTCTAAGGTCCCGTTAATCATCGCGTCCTAAACACTGGGGGTGGAGCAGCTGTGTATGGCAACCAATCAGCTTCTCTCTTCAGTTTGTTCCGTTAAGGTGCCCACACACCTTGCGATAATCGCGGGAAAGCCCGCGATCGCACGATTATCGTAAGGTGTGTGGAAGCCGTGCGACCTCTACTACTGTAAGGTCGCACAACTTTTATCTTACAAACATGTTCGAAAACCCGCCGAGAATCGTAACGATTTTCGGCGGGTGTGTAGCATGTTCTTAAGATAAAAGCCGGACGGGCCGGTGTGCGCAAAAGCACACTGCCCATTCGGCATTGCGGTAATCGGAAGCCCGTCCCTCAGCGGGGCGGGCTTGCGATCATCGCAAGTACGATCTGCCTGTCCGAGATGGGCAGATTGTACATTTTTTTAATTACCTTACAACCATCGCAAGACAAAAGTCTTGCGATGGTTGTAAGGTGTGTGCCCAGCCTTAAGGCCTCATTTCACACTGCCGCGCGTATATGAGTGTATAGTAACATATGCAAATAAATGGCTCCATACACATAGCTGCGTATGGAGCCGTATTTTTGCTCAGCGTATAAATGCGCAAAAACAGAATGGAACCGAGATGCGTCCATGCAGCGTATTTCTGCGTATATAGGCACGCACAGTTCATTAACATTTCTATTACGAATGATGCATTGTTGTATTGCAAATAGTGCGCACATATACGCTCGTATACACGCGCATGTATGCGTATATAAGCAAAATACAATTTTGCTCTTGCGTTGTGTGCGAATGAGGCCTAAGATTTGAAAATGCAAGAGGGAAGCTGATTGGTTGCCATGCACAGCCTCCGGATTTTGTCTGCTCCAGGTTTGATAAATTCCCTTCTGTGTATAGGACCTGAGGATGCCGAGAGACATACCATCGCTGCAGTTTAGGAGGAGACAGGCAGCAGGGAGATCTGCCGCAGCCAGCCAGCTACGAGGATCGAGTAAGTATAACTGTTATTTTTGAACAAAAACAAGCACTTAACCCTTGAAGGACAGGGGTAACCCCACTGCAAGGATTAAGAAAAAAAAAATGTTTCCCTGAAGTTCTGCTCTAATTTATCAAACTACCAGGAAGACGACACTGGGGACAGCACAGGAGTGAAATCTACATGCAGGTGCTGACAGCTTAGGTTGTCAACTACATGAAGGGGAATTTATCAAAACTGGAGCAGCCAAAATCTGGAGCAACCAATCAGCTTCTCTCCTCAGTTTGTTCAGTTGAGAGAAGCCGATTGGTTGCCACAAGCAACTGCTACAGATTCTGTCTGCTCTAGTTTTGATCAATTTCCCCCAATGTGCTTCTGATTTGTAACTATTTTACCACAGATCTGCTTTAACAATAGCTGGGAAAACACACAGGGGGAGAAATCAGCTTCTCTCTTTTGTTTGTTCAGTTAAGATTTGAAAATGAAAGATAGAAGCCGATAGGTTGCCATACACAGCTGCTCCAGATTTTGTCTGCTCCAGGTTTTGATAAATTCCCCTCATAATACAGACACACTCATTAACATTTAAAAATCCTTTCCCTGCAAACAAGTGTGAAATCGCTCAATACAACCTGATAGTGGTATCCATTGTGAGCACCCAGCTGCCTTTACTTGATACACAGCCCTGATGATTTCATATCACTCTGTGCAACAATCTCACTTCCAGCACTATTAAGGTGGCCATACACTTTACAACCATCGCAAGACGCAATGTAAAGTAAAGTAATTTAAAAAACGTACGATCTGCCCATCTTGGACAGACAGATCGTACTTGCGATGACCGCAATGCTGAACGGGCAGTGTGCGCACACTAGCCCGTTCGGCATTTGTCTACCGAGCATGCCACAAACCAGCCGAAAATCTCCTTAGACAAAAGACGTGCATACCACGACCATACAGTAAAAACGGTCGCACGCCTGCCATACACTTTGCGATTATCGTAGGATCGCGGGATTTCCCGCGATAATCGCACAGTGTATGGGCACCCTTAAGAGTGCAAAAAGACCATCTCTAGTACCACTGCCAATATAAAATGTAATGATCTAAACTACTGCACAGAGGAATGAGGATGTGATCATTAATGTGTACATGTCCTAACTGAATAAAAATGAATAGAAACTCCTTCTTGCCTAGTCACAGACCTGAAACAAATACACAGATCAGTGAAGACTGCATGCGGTCTGAGGCAAATGTATCTCACAGATTGAAATGAGACAGCCAGATAACTAGCAATCTCAGGAAGACAGTAAGGTTGGGACTAATTCCTCACAGGATTATGTAGATAAAAATGTCATCCTTGGACTTGATTCACCAGATGAACTTTATCCTTATCTTTAAAATGATAACAAAGGCACCATTAGAAATGTTTAGTAATGGCAATCTGCAAACGTATAGATAATTGCCGACTTTTTATTATTTGCATAACTTCTTTTCTTCCTTAGTCTTCTCACAGTGGCCACTTTACTAAGAGTGGATTGATAGATCTCCCTTTACTTCCTGGAACTCTGGCACATGTCACCATGCATATCAAGAAAAAAAATGCCGTTCCCTGTGAATGACGCAAGATTTTGCAGTTTACATCACAGCACATTGCTGGGAAATCTTATCTGTAACTTTCCCAGGATGCAGCTCTTAGGAATAAGCTACATCACTAAGGACTTAAGACGACCAGGAAGTGGAAAAACAGTGAATGTAAGTGAATGAATGTAAGCGCGCTCAGCGCACACACGAGTGAGGAAACTGTCAGCATGTAAACAGTCAGCGATGGCCGTCTGGAGACGACCGATCGCTTGCAGGAGCTGCACCCCCCTACACAATCAGTCTCTTCTCGGTCCCCGAATGCAGGAAGTGATGTGCACCACACCACTTCCTGCATTCAGTGTCACTCTCCGGTACAGAACACCAGTGAGAAGCAGATCTCTGTATCATCAGCTTCTCTGGGGGTCCAAATGTGTCATTAGGGATCTTAGAGACCCCTGATGGCTCCATAAAGAGGACTTGTCATGTGAATTGGCTATCACATTGGGGATTTCTTAGTCTACTACGCGATAGCAATAAAGAAGTGTAAAAAAAATAAATAAAAAAGTTTTAAAAAAATGTACGCATTGCATGACGGAATAAATGTCAAAGTACTGCCGCGCTGAATACTGAAAAATGGCCTGCACAGGTAGCGGGTGTAACACCCGGGTGAGCAAGTGGTTAAGAGAGTAGCTGATCAGGAACAAGCAGCTGGGGGCATGTTAGGATACCCAATATAAGCAGCATACTTGTTCTAGATCAGGGGACCAATCAAGTAGAAGTTGATGGAAGTATAGAGATGACAGATCCAGAACCTGCAATTTATATCTAGGATCAGAGAACACGGACGGACACACACACACACGTTTCTCATGAATATAGCATTATCCTGTGACAGATTCATGTGCTGCAAGGGCACAGAGCATTAACCAGCAGTACCTTCACAAAACGTAGTTAAAAGGAGAACTATGAGATGAGTGATTTCCACTCACCTCATAGTTCTAGCCGACCTGTGACAATGAGACTGTCACAGGTCGGCTCAGTAGATCGGGAGGTGAGCGAACAGATACCGGCGTTCGCTCACCTCCCGATCCTGTCACGGATCTCTGCCGTGACAGGGGAGGGGCTGGATTCCCCGCTCCCCCAGCGCTGACTGGTGGAGGGGGCGGGTACAGCTGGCTCTGCCTCTAGATAGGCAGAGCCAGCTGTCACTCACGCAGCTGGGCGGATCTCGACATCGATGGAAAAGTATCTGTACTTGTACCAAGTACGGTACTTTGTATCTTAACATCCCTACAATTTAACATTCCATCAGCTCTCAAAGTAAGAGATGTCAGGAGGGGAATGATCTGTGCAAGACATGTACACAAGATCAAGAAAATAGAGGCTGCAATGCAGACAATGGCATTTACATGACAGCATCACCCCCGGGATACTAACTTATAGCAAGTAGATTCAGACCTTCAGCGATACCAAACCAAAAGAAGGTGCCTGCTTTATATCGAGAATGAAAGATAAAAGACAATGTCAAGGGTAGTACCGAGATATATTTGAGAGGTAACAAACCTTGAGAGATTACCACTATGACAGACATAAGGCAAAAAAATACAACCCCCACCCCTCTCCTAGTTTCTCTAGAAATCTGTTCACACCATAGACTGTGACTGGTGTTTCTCAGCAACTGATCAATGCCACTCACTGCTAGGGCACATATTGATTTTTTTCTAGGTGCCCCGTTCACACTACATCGCAAATGTGATGTGCAGTGTGCTTTAAAAAAAAAAAAGAAGAGGAAAAAAAAAAAACACCCAGCAGGTCACCTCGCTATGGTGCAGAGACCTCAATGTAGTGTAAAATTTGTATACTCTGATTAAAGTTAAGTGGAAAAAAAAAGTGAACCATGTGATGCGCTATAGTGTCAGACTTCATGGCATACTAGCCGGCACAGTAAAAATTAACATTTTAGCGTGTGGACCAGTGCAAACAAGCACTAACTGTTAAAGTTTTTAATCTTTGATGTTCTTACTGAACAATTATCTAGCACAAACTTGCATAAAGTGAAAAGGTTAAACACTCCCTGGGCACTCCCCTGTGTTAAAGGGATATTTCGGCTGGGCTGACTAAACAAAGCCATGATTAGTTACAGGAGATACTGCTCAACATAAAACTTAGAGTATTTCGAATGTTAAAGTGACATTAAACCCTCAGATTTTTTAACATAAAACAATACTGTAATTTGTGCCTTACTGTAATCCATGGTTGTTTCCCTTCTCTTTGCTGCTCTTCCTTTTAAATCTGTATCTGTTCTCATGCTCTGCAGAACTTCTGTTTTGCAGCAGACTGCCTTGTTCCTGGAATGGCTACATAGTGTCTGTGTATAGGTTTGTATAGGTTTGCAACCTGAGCCAGCACTACAGGAAGAGGCACTCAGCTGCAAAGGGAAGTTCTCCCCCAGCATGAGAACACATGAGGATTTAAAAAGGAAGAGCAGCAAAGAGAAGGGAAACTACCATGGATTACAGTAAGTCACACATTAAACCCCGTTCACATTGAGCGATTTATCGCGCGGCAAATTACAGCGTGATATCGCGCTCCAATGCAATCCAATGGGGCAAAGGGTCCTGCTATCGCGGTTCGTGTGTCGCTACAGCAGGACCCTTTTTGGAGCGGATTTAGCCGCGATTCAAGCTTGCTCAATGCAACAAACGCGCGATTTGCATATCGCGCAGTGGGAACGGGGCCTTACAGTATTGGTTTATGTTAAAAAAATCGGAGGGTTTAATGTCACTTTAAGGCCATATCAATGATTACTTGCCTTCTTCTATGGAAGGCTATCGCTGCATTGCTGTTTTCTTGCTAATCAGTGAGGATGTACAGACTTTTGACAATTCTGCCCCTGGTAAGGTGTCCCCAGCAGCAGAATCACCAGTGTGACATATCCCTTACCATCAGACTCAGATTGCTAGCACAAAGCTACAACAAGTACATATCGGAATTTTTAAAATCCTGACGAAAAGAGGTTACTAATTTCTATCGGCTTAAGGGGGATGCAAAGACTTTTCTGAAGCTTGTCGTAGACAGCAGAGGGTGGCTAAACTTTTGGACATGATCCAACCACCATGATGCATTGGTCAGACTTTTGTGGCAACCACGTGGTACAGAACCGTCCAAAATAGTACAAGCGCAATTTTTAAGGTGGATTCCGCACATCTGCGGCTATTACGCAAACAAGCAAATTATTGCTGGAATTTGTTGTATTCCTCTATAGCTGGTGGTATTCTGCATTGCACCGCTGTATAATGATTACTATAATCCCCATGATCCCTAAGTAGTCACAGCACCAAGCTTACTCCTGTGATGGACTACAATCTCAATACAAACTAGTAGTTCATCATTGGAGCCTTTAACAACAACAAAAAAAATGTAATCATTTTTACCCAATTAATCGAACTTAATAAGCAGTAACGAATCGATTTTGAAAATAATCGTTAGCTGCAGCCCTACATCTGTGATATAAATATATAGCCCCATCTCTCCTGTAAAAAACAATTTATATGTGTGGGTGCACTTAGAAGTATATTACTGCCATGGAAGAATTTTTATTATGCCCTCTAGCATTTTACAAACTACCGATGTTAGACTGACCGGCCTATAGTTCCCAGGTTGGCACCTTGCCCCCTTTTATGTGCATGTATTTTATAAATCTACATTTATAAAATACATGCACTGTAGGCCATTTAACACCCGAGTCCCAAAGTTGTAAACCACTTTATCTTACACCAATATGTTTACTAGGACTCATCAAATTCTAATTATGCAATGTAACGTAACGCATGTTAATGACTGGTCATTCATCTACTATAACATATGAAGTGTAAATATACCCGCCCCCAGCTTCCTGGGGAACTCACTGACCACTAAATTGACAAGATATTGTCACAAAGTCACCAAACTACTTGCCAAAAATCTTATGAATCTGGCCCCCCGCATGGCAGTACATTTTCCATTAAAACCTTTGAAGAGTTTGTACTTGGCTGGAGCATGGAGTAAAAGCTCTCCATAAGACTGAATAGAAATCGTATTGCACATGCGCAGGTCTAGCTGAGATTTTGACAGATCAGAAGTTGGGGGTAGCTGAAGACAGTACAATACAAAGCTAAATTATCAAAAGTAAAAACGTCTTTTTTTGGATAGCGCAGGAAATGGCTAAGATCATTGCTGGTTATCCCACAATGGAGATTTGCCCTCTATGTCATCGTTAGATTGTCACCGTTACAAATGTTCATGGGAAATGCCACAGTTTTACAGTTGTCACTGGACATAAAAAGGAGGAGAAATGTTCCATTAGAATTCCAGTTCACCTTCCTCCTATCCCCTGCAAGGGACCGTGTTCCCATACTGATCCCTGCACTCAGTAGTTGCTGTTTGCTGACACTCTGCCGTATTTGGACGCAAGAGCTGGTCCGGTTTTTTGGCACTGTGATAGGTCGAGTGGCGGCGACACCCAGTAGGCGGAGCCCGGGTCGCCATTGGCTGGCCACGTCATCCCGCCCTCACATGGTTCCCCAGACCGATACCAGACATGGCCGCATTTACATATGATGACGAGCCTTTAGGACACGCCTCTTATTGGTCATTTGCACTTTAAAAGGTGGAAAGGAGGAAGGTGACGTTACGTTCTGACGAAGGGGGCGTGCCCCGGAAACGCGTTAACGTCACCAGCCTACAGGAATCGTCCAGTGGATGCACACTGCCTGTCAGCTTATATTTCTTCTCATGTTTGGGAGTATGTTTTTTGTTTTTATGTCATACTTACTGAAATAAAATTGACCTGCACCAGGAAAGGCGCCCCCTTGTGTTTACTTCATAGATCTACAGCTTTCCCGGCTTTCTTTGGGGCAGCATCTTGCAGTATGCCTAAGAGGAATTCTCATTGAGAAGTGACAGTTTGAGGCGCTTCACTGCTTTTTACTTAATAAATTATTCACATATAAATGAAGTATCTGTAAAAGTTCTTTAAAACAAACCTTTTTTTTACCTCTGCATTTAAAGTCATTAAGGAAAAAAAAGTTTTCAGTACAACTTAGGTAGTGAAATTAAAGCTATTTTCTAAGGAGAACAGAATCTTGGCAGCCTGCCAGCCTTCTAACGTAAACAAGAAGTATTATAAGCTGTTAGAAACTGACTACAGCCAGAATTTAGAGCCTTTGCTGTGATTTTTAGATGTAGGAGAAAGAAATACTCAAGCTACATTACATGCGTCTAGAGATCAGTAATGGCTTAGTTATAGTGTTCGCTACATGTTAACAAAATGTAAATATGGTCATGTCTGGGCATTAGTATGGGCATGGGTGCACTTGCATGGTGGAAGCAAAAATACTAGTTGGGAGAGTTTGCAGGGGTAACAGTACGACTCTGCGGGCCACACGAGACTGGACAAAGTGTAGACAGGTGAACATAGGCCTTTGGGGGGGAAGGGCGGTAACTTAAAGAATAACTATATGAAAATATAGTTATCCTTTAACATCAAAATAAAGTCCTGTACAAAACGAGTTACATTGGTTTAACGCCTTCATTGCCAAGAAAGCATTCCATAATATGTATACTTGCTCAGTCACCTGTACAAATGATCTGGATAGCTACACAGATTCTATTGAGTCTCCTCCCACTAGCCATGATCTACCTGCATTACACAGAGAAACACAGTGATCTAGTGATTATATCACTGGGTCTAAAAAAGGTATGAAAACAGAAAGGTTTTAATTTAAAAAAAAAACACAAAACGCATTAGCATGTTGATGGGGAAAAGAGGGGGGGAAGGGG